>NC_133901.1:73313244-73635601 GCF_964199755.1 Larus michahellis | reverse complement strand
TGTGGTGCATGCCCGTACAGGCTGTGTTGAGGGCAGGAGGTGGTGCTTCTCTGCCTTCCTCAAACTAAAGGGGAAAGAATGCGCCATCACCTGGGTGCTGCCCGTGACCCATGCGGTCGGGTTACCCCCAGCAGCTCGCCGTGCTGCTCCTCACCCATCACTGTGTTTCAGCTTATGGGTTTTTTCTGTCTCCACTACAATTTCATGTCACATTAGAGCCTCTCCTTACAAGAGTTTCTGATTGCAAATTGTGTTAGAAAAGAAATCAAGATGAAACCAATGGAAACCAAGGAGAGAGAAAAGGTAGGAACAGGGGGGCATTTAAAAACATCTGTTTGGCAAGGAACATAGGCAGGACAGCTTTTCATTGATTTGGGAAAAGGAGTAAGAAAAGACCAGAAGATGTTTTACTGAGGACAACCCAAAACCTGAAGTGAAAATCCTTCCAGGCACAAACCACAACGTGAAAGTTCTTCCCATTGCAAGCTCGGGTGTGTAACTGTCCCCCTCCATCGCCAGCATCACCCGAACGACCAGCGCACAGCTCCCGGGCTGAGCTAAACTCTGGCAAATCCCTCGGTATCGCAGGAGTCAGTCATACCACCAGCAGCGGTTTCAACTGGCATCTCAGTGACCTACCCCGTGAGAGAAAGCTTTCAGTGCTGTCCCGGTTGGGTTTTTTAAATTACTTCTCTCGGCCTGTATCTTCTGCTTTCAAGGATGTTACCTGTGAAAGCCGACAGACTCACAAAGACAAGTGCTTAACAACTTGAAGACATTAATGAAAACAATCTTAATTATATCTGACTTCAAAATACTATATAAAAGCAATGATCGCTTTTGTTCGCTGTCAGTAAATGCTTTAATTTTAATATCTTTTCCAATAACATGTTAGAAATGAAAGTGATGAAACTGTACATTTACATTAAAAAATGATGTATGAATAATGAAAATGCTAAAAGAACATGTTGAATAACTACTATACACCATTGGAAAAAAGGCAGTAAAAGAAACATTTTACTTTTAAAACTCACTCTTCCCAGTCTGACGATTATTGTGCGTGGTCTGATCTTTTACATAATACAAAATAACACATTTCCCCAGAACTTCCATCAGGGGAAGACTCCTTGCCACTTCAGTAATAAAGGTGCAAAAAGGATGCTAAATGACTCTGTTACAGGCTATTCAAGCAAAGGCAGAAAGTCTTGTTTTTTCTGTGACCACTTCCTATTCTCTACGAGAGAGTAAAAAAAGATGATTAGAAAATATTGAATAACGTATTAGACTACGCTACTGTAGGTATGTTTTGATAAACTTCCACACAGTAAAAGCATACAACTGGCCTGCAGTTGGACCTGCCCGCCTGACTTCTTCCCTTTTTTTCAAATTAAAGTCAGAGTTCAGGGGCAGAGGACAGGTAAAACTATGAGCAAAGCAGCTGGTGGGGGCAGCGAGGAGACAACCCCCAGGGTGCACACTCACAGCCAGGCTCCCTTCCAAGGAACTTCAGCAATTTGATCGCCTCTCCTCGCATGGATGCCAAGGAATGGTGCGTTGGTCTGTCCCACTGGCAAAGAAGCTTTGAGTTTAACCTTGCGGAATCACCTCTTCGACAGAGAGCAAGATATTTGTTGCATTAAAGGCTGCACAACGACATTTGGAGGCCCAAGACAAAGCTCCACGTGAAACAGCTCTGTAACACCAGGGGGTTACTTCACTGGAAGTTTGCTGTCCTGGCTCTGTCTTTACCAGGCTCCTTGCCCGGCACGCCCCCGGGGCCGTGCATTCATAAATCAGATCCCTCTTGCGCGCGCTCCGTCCCTGCTGCAGCCCAACAGCTCCTGCTGCCTGGGGCCACGAATACGGCGTGCAGGGGAACCAGGCTCCCCTTCCTGATGGCTCCGAGGCACACGCAAAGCTGCGAATGAAAAGGCCGCTTTTCTCAGTGACATCCGCGCTTTAAATAATAGATGGGGAATAAGGGGAGAGCTTCCAGGAGGAGCTAAGTACGCACAGTACAAGAAAGGGCAAAAAAGCATCTGAGATAAGACGAAATACATTTGCAGGGGGTAGAAGATAGGAACAGCACGACAAAATAAGTAACAGAAAAGGGAGAAAGTGAAAAAGTAAACAAACAAGAGATTAGCCTTTTAGAAAAATCATGAAATCCGAGGGCTTGACTGGTATTCTATGTGCGACTGACTCCCTTCAAAGTCAAATTCTGTGGTAAGAAAATTTATGATGAAAACTTTTGAAACAGCAACAAAACCTTGAAAATTTGACAATGAGCGAGTGCTCCTACAAGCTAATAAGGTAACAGATTCACACGTAAAGCATTCTTCCTAAGGTATCATACTCCCATTGCATACTTCCGTATTCAAACAGTTTGGGAATTAAATCCTCTTAAACCATCACACTGATACACTGGCAATTTGCACAAACCCAGCAAGTTACAAAAAGCTAACTCTACTCCACCTGCTATAAAACCACATTAACAGAAAACTGCAATTATATAATGTACTTTGCCACCATTACTTCCTCATGTAAACATGTGCTCTTGCTGTTAGTGATAACACTTAATCAAAAGGAGAAGAAAGATGGTCCCCGAGATAATCTTCTGAGCTTCCTGCTTAAGGGAGGCTAAACACTGTGCAAGCTCCTAATTACAACTCTCTTGCTCAGAGAATTGTAAAAATATCCGCTAAAAATATTTTTTTTCATTTTTTGTCAAAAAAAAAAGAAGTGATTTTTTAAGCATACAACTCCATCTTGGAGGACAAACCCCACCCTCTGTGTTGCTCCAATCGTCTTCAGCAAATTAGAATAGCGCTTTTAAATTTTAGAGGTATGTGGATGTACAACAACGTCAGTGCTTTACTGCACGGCTGCTTCGGGTCTTCATCCCCATTTATACCTACAAGGGGAAGGTGCTCTGCCGCTCGCTCTCAGCCATCACCGCTCACTCGGTCCCTCAGGGGCTGGGTGCGCAGGGCCGGCCGCGCACAGCACCTCTGCCCTCGCCACACAAGCCCCGGGGGGACGCGGGCCTGGACCCAGCGCAGAGCCGGCAGGGGATGCTCCCACCCGAGGGGGTGCACGGGGCGCCGAACAACCCCACCAGCACACGCTGCTGTGCCGTCCTTCGCCCAGCTGAGGCTGAGAGCTGAATCACTTGGGAATCACTTAGGAAGACACCTAGGAAGCTCCAAATCAGCACGAGTACTTAGATCTTCTGCGAGCAGCCTGGGAAGGGCTTCAGAAAGACCTCCTCAAAACCACGCGCTTGTGAGCACATCACTCTCGCCGTACGTATTTGACACTGTCACCTACCTAAAGACTAAAGGAAGAAAGAGCTACAAACTGGTACAATCCTCCCCCCAGGTACCCTACAGTTTTTTCAAAGCACAAGTACCAACGGTTCCAAGTTATCCCTGGAAAAAACATGTTTGTAACAAAGACCAGCATAAGCATTACTGCTGGCAGAGCTCCACTGTACCAGCAAAGCCACTTCAGCTGTCCACGTGCGTGTCCCCGCGCTCATCCCCCGTCACAGAAGTAAAAGAAAACAAGAGGCAGCGAAGGAGTTTCAAACCAAAACACCTTTTCACAGCAGCAGCTTAACAGCTACACACGATGAGGGCTATTCAGCAGCCAGACACCACGCGGTGGGCCACCGCTCAGCTCTGCTCCGTTGCACATCTGGGCCAACAGCTGTGTCCTGCTGGTAACGTGTTACCAGCAATTTCATTCTCAAGATACAACAGATCCCTCAATTATTAAAAAAAAATAATAATATTTGTTTCAAATGCACAAGCACTGCAAAGGGTAACAAAACAGTTTTCTCCTCCCCATCATCATTTTCACATAGCTCAAGAAGTTTTGGGTAGTACCAAATTCTGGTCTTACCTCAAAATTTCACCTCCTGCACAGGGGTTTAGAGCTGAGTAAAACAAGAAAGAGTCGCCTAAAAAATAACAATAGCAGAAACTCTAAGAAAAACGTTGATTTGAGAGTCTGCCATAGAAAGACAAACAGAAGACCGCAACAATGTTTAAGAAATTACCTGTGGCACACAACAAATTAAAATCAGAAAGAAGTCGCCAAAATAACCAGAAACCAAAAAGTGAGGAGTGCAGAAATAGATAAAGAGAAAACAGAGATTACTTATTTTTAGGGTTTCCATAATAGAACACTGAAAGAAACACTTTTTCGTTGGCCTTCTACGTTATTGCTCAAGAGTATGTATTCCTAAAATGGAAGTCCTCAGCTACGAGCGCGCGATTTTACAGCATCACAGAAAGCAGGGCGATAAACAACCCGGGTCCGGGGCAGCCCCCCCGGGCACTCGCCAGAGCTGCCCAGAGCCAGGCGCAGTGCCGGGAGGGCTTCAGTCCTGCCAGAGCCACCCGCCCGCGGGCTCCGCTCCCGCTGCGGCTCCGCGCGCGCCCTGGGCAGCACGGCCAGAGGAGGAGTCCGCTCCAGAGCACAAGAACCCGCTGGCAAAGCCCGACCGGGACCCTCTTCGTTCTTCTGCCCCTCTTCCTCCAGCCACCCGAATTCTGCTGGTCTCACCCCGCCCGGCCAGAAAACAAGTGTCTCCTCTGCCCTCCCTGCCTGCCGGGCGCCCGCAGCCCCACCGCTCCGGCCAGAAACGCTCCTGAGCGCCTCAACGCCTCGCAGAAACATCGCCTTCGCCTGGGCACGTTTGTTTAGTTGTCTCTTCCACTCCAGACAACATCAGCGCAGCCTGGCAGCAAGGATGGAATACGCGTTTCTCAGCACTGAAATAATGTAATTTTTATTTTTTTTTTTAAATCACAATGAATCAAACATTACCTTTCACTCAGTCTAGTAGCTATGATTTGAAGAAGAGGGTGCCTTGACTTGCAACAAGCTAGTCTTAATACTTATTTAGAAATCAAAACCTAATTAATACATTTCCCATCCCACCACATTTGAAATATTCCACAAAATTCAAATAATTACTCAGGGGGGCTGGGGAGACGGCAAAGAAAAATAAATGAAAACAAACAACAAACCCAAAGCCAAAAACCCCCTTATCATTATCACCTAATACCAGCTAAATCCACAGGTATCTAACATCAAAATAAAACTACACCCACTGTTTCAGGATCGGAAAATTAAGATCTGATGCGATAAAGAGACATCAAGACTGTGATCACCACCCATTAGAAGAGCAGGCTGTTTTTAAAAGTTATTATGGGAAGTATTTCAAGTTCAATTGACAGACTTCAACTCTTAACAGCAGTAAAGGTTATTCCGAGTTCGTACTCAGAATTAAAGCAATATGCGTAATTATAACAACAACACTACTTCAAACAGGACTTGGAACAAGAAACTGCACCCCTGCCCTCTTTGTGTATTGTGTAGAAAGGGGGACTTTCACCCAAACGCTGAGTAGGTCCCAAGGCCCCTTGGGAATGTGAAAGGTTCCTGCCCCATCCCAGCACTGTCGCTCGAAGGCCAGTATTTCATATAGTCAAAGAAAATACAGGTAGGACAGTAACGCTGTTAGTCACTTAAAGACCTCGAGTGTTAGTACCCGCGCACCACACAGCGATTCCCTAACCTACTTTCTCCCCTCCTTTTTTAAACTAATAAAATAACATGTCCTGTTTAGCTTTTATCTTTCTTGTCATCATTGCACTCCTATTCTGGCCCAGGTTTGTCTTGAGACTTTAAGAACTGCACCTACCTCCCATTAGAGAAGAGCTACCTACCTTTGGTGGTAGGAAGGCAGAAGGAAACGTTTCAGAAGCACCTACCTGACTTGGGCTCATACGTGCCAATTTCAAAGGGAACTGGGACAAATGAACTACTTTCCAACCCAAGCAGAAACGTTGGAACTTGTACAGCTAAGCCTGCTGTGCACACTGGAAATCTTTACCCTAAAGACCTACGCCCAGAGGTTTAAACAACATGCATTGCTAAAGTCACCAAAAACTCAAACAGCGTAAGACACAATTTTCAAGTGTGAGCACTAAGGTGTTTTTTCAGTTTTTGTGACCGCACTCAGCGAATATGCAGCAAACAGGAACAAAACTTCTCTGACAACAACAAAACCTGACTTGCAGGGCTCTCCATGCGCCTCCCTCCAGCAGGAGCAACCACAGCTCCGTGGCTGCCGGGGAAGCGTCCCCAGGGCACGCAGTGCCACAGCCGGCCCCCGACGCCCGCCAGGGCTGGGGGCAGAGAGGCTGCCGCCCTGGCTGCGGGCAGCTCTGGGGACCTGGGGACAGACGTGCCTCCCGCCACCGGTGCCCCTGCCGCCCAGCCGTTCCCCGCGCCAGCCACAAACACGCTGCGACTCACGGGCTCTTGTCCCAAGGAAAAACAGACCGCATTGACACGTTTAGAAGCAACTGAAGAGAATGAAAAGGATACAGCAGATAGGAAGAAAAAAGCGGCACATTAAAGTAATTAAAATCCTATACAGTAAGAGCAGAGACATGCCAGGCAGATCGATTTTGTGGGCGCTACAGCAGAAGGCTCCTTGAAAGGTAAATGTGAAATTCCGCCAGAGCAGCCAGATGAAGCAAAGAAAGCAAGGAAACTGGGGAGGGAGAGAGAGAGGGAGAGGCTCATATCACAGGACAGTTCGGGCTGGAAGGGACCTCTAGAGATCACCTAGTCCAACCCCTCTGCTACGGGCAGGGCCATCAGAGGAGGGAAAGAGAGAAAGAGCGACCCACAGCCAACCTGAACTCCATCCCCCGTTGTTAGCAAGAGCACACTGGGATAAAAACAGGAAATGTTTATACAGCAGGACAAACATTAAATGATTACGTAAACACAAGTGTACCTAAAGTCATACGCATTCATATTCATGAGATGCACGTGTTCATGAAACTTTGAAGGATATTTGTAGATCTAATACTGCACTAATGTTTTTAATGAAGCAGCAAAACTACTCAAGGAACGAAACAAACCCAGCACAGCCCCTCTTCACTGCTAACATGTTTATTCATGAGCTCCCAGGTCAGCATTGCAACAGGCCATGAGTGGCTGTGGATGGCTGGCAGGAGCAAACCAGTATGTTATCATAACTCGCTTCTGGCAATCGGAGAGCACAAATAAAGCAATTCTCTCCTCTTTGCAAAATTATAGCCAGGTCAGCAATACCAGTGACCCAGGAAAGACTATCCCACCCAGATGAACCTGTCTACAAAAGATATTCCGAATTATTCTACAAAATACCGGTCTCAACTAAAGAGCATTTGCATGTACAGCATGTGCCAGCCAAGTAAACAGTACCTGTACAAAACGCATCTAAAGTGCAAATCACACTGTTGCCACACAGTAATGTTCAGGCTACTTTAAACAAATGGGTGAGAGGTTCACCGCAGAGCCGACGCGCGAGGGTCCGCTGGCATGGGAAGGGGGAGCAGAGGTCCCACCCTGCGGGGCAAGACCCACGCCACCAGGAGACCCTGCGGGACGCAGCCCGCCCGCAGCAGCCCTGTGCCTGGGGGCACCTGCCCTGGAGCCTGGTGTAGGAACGGTCCTGGAGGACTCCTGGCCCGCCGTGAATCAGAGCCCGGGGCGAGGGAAGGCAGGACTGTGCGGGTGCAGGGTACTCACACCCAACTATCCCGTCTGCTCGGGGTTTCTGCACTGTGCGGTGAACACACATACTGTCACACTGCCCTGCGGCCCACTAAAAATGTAGTGTTTAAGTAAAATATGTATCACCAACTGAAATTTGAAATCAGAAATGGGAAAAATAGATTAAAGGAACTGGAAGTCATTTTCCAGCCCAGCTTCGGTGAAGTCTACCAAAGGACGAGTCCTTGTTTATAACTGAAGTCACTTCAGGTCACGGCAGAGAAGCTTATTCTTCAACTGACAGGGAAAGCCCAACAAGCAGAAACAGCCACTGACAGCTCCACAAACCAAGCTAATGTCATCTTTATTGTGCCTGAACTACTCCAGAAACCCGACTGGGCAGTCGCCAGTCCCAACTCCAACAGCAACAAACTCGAAGCGTAATCACGAAAGTTCAGACCAGTCTTTCCATTCCCCACCCTGCAGTGGAACATATCCAAATAAGCCCGGGTTTGTTGCTGTAGAAAATTAATTTTTCATCGCAAAGGAGTCGCTTGCCTAGAGCAGAAGCGTTCCTCTCTTTGGTTACGCCGAATGATAAACAACAAACACCCTTCACCTTCTCCAGGAATGCCAGTGAGTCTCCAATGCTAACTAGGAACAACCGGAAAATCGTTTAGTCTGACAGCACAGGATTTCTTCAATGACATGCTCCAAAGTGGCGGCTTTTATCACTCTGAGCCGCCAGGGAAGGCAGGAGTGCACTCTGAACCGCAGCACTCGCCACAGGAGACAGCAGGCTGGGGTCAGAGAGCAGGCTCGGGTCAAAGCGAGGTGTCCCCTTTGGGCTCGAGCAACAGGAACAGCCGTAACAACCTGCAGAGTCCTGCTGGATGCCACGCGGCTTTACTCAGACAGACACTGCACAGGCCTAAGGCCATCGTCATGAAAATTATTATGAAATACGTATTTTCAGTGGTCATTTAATACGAACAGACATATTGAAGTGCAAAAAATAACCATGCTGATAACTCGTCAAAGTTTACTAAACTTGGTGAAAAGATGAATTGCATCCTTTGGCTACATACGTATCAATCAAAGTGTGTACTTTAGGTCAGCCTTCAAAATGATGAAAAAAGACAGCAAACTTTGAAGACTGGGAGGAGCAGGAAAACCCCACACTTATTTTAGTGCACAAAGGAATTTGTACATAGGGCTGGAGCACAAAGCCAGCCCTAACACACACGGCAAGAGCAACACGCAGTGCAAGTCCAGACCCAATTCTCTGCTAGATGTACAAACTGCAACCCCAGAAACACTCCCTTTTCAGTACGTGACACGCCGGCACTGCTCAGCCCCAGAAGCGCTTTGCCACCGACTTCAGCGGTGCCAGACTTCACCCGGGCGCAGCCCAGCAGGTTTAGGAGCCTGGCTGCTCTTCCAGACGTTTGCAAATACCTGTCTTAATTCACGCGGACTTGCAAGAAGGCGCCGCTCTCCTCGCTAACCGCTACCAGATCGGCTCTTGCACTCGCCTTACTTGCGGCGATGGGAAACATCCCCAGCGTCTCCCTGCGCGCACTGCGCTAACAGCCAGCACAGCGTGTTTTCACGCCCCAACGTGCGGGGGGACGGGAGGGGACCCCGGCGGCCGGACGCCTCGGAGCAGAAGCCGTTTGTCCCCGCGGGAAGGGGGCACCCCGGGTACTCCCCCCCGGACACCGCCGCCCCTCCCGAGCCGCGGAGGGGGACGCGCGTCGCCGGGACCCGCGGGGCGCGGTGACAGCCGCACGGCGGAGGCCGGGGCACACACGGCATCCCCGGCACGGCGTTTCGCTGCCGGCCGCGCATCCCCGCGCCCCGCTCTGGGCTTCCCGGACCGACAGAGGACAGAGCCCCCCCCTCACCTCTCCCCTGGCGCACCGGCCGGCTGCCGGGACGCGTCCCCCGCCGGCGCCCGCGGCCGGAGCGGGACGGGGCGGCAGCCGCGGGCGGGGGGCGGCGCGGCGGCGCTAGGACCGAGGAGACCCCGACCCCCTCTCCGGCGGGGCGCGTGCGGCCGCGGTACTTACGTCGTCAAAGAGGGACCCGACGTTGGCCGTCACCAGGAGCACCCCGGCGCCGGCCGCGGCCCCCTTCACCGCCATGGCGCCGGCGGCGGGCGGGCGGAAGCGCGGAGCGCGGCCGGCGGCGCTGCGGGGAGCCCGGGGGCGGGCGCGGGGCGCTGCGGCGAGCGGGGCGCCTGGCCCGCCCCGTCAGCGCGGCGAGTGCTCCCGGCGCGGGCAGCCCGCGCACATCCGCGCCGCGGCGGGCCGGCCGGCCGCCCTGCGGCTGCTGCGGGGCCGCGGCGCTCAGCGCTCGCCCGCCGCCGCCGCCGTCGCGCTGCTGCCGGGACGGCTCCCACCGGCGGAGGCTGGCGCCGGGCCACGGCGCATGGCAGGTCGGCGGGACGGGACGGGGCGGCCGGTGTCGGCGGGGACGGGCCGGGCGCTCCCCAGCGGCGCGGGGTTGGGCTGGGCTGGGCCGGGCCGGGCGGGCGCTGCGCGCACCGCGCTGCTGCCGCCGCCGCCGCTCCCGGCTCTGGCGGCGCGGCGGGCGGGCCGGGCTAGGGCTCTGCGCCCGCGACGTCACAGCGGCCCCGCGCGCCTCTTAAAAGGGCAACGCCAACCCTCGGGAGGCGGCCGGCGGCGCCGTCCCGCAGAGAGGCCGGGCCCGCCCGGGCGGGGCCGCCGCTCACCTGGGCGGGAGCGGGGCTGGGGCGGCCAGACCCTGCCCGGGGGACGGGCCCCGTGGGACTGGCCTCGCCTCTGCCCGGGCGCTTCCTGCCGCGGGGCGGCCCGGAGCGGCGGCGGCGGCTGCCGGGGGTCGCCCGGGGTCGGCCCCGGGAGCGCGGCGGTGCGCTCCGGCGGTGCGGACCCCCGTGCCGCTCCTCAGCCGGCCCGAAAGTGCCCCGACCCGGCCGCCCCGGGTACCGACACCCCGGCGCGGCGGGGCCCCCTCTGCCTCGATGGCTCTGGCAAAGGCGTATCGTGCCGCTCCTCCCGAGGGGCAGCCCCCGGCGTCGCGGCGAGGCGCTATCGCAACCGACGGGAGATAAGAGGCAGCGGTAGGGCCGGACGGAGCGCCGCCTGCCCCCGCAGGAGCCGGGCCCGCCAAGGGGTAGGATGGACCGGCGCGTGCAGAGCCTGGGAATGCTCCACAGGAACCTCCAGCTTACAAATGCAGCTCCTGGGGAGGGGATCTCTTCAGTAACTTTGCTTAAGAAACCAGAGAAACGATAAATCAGTCTTTGCTAGGCTGGGCAAAGTCACCAGCTCCTAAGATTATCTATATTTCATGGCTGATTAGTAACGGGAACAAAATGTGCAGAAGCCGGCATTCCCAGGCTTGCAGAGGCCTCACTGCGCGTCAGAGCGGGGAAGCCGTTGTCCAAACAGCACATAAACGGTACAGACAGAGGGTCACCGCAGAGCGGGGAAAAGGGGAACCCAGCGCGATGCAGGAGCAACTGCACACGCGAGTCTGAGGGAGAACAAGACACAGGGGCAGAACACGGGATGGTGCGGAACCTCCAACAGGTGACACACGCTGTAGTGGAGGTGACACGGAAAACCACCAAAGACCGAAGCATCCCTCCCATTGACAGGAAGACATCACACTGAAGACGAAAGCTCGGCCAGAGAAAGGTGCCTGCCCTGGCAGAGAAATAAAGAGATTGTTACTGCTCCCCAGCAGAACGTTGTTTCTCCTCAGCTCTTGGCTGCGTCTCCCCAGGGAGAGGTGTCTGACAGGCAGCAAACAATCACGTACGGCTCCAAACGCAAGGCAAAGAAAATATCTCTCCCCATGGGCCTTCAGGTGTAATTTATGCAAAAATTATTATATTTTGCATTGTAGTCGACAAAGCCTGCTTATGGTCAGTTAACAAGCCTCTCCCAAATTAAAGCTACATCAGGCGAACAAGCTCAGCTGCTCACGCTTGCAGTCCCTGAGATTTCATGTGCGGCAGAAAAATAGTTTCCAAGCCAGGACGGTGGCAGGCAAAGAAGGGATTGATGCCCAGCTGATACAGCTGACGTCAGGGACGGCAACAGGCCACAAGATTTTCTCAGTATTAAGGAAAAAGAAAAAGGGAGGTAAACAAAGCCCGTCTTCAGTTATGGGATTCTGCACACCGTTATGATAATAGAAATTATCAGCTGAATGCCAAGGAAAGATACCTGAAACTTCTAACTACACAAGAGCAACTACTCTTTCCCTAGAAAAAGTAATTCCTGAAGTAAGGCACTAGAAGAAGAGATTTAAATAATAAATCTAGTGTACAACAAGTTGACAGCACTTAATCGCACCTCTTTGGCAACGCTCAGTTGCCCAGGAACATTTAAAGGCTGTCTCCTGGTGCCTTACAGCTGTGCTCCTCCGCCTGCAGGTGGGACAGCAGACGGAGCTCCCCTCCGTCCCCGTGTCATCCCTGGGGAGCAGCACCCAGCGCCCAGCAGCCAGGCTTTCGGTTCCAGTGGGTTCCTCCCACGCATCGATTTCACCCTCCTACCGCGCTCTTCATGTTACAGGCGTGTATCACAGCTACAGAGAGACTCGGGTGAGGGAGCGTGTCAGCCGACCTGCAAGAGGAGATGGCCGTTTCCAGTGACAACGCACTCGATAAGTCCCGTAAAGTCTCTTCTCTGGGGCAAACTTTCTCAGGCAGGGACGGAAGTGGAACGACAAAAGCTCTGCTAGACTGCGACCACTGGCCTTCTTTGTTACAAGGTGCAAGTTAAATATACAATTAAATAAAAAAGCATGCAGAAATTGTGGAAGTCTGCCTCATACGTGGGATGCCGACCTCCAGTGAGCTGTGACATACAGACAAACGCAGTGCAGAACATGCTTGTGCCCAGAGGCGCTAAATGCTGCAGGACTCCTCTGGGCAATTTCTTCTAAGGTTTTCTGCGACTCCTGAGACAACAATTGCATCAAGTTGCACTGCAGACACCGTCATCATACCTGGATGCAGCCATCAGAGGCATCAAAGATGAGCTGAACAAACAGACCATCCTGATATATCTTTGCATGTTTACACACAAGAAAAAAATTTAAAAAGAGAGAGAGAGAGAGGGGAAAACCCCCATTGGCTGCTGTGCTTTTGGCACACGCGTCTTACACATCTCAGCCCACAGCGATTACAGCAAAGTCAGGGCGCGCTGGAGGAAGCTGGGTCAAATTACACCCAGCTGGAAAGGGATCCTGAGCCATATGGCATCCAGGTGAAGAGTTTGGCAGTGCTCAGGAACAGGAAACGAGAATAGGAAGTGGCTGCAGACCACAAGAAGTTACTTGAACAGAACCCCGGCAGCAATCACTGGGCTACAATGTGGGCGCGCGTTGCCAATTTCTTTGGCAGAGGAAGCACTACAGCATGAAAGTGTCACAACTGCATACAAGTAAAACGATGACTGACCGATGACTGAGCTGATGCCTGTGAATCCCGGGCCTTTTTCAAGGAAAGGAGTGGATAAAATCTGGGAAAACAGGAACATAAAATAGTGTCATCTATGAAGCATTTTCAAAAGAATTCCTGAGAGCTGACTCGCCCAATAAAGGATTATAATAGAAGGCATTTCCCAAAGCAAGAAGTGCCGACCATTCGGCGAGGTGCAACGGTCCCTTAGAGCCGTGGGTTCGCGCGGGGGGCGCAGGCCGAGCAGAGCGCCCACCGTCCCCAGGGGACAGCAGAGGCGGCGTGGAGCAGCCGGTGCCGTCGCTCGCGGGGGCTGCAGCAGCTCGCGTTGGCGACACAGGGCAGGGTCTCGGAGGGGCAGAGCTCAGACCATGCTCCGCCAGGCAACGGATCCCAACTGCTCCAGCTTTTGGCCGTTTTTGGCAGGGTCAGAATTCCTTTGTCCCATCAAATGGCAGCATTCAACAGTAATAAAAGTCTCCAATTAAAAAAAAGCAAGGAATGACCGAAGCACCAGGCTCAGATGCAGAAGCCCAGTACAAACACTGTTGGGGGATGCTCACTGCCAGCCACTTGCTGGTGCAGAGGAGGTGTAGAGGGTACACCAGCTAATTTTGCACAGCTAAAGGGATCAGAGCTGATTCTTGGTAAACTCAGAGGAGCAAGATCTATACTTGTGCTATTGGGGGGGGGGGGGGGGGGGGGTAGAGGGAGCAGTGAAAAAGGAAAAGAAAAAAAGGGGCAAATCGTGTCCAAATACAAAAGTTTGCCAGTGGCAACAGTGAAAGAGTAATAGGTAAAAAACACATTGAAGTCTGTATTATCTCCCCTTTGACACGACTGTTAAACCTAAGTGTGTACTCTAGAGCTGACACTCGATTTTGCCCCAGACATTGCAAGAGGAGATGTTGCAGTATAACGACGGGGAAATAGGAGTAAGCATGAAAGTGCCTCTCTGCACCCCCTCAGCGCGCAGGAGCTGTAACGGCCCCCGCCGTGTCCCCCCGCCCAGCCCAGGCTCACAGCGCCGGCCCCCGCCCCGAGCCCAGCTCAGGGGTGCAAACGCAGACGGGACCGTTTCTCTTCCTCCCCGGCACAGAGTGGGAAGAGTGGCTGGTGTTGGTCGGGGATGTTACTGTTGGAAAAGCACCACTTCCAGCTGAGGTTGCCGAATGTTTTCTGTTACAGCTCCTGGTTTTCCAGTACTTGTAACCCAGACAGTGCAATCTGAGTATTTTCAGTCTTGGCGCCTGCCTTGACTATTAAGTTTAAGCAAGAGGGCTCAAGAATCAGGTTAGTTTTTACTAAGTGGCTTTGCCACTATGAACTAAAAAACAGTCTTGAATCTAAATTTTTTAAATAAGCCTGAGGGTCAGATGAGTGCACAAATCCACCGTCCCAACAAATTTTACCTACACAACTTGGAAGACAACATCACCACTTGCACAGATGTCCCAGAAAAGTTGTCTTGGACGTTTGGGCTATTGCATTTTTGACCCAAGTTCCAATATTTCCACAGCTCTTCCTCCTGAAATAAAGCACAAATAAGACAACAGAGTTACTTGACATTATTTGTGGGCAGGTTCATAGAACATGTGATTGGACTTGGCACCGAGGAGGGATGTGGGGTATCCCAGACCCGCTCTCCACCTTCTGGAGAGCGCGGACAAACACGGGCAGGCAAAGAGCATCGCTTGCTGCCAGACAGGGACGGTGGAGCCCACGCAGGCTCAGGCGGGGCCGCAGTGTGAAGGCGGGAGGGCAGCGTCGAGAGGCAGCCCCGGGCACGTGCCGAGAGCCTGGACCCTCCGGCCTCACGCCTTCCCCGCGTCTGGGCTGTGGCCGGCCAGCCCGCAGACTGGGGGGACTGGAGATTTTAGGACAATGGGTTTCAGTGGGGGTTGGAAGATGGATGCTGCCTGCTGTGGAGGCTGGTACCTGTGAAAGTCTGGCTGGAAGCAAACTCAGTTTTTCAGCTGATAAAAGTACTGCGACCTCACCCAAAAGCTTGGGCGGGCCAGCTCCCCGAGAGTATTAACAGAAAACAGATTTCCATTCGTTTTTCAGAAGACAAACAAACAAGCATCGCATTTGGTTATTTTTGCGCTGTTGTGCCGCTGCCGTCAGCGTGGGTGTGTGAAACCACCGTGACTGGTGGCCACAAACGCTCCGTGGCCCTCCCGGCCTCCCTCGGGCCCCCCCGGCCGGGGCAGGGGCAGCCCCAGGGGCTGGGTGAGGTGGGGAGCGGGCGCAGGTGGCCAGGGCATGCGGCAGGTTTAGCCGAGGCTGTCACAGGCGCTGTGCCTCGGGGTGCGCGGAGGTGGCTTGGGGCTGGTGCCGAGCAGTGGCCCAAGGTCACCCTGCGGCTGGGACGCACTCATCAGTTTTGGTTAGATTCAGCCTCAGCTGGGCGCTACGCAGATTCCACCTTAACAATAACGCAGTGCTTACCTAATTTGGTTCATAATTATGATTTCCTTAGCCTTTGAGGAGTTCGCCTTTTGGAAGTGGATGTCAGATATTGATTGCACCGTGCCTGGAGAAGAGGAAGCTGTGGTCAAAAAAAAAAATCTGCTAAATGATGTATCTCTGCCCTGAATAAAATAAGGTGTGATAAATGGTGCAGAGAATTTATTTTTTAAAAGTAGATTGGTCCTATGTCACTGGTCTGCTGTCTCCGCAAGGTGGGACATCTCCCCAGGACCACGCGGAGCCGTGGCTACCAGAGTCTGGCAGGGGCCACGGCTCCCAGTCCATGGCCAGGGACAACAGAGGAAGCACTCATACGCTTGTTGTGCAGTTCCTCTATAATTGCATTTGACTTACTTTCATCACTGTCTTTATGGCTTTACTAATTGGCTTATGCTTTTATTAGAAGGATCTTTATGAAGAGCTTTTTATACTGGCAGGAAAAACAACAAAACCCCAAAACTATATCAGATTAAAACTCTTAAATGCAATGTAGTATTTGCTGCCTGAAAGCTCTTTTATTACCCCGAGGGACGGACTTTGTTCTTCTCAGAGATGGATCTTAGTGGGCTTTGTGAGCCTGTCCCTGCATTTGATTAAATGGGCCATTTTGTACTTTCTAGACGGCAAAACACAGCTTGAAGGAAATGGTCTCGGAGTTGTCACTGTCCTTTTTTAGTTCCCACTTCGGAAGTGAGGAAGGGTCGCACAAGTGGCTGCTCCCTAAATTTATCGTGGCCCCGGAGCCACAGGAACCAGAGGTGGAAGACCCCGGGTCTGGTACTCGAGTATCGAACCCGCACGTCAGACTAGGGGTTGCCGATGTCAAACCGAGTCCCGCAGATTTCGGGGCACTGTGCTAGGTACACGGCCTTTATTTATTTTTCAGTCATTGGAAATTCTTCTGAACCAGAAACAGCTCCAGTTATATTTCTCAACAGAAATTTATTGCTGTCCATTATGGGATATTTTGTGCATAAAAATTAAAATTCATCGTATATAGCTGCTGCAGTAACTGTCCGGGACAGCTGTCTAAGAAGTGTAACTCCTGAAGTGTCTGAGTCAGTCCAGGTGAGCACGGGGCATCCCTGGGCCTCCCTTGTGCCCGGGGACGTTTGGGCTGATCAGGATCCGTGTCCTCGGGGACCATCGGCCTCTGAGATGGCTGCGCACGCCGCAAAGGAGCCGCTTTGTCACCTGCGCACCCACCAGAGCTTTCCTCGGTCCTCGCTGGAGGCTGGGAGGGAATCCCGCAAGCAGGCACATCAGTACAGTTAATAGATATTTCCCACTGAGCAAGCAGAGAACAGCCACATCATTAACTTTGAATCGTGCAGTAAAACAGAGGAAAACATACTGATTCCCTTAATAGAAATGAAGGGAAAACAGCAAGTACAGGTATGAAAAAAATACTTACATTTGATCTGAAATAATTCCAGCCGACCCTGGGACTGTTGTGGCTGTTCCTGGCGCAGAGGGCGTCGAAGCAGAGAAGAGAGCAATGGCTGAGGTAACTCCCCGCACATCACAGGGCATCTTCATGATATCAGAACGTTAAGGCGTACTTTAGCATCTGTGTTCTGACAACATTCACACTCCCATAAAACTAAAAATATCTTTGTAGCTGTTTGGATTTCACCTTTCTGGTGAACAACAACTCCTTAAAATAGTTACCCCTTACAGTCTGCAGCTCCTGCTTAGTTGTGGGGCCTAAATATCTTTCGGCATTTCTAAGGACTGGCCTCATGAGCTGTTTAGGTTTTGTCGACGAGTGGGGGAGTCCTGTCTTAACACCCAACACCTGCGCTGCAATTTGTATTTAAAGCGTTTTGCTGTGATTCTGCACAGCTGCAGCTGATCAGTTTTTAGCACCGAAATTACAGCTGATACAAGTCAAACTGTTAATGGCTCAGCAAATAGGTGCTGCGTGTTCTGTCTGGAAGACGGCAGATGAAGGAGCGTGTGTTGTGTGAGCTGTTAGTGAAGCCCGAGGGGTGTCAGACCCGCCGCCTCCCCGGCCATGGCTGGCTCTCCGCCTGCCTTGCCCATCCACGGGCAGGTGACAGCCCTGTGCAGCCAGGTCTGCAGCAAACTACATGCAGGTGTTACCCTTAAATCTTCTTGCGGTTAGCAAGCCAAACGTTCCACGTGTCAGATGCGTTAATCTGCCTTTGCACGCTGGCTGTGCTGTTGTTGTTCAGTCCCTTTCCACACGTGCCACGCAGCTCCACTGCAGTTACCTGTCTTGGCAAGCAGAAAAGCACCAGCACCATCATCATCCTCCTCCTCCTCCTCCCCGCCCCAGGCAGCCTTTCCCCCAGATGCTCCCCCCGGTGCCGGGGGTCTCCGTCACTGTCCCGACCCCAGCGCCCCGGGTGGGAGTAAATCAGAACAGAAAGCCTTTCACAGAGCAGTATCTTCAGTGAGATTCTGTTTCTTTCAGCTGCTCAGGGGCCACAGAAGTTGGACGGGGTGTTTGATTGCCATCAGGGTTTTGCCCTTCAGAAAGCTGGCGCGTTCGGTGTTAGGATGAATGCCCAACACAGGCACTTCAGGACTGCACTGTGAATGTGGAGTCCCACGGTTGCTCCCGAGAGAGAAGCCTGGCAGTAGCAAAAACCTCAAAGAGCACTTAAAAGCAGCTCTTCGGGCCAAACCCTTAAAAATCTATTTCCTTTCAGTAGGCCTCTACAATCACTTGCTTTTACATTTTCCCTGTGCTTTGTCTCCACTCCAAGAGGGAAGAGGCTCGGGGCGGTGTGTCGGGGAACCCAGGGTTACAGCCCCACACGCGCCGCTCGAGGGTTCCTGAGGAGCGCGGGGGACGCTGATGTGCTGCCGGGGACCCTCCGCTGTGGCGGCTCCCCCCGACACCGCGGCTCCCCCCGACACCACGGCTCCCCCCGACACTGCAGCTACCCCCGACGCGGCTCCTGCAGCGCGATGCTGCCCGGCCGGGGAAACGCTCTGCAGCTGCGGACGGCGGCACAACAGCTGAGGAAAATGCAAATAGTGAAGTTTGCACCTTCGCTGCTGCCCTGGGCTGCAGTATCAGTTTTGTCACTGGGCAGTTACAAAGTCCAGGGTTATAAGGATCTCAACTGGGCTGGTGCGCACAGAAATAAAACTCAGTGGTTCATAAACCCCCTCCTTTCACAAGGAACAGCTGCAGTGTTTGCTCTGCAACACCTATGCGCTATTTCAGGCTTCCAGCACCCTGTATAAAATATCCCCAAACACGCTGATGTTTGTGAGAACCGGAACATGTACCACAGGAAGATGGTAATACAAACCAGAGACTTCAACTTTTTGTTTCGCGTTGATGCCTACAGCACCGTTTGCCATGATCTAACTCCCAGAGCAGCACACAGACTACGTGAAGTTGTTCGTAGTGCGCTGTTGGCACACAAATGACACCCCCGGCACGTGGAGCTCCTCGTGGCGCGCCAGCAGCGTGGCGGGCGGGGGTCGGGGGGTCCCGCGCGCAGGAGTCAGTGCTGTCCTGAGCAGGATGCCATCTGGGCACAGCTGCTGACGGTAACCACGTGACGGGGTTGTCCAGCATCTTTCAGATTCACCAAATGATTTGAGAACACTTAGAAAATCATAATAATAAATCTTTTGGCTGAGAAAGTTAGCCTCAATTGGTCCATATGGGATTCAAATATGAATGCCAACATTGTATGAGAAAAGAGGTAATTAGTAATCAAAGTATACACACTGAAAAAAACCCAACAGAAAAAAAAAATCACTTAAAACAATAGCAAGTCCTTTTTGAGCATATTTTATTTCTTAGTATTGGCTTTCTGCTTATCACACCAGGTTACCAGTTTTGGCCCCTTCAAGAGCCAGGTACCAGGTGCCGGGCTCTGCCAAGTGTAGCTGTTTTAAGCCTGTTTTAAGGTCCAGTTGAAAAAAACCAGCAGTGACAGCACAACCACAAAAACCCCTTCCATCCCCAGGTGGGAGCTTGGCCGGCTTGACGCGTCCGTGGTGGACACGGGCAGTTTAAATGCCGCATGTGCAATGGCACTAGGAAATTGTACAATAATGAGTTGTATGTCGGGATAGGGAGATTTTACAGAGCTTTTCTTTCTTTGTCACGCCAATCTGCAGAAAAAGAACATTTTTATGAGGAAAGAATTCAACTAGGAACCTCCTGTGTTCAATGGCACTGCGAAGAGAAGATGTCTCAATTGCACAAAAACGCATTCCGTTCGTTATAAAAAAACAGAACAAGAAACGATGACCCCAGTTTTTCTTTTTTAAGAATCTCTCATTTGGGGAAGTTAGGGCAGCTCGCTGGGATGAGCGCAGATTCCGTTTCACGTTGGCCATTAGTGGTGGGGGCCGTTTCCCAAGCGTGTCCTCGGTGGCTCCGACCACCCGGAGCCAGGCTCCCATCCGCAGCGAGCCGGGGCCAGGGCCCGAGCCTGGGGCAGCTCCCACCCATGGTGTTCTCAAGGTTGGCTCCCTGCAGTTCCCTGCTGCTGGCCGAGGGGCAAGGTGAAGGAAACGCCTTACCAGCCAGGAAACAGCTATATGTTAGACCAAGATATGCAGCTAATGAGCCACGGGCTCTCAGAGAGGCATTGCCGTGCCAGCGCCAATGAGACAGCTTCTTTAAATAATATAGAGCTATTTAAAGAGCCTTGTGTCAAAAGCATCTTGAACAAGAGGATAAGTGCACGGCTGTCAGTTCATCCCGATAATCGTGTGTACATGATCACCTTCAGCTACGTTAGTTTTATTTGCTAGAGAACAGAGAGAGAGTTAACGCCGTCCCTTCCCTGTTCCTCCCTCCTGAATCCGTGCGAGACGAAGCCAGTGCAGCTGCCCGCTCCCCTGGGCTCTTCCATGGGGGTGTTTATGACATTTACCCCATAACCGTGGTACACATCGCCTGTTCTCCAGTCCAGGCAGCTGCAGAAAAGTTATCAAAAACCTGTTGCTATTCGGTGTTGGTTATTATTTTTAAATTTTTGTTGGTGATTATTTTTCACAGTGAGAACCATCAGCCGTCGGAACAGTCTCCCCAGGGAAGTGGTGGGTTCCCCAACACTGGACACTTTCAAGATCCAGCTGGACAGGGTGCTGGGCCGTCTTGTCCAGACCATGCTTTGCCAAGAACGGTTGGACCAGCTGATCCTTGAGCTCCTGTCCAACCTGGGATTCTGTGACTGTATGATGATTTTACTTGCTCATTGTGCCATGAGATTCGTAATTTACTGAATGTAGTTGCACTAATTATCACCGCTACATGTTCCTTACTTTCTAACTTTCTTCAGCGACGTTACTACTGTTACTGGACCGAGGCGCTCTGAAGCACAAGGATGCTCTGCAGACTTTGCAACTACCCAATATGAAAAAGGGGGATAGGGCGAATGAGTGCTTTTCTTCTTCATCTTCCAACATGTATTTCAGTGCAGTGTTCTCTGGATTAGCATTGTTGGGCTACTGGCAGAGGGGTTTAACCGCTGTACGGGGAGCCCACAGGTGAGGGTAGGAAGGCTCTACAGAGGGACCTGGACAGGCTGGATCGATGGGCCAAGGCCAACTGTAGGAGGTTTAATAAGGCCAAGTGCCGGGTCCTGCATTTCGGTCACAACAACCCCAAGCAACATTTAGGCTTGGAGAAGTGGCTGGAAAGCTGCCCAGCAGAAAAGGACCTGCGGGTGCTGGTAGAGCCAGCTTAACATGAGCCAGCAGTGTGCCCAGGTGGCCAAGAAGGCCAACAGCATCCTGGCTTGTATCAGGAACAGCGTGGCCAGCAGGAGCAGGGAAGTGATGGTGCCTCTGTACTCGGTGCTGGTGAGGCCTCACCTCGAGTGCTGTGTTCAGTTCTGGGCCCCGCTGTACAAGAGGGACATTGAGGTGCTGGAGCATGTCCAGAGGAGAGCGACCAGGCTGGTGAGGGGTCTGGAGACCAGGGCATGTGAGGAGAGGCTGAGGGAGCTGGGCATGTTTAGCTTGGAGAAGAGGAGGCTGAGGGGAGACCTCATTGCCCTCTACAGCTACCTGAAAGGAGGGTGCAGAGAGGTGGGGGTTGGGCTCTTCTCCCAGGGGAATAATGACAGGAGCAGAGGAAATGGTCTGAAGCTGCGGCAGGGGAGGTTTAGGTTAGACATTAGGAGGAATTACTTTACTGACAGAGTGGTCAGGCACTGGAACAGCCTGCCCAGGGAGGGGGCTGAGTCACCATCCCTAGAGGTGTTTAAGAAACGTCTAGATGTGGCACTTCAGGGCATGCTCTAGTGGCAGAGACTGTAGGGTGTTTGGTTGGACTTGATGATCTCAAGGGTCCTCTCCAACCATGAAGATTCTATGATTCTGTGATCTGGATCTAAACACGGAGGCAGTGATACGTCTATTTCTGTATTCCTGGAGCCTGACGTAAGGCGCCTCAGGCTGCTGACTAATAGTGGGTTTCATTAAGCCTTAGTTCTGCCCTTGTGCTGCTGTTTTTCCCTCTCAGGCATTCCACAAGTGCTCTTACAGCAGCGTTAGTGCTGCCTTCAGTTTCCGGTGGGTCCTTAATCTCTGTCTGACTTTGTGGTGTTGCATCACCCACATTGACACATGAAACTTAACTGAATTCCCATAATAATTGGGGTGCAACCTAACCTAGACATTTTTAAGTCTGTTCTTCTAGTGTTTGTCACTCACCAAATACAGATTAGTGGAGAATTTTGTTCCTTTTTAAATTTTAGGCATGCTGAATATTATTGTAGAAGCTAAAAACTGCCCTCCCCCCAAATTGTGTTTGCAACTTCTGCTTTTACCCTTTTTTGCAGAATAAAAGATGAACAGTCTTTCGACTCTCTGTATTTCTCGTATTTGTTCTCTTCCTATAGTTCTTTCCCTTATGAGGGTTTAGCTGCGGATAGATCCACCTGGTCTGCTGTTCCAGTGCTAAAGGCCACCCAAATATTTACTTTTGTACAGCTCATAAACAGCCATACCTCGGGAGCACTTCTTGGGAAATCCTACACCATTGTATAGACCTGGGGGGGGGCGTTTCACCCCCAAGTGCCACTCAGCTGCTCCTGGAGGAGGGCACCGCGACTCCTCGCCGTGTGGTCTCGACGCCTGAAGGCGGTGGCAGGTAGGAGGATGGTGCCATTCCCAGCATCGCTCACGCTCCGAGGCAGGGAGTCGCGTTCCCAACAACAGGAATAAGGAATGGTTGGGCCTGGAGCATTGGAAAACTGCAACACCATTTATTTATTCAGTTTAAATATGGCTCGAGTGGTAATTTATTCCGATGCGGCAATGAAAGCAGCAGTTGCCATACTGGTTTCTGTTGTCCCGTGTGCTCCGGACCCTGCTCCCTGCCAGGACAGCGGCGTGTGCCGGGGCTCTGGCAGTGGAGCTGAGTGGGAGAGGCATCACCAGGAGCTGCCGGGCTCCCGATGTGGCAGTACCGGGGCTTTGCCTCCGCACGGAGAACGTTAGTAAATAACTGTGGGACTCTTCTGACTCGCCTGGGTTTGCTTCTCATGTCCCAAGTCCGAACCTCCTCAGGCTTGGGAAAACTAACAAGATTGTTGATGTTCAGGGGCAGAGAAAAGTGCCCCACGACATGTCGCTCACAGACTGAATCTGCCCTAGTGCATCCACGGCTTGTCACCGGCAGGGCCACGGAGAGGCTGGGGTGGGCAGGGACCCCAGCGCCCGACCTGCCTGACTCTCGTCCTTGGCATAAGGAGGAAAACCTTCAGTTTTCCCCCCATCCTCTGTAAGGCAGCATGTGAAAGTAATGTTCCGCCTCCAACATCCTTTACTGATACAAAAGTGAGAAAGTACGTAAAGACCATCATCACCGTAGTGAAAGAGGAAGGACACCCGCCTTTCAGCCAAACAGCTTTACCTTGCCGGAGTTCAAGTGCCGCGGCCACGGACACTGAGAAGGAGACAGGGCAGTGGCCGGGGCAGAGGGCTCCCGAGCAGGACCGCGCTCCGCAGGCGCCCACGGATCCTGCAGCACACGGAGGGCACCTCGGTCGCAGCTTCCACCCACTCTGTTGAGATCACTCACAATTAATTACACCTCGCTTTATGTCACTGTCTGCTGGTGATGGTCCAGGCGCGTTTTCTCACTGCTAAAGTGTCGTCTCTAACATTACAAGGTTTTAGAGATGTATATGAAGGAGTGATATGGAAAGCTATAAATACACGGAGCAGATTAGAGAAAGCAGGATACAAGCAGGTGACCACCGATTGCTCTCCTGCAGAGCTATCTCCCAGAGGACAATATCAACCCTTGAGACAATTTGAGAACTATACCATTTCTTCCAGCTCTTGTACAGAGTAAAAAGAAAAGCTGAGTTCTTTCAGATGATTCTCCTGAAACAGCAGACAAAGGGCGGTTCAGGGATATTAAGAAACACCCAACTCTGTGGTATCAATCCTTCGTTTTCATGTAAAACGGTAACAAAACCCCCAAAAGATGACAGCATCATGGGATTAGTGTGGAAAAAAGTAACAGGAGAAAGCACAGTTTGTTGAGTGTGAATATACCCATAAAATGGCTGTTGCAATATATGCAATTGTGTATGTTGTTTTGAAAAGTTGTATTTATTATATTGCCAATTTATGCCTGGTTGAACAAACTTTTCCCTAAAAACAAAGAAAAAACCAGAAAACCACAGGGGACCTGTGAGCTGTGTGGTGGCACACTGAGAGAATTAACGACTTATGCTAAGCAATTTCATAATGAAAATTTTTAAAAACCTCATCCCAGAAGGCCATCATTTTTCAGCATAAGAAGGATTACCCATCCTCTGGTCATTTAGAATTATTAAATTGCGTTTGGATGTCTGCGGAGGACTGTCAGGATTTTTTATTTTTATTTTTTAAACAAATCCTGCCCCGGAGGTAGGACCAGCGCAGAGGCGGACGGCGCTGGAGGCACAGGGGGTGCACGGGGGGCTGCTCCCTGCCGGGATGACCCCGCTGCTGAGCGCGTTACAAAGCGTGGGACGTGCCGGGCGATGCCACCGAGCTGCGAACCGGAGCTGTGAACCGGAGCAGTGGCCGGGGCCGGTGCCGCAGAGGGGTCCCATGGCCCCGGGAGGGTCTGGCCCGTTCCGCAAGCCCTGCGGGGGAGCATGGGGGGCTGTGCCCCTGCGGGCACTGCAGGGGGCCACCGGGGACACGGCTTGGCTGCTGCTGGTCGGTACGGGACCCGTGGGGCTGCCGCAGCCCCTTCCCAAGGTATTTGCACAGTGAGCTGCGTACAAGGTAATTGCAGCCTTCCCGGTTTCATTAGCAAACAGTTCACACACAGATCTCACTTAGGGAACCGGTTCATTTATAATTTAAGCCACTTAATGTTTCTCAGAATTTTATTTCTTTTAAACAAGAAATATGATGTAATTTGGGTGTGTGTCCGTGCGATTAGGCCAATTCTGCTGTCTCCGTTAGGGCTCCTAACCCTTCGCTGCCCAAGACGAACTCTCAGGTACCCCAGCATAACAAATCCTCTTCTACACCCAGATTTTTCTAGAAAATTGTTTTTCCTCAAATCTGTTAAGCAAACCTCAAGCACCGGATTGTGAAGCACTGGGTGGGACATCGTGGTCAGGATGTGCACCCTCCTTGCGTTTGGAAAACAGCTGGAAGGAGGCCGGCTCCGGGATGTGCTTCCCCACAGCTCCTGCAGAGGCAAAAGCCGGAGAGAGACAGGCCGTCTGGGCCCCTTACAGAAGTGGGCTGGCGAAGTGCAAATGTTCCTTAGGGGCCTGGTCTTCTCCCTCCCTTCGCCATCTGCCCAGGGGCTGGTAAAAATTATAAATGTCACCTGTAGTTCATAATGGGGATTGTATTCAGGATATATTCCATCGATTACTCAGCTACCTGCATTTACACCCGTTTTGTCGTGGGGCTGGGACGGAGAAGGAGCTGAAAACAGAACTTTTCTTTAACTGAATAACACAAGAAGTAATAGTGTCAATATCATTGCTGCAAAAAGTCTATTACCTAATCACCTAACATTAAAGAAATAGATTAATATAGTGCCTGTTCTCTCAGGACCATAGATATTTTTATGGGGTATGGCATTATAATAAAAATTCCCTAGACTTCAGCTTAATCTAGAAAACTCATTAAATAGATTCAATACACTATGGAATTCTATATAGAAATATTATTGTTAAATGTGTACCATATTTCTCTGCCTTCTTTGCCCAATAATTTTTGTTTGTAGCATATTTTACAGTGTGGATGAGATAGAAAGAAGACTCAGAACTGATGCAGGCTTTAAAGACCATTGACCTCTGTGCTTTACTACGTGGGAAGATGGGAGGAAAGGGGTCATAATTTATAAACTACTTCCCCGCTGAAGATGAGCTTAGCATGAACAGAAAACCAGGTCTAAGCTATAACTTGGTGAGGTTTCAGATTCTCAGCCAAAGTTGTGTTACAAAAGACAAACTAAACGCTAACATCTGATGCTGGTGACTCACCAGCACCGGGGTAATCCCCGTTCTCGGAGCCATCAGAGTCACCGAGAAGCTGCTCTGTGGGAAGGCCCAAGGACGTTCCCCCGCTGGTTGCTGCCGGCCCACCCAGGGGCTCTCTCCGGGGCTCTTTCTGCCCCGGGGCAACCCCAGCGCCTCCCTGCCCGGCCCCAGCAGAAATCAGCGTGGCCTCCCATCCACCTCCAAGGGCTCCCAAACCAGGCATGCGGCTCAGCTCTCGCCCTTCCCCGTCCTCCCCACACTGCTGCCACCACTGTGCACCCACGCACGGGCAGCACCCGCTCAGGGACGAGGGGAGGTGACAGCCCAGCCCTGCAGAGGGGACCGAGGGAAGGGAAACCGCTGTGAAAACATTCTCAACCCTTTGGTGTCTCCAGGTCTGTGCAGCAGCAGCGGTCGATGCAGTCTGTAGCTAAGGAGCTTCGCTCGGCTCTTCGCTAGGCTGACGCAGACCATTACTCAGCAGGGTAAGAGTCGTCCCTGCTTGGTAGCCCTCGCTCTTCTGCCGTGGACAGAGAGACATCCACCACTGTACGCATGGCTGCTTCTACCTGAGCTGCTACAATGCAACCTACCTGAGCATGGAGCCATCAGCCCGCGAGGAACTTCAGCTGGGGATGAACCCTATGGCATAGCTCACCTGGGTGGCAGCAGCACGGCCCATCCATCCGGCGTGCTCCGCAGGTGATGGGAAGCTGCTGTCAGGCCAAGCTCGGGATCGCCTTTCTTCTTGCAAGGCCCTCTACTGCTTAGAGCCACACAACCGGCAGATCAATGCACATGAGGTGAAGATCACCATTGGTAGCTATGCTCCTCTGGCAGAGAAGGCGGTAATATGTGTAAAACTTTAAATTAAGAGCAGAAGGCATAACTGTGTGGACTAGCTTGAGAATCAGGAAGAAATTCCTACAGGATCCGGGGCTCATCATGAATCTCACTGTCTTTCTGCACTAAGTGCATTTCTAAAGTGGAGTCTTGCTCACTTGGGTATTATTGTATCCCATATGGATGTTAAAATACTGCACACAAGAAGAAAATGCTTTATAACGTGTATTTTTTCCCGTAGAAAGCAAATGAAATGACAGCAGTTAATCACCTCACCAACTGCAGTTAAGCACCAACAAGGAACCAGTCCTGAAATACGAGTGTCCATGTAGTGACAACTCTTAAAAAGATGCTTTGATTCCCCTTTTTTTAAAACTACTGATGAAAACTTATTTCTTTTTCATTAGTCCAGCTTAAAGGCATTGTATATAGTAAGATTCAGTAAACTAGAGGTGCATTTGCACTGCGATTGTTTTCAGGCTCTACCTCAAAGTATTGGAATTACTGAAATACTGTAAGTTTATACGTTCAGGTTGTGGAGGCTTTTTGGGTTTGCACCCACGCAGAATTTTTCTGAAGGAAAATTAAGACGTCCTGCAAGGCAGCATCCTTGTTTTCAAGCAACATATGGAAATAATAGTTTCAAAAATGCGTTAGAATAAACTCTCCTGCTAGCAGATAAACAACAGTGCATTGAATGAAATGACCGCACGGCTCCCTCACTCCCTTGGACACCACTTGTGTTTAAAAATAAGACATTTGGTTAGCATGCCTCCGTACCACTAGTGAAAGTAAAAAACCTCCTCGTTTCAGAGAAGCTGGCTCCCCGCGCGAGCAGGGAGGAGGGAGGGAGGGCGAGCAGGCGCCCGGGGCGCAGCCAGAGGGGAAGGAGAGGGACGAAAGGCTGAGGCTCCTCCTTCCCAACCAAGTAATGGAAAAACGATGTCAGAATTCCAGCATCTGAATAAATATGTGCCCTATGACCTTAATCCCCTAGGAACCAAAAACATCTAGAGTCAGATAAAAATAGTAAGCCCTTTACATTGCTGAGGGAGAACAGCACTGCTTGCATGCAGCTAATTAGCTAAATCCTGTTAATAGCACGGGGGCTGGGCAGCCATGAGGAAGTGAGTCTCTGGGAGACAGTGGAGCCGAACGTGCAGCAGAGGACGAAGCGGAGGATGGACGCGCATGGCGAGGCGCTCACACGCATCGGACCGTGTGAAGCAGGCAAATGGCACGGCAGCACCCAGCCAAGCTGACGGGTTGTGGTCAGGTTTCCCCGGGCAGGGGGATCCTCCCCGTCCGTGGCACTGCGACACACGCTTTGAGGGAGACCCACCAGCGCGACTCCTGGTTGACTGCAGCTGCTGGTTTAGCCTCAAAAACCTCCTCTCAACAAGATTACAGACCTTGCTGATGCTGGCTGGTGTGGGAAACCTCAGCCTGGCAGAAAGGATCCCTTTAAAAAAAAAAAAAAAAAAAATTACAGTGATCCTGACAGCAAATGTCAATGAACTGTTCAGGTTCAGTTGTATCATTTTATTTAAAGTACTACAGCGTAACTGTGTGCCAAAGATTAACTATTTATTCAAGCCATACTGCAGACAATAGACTGCTTCAAACAGCATTCACAAGTGTTTGCTCTAATTCTGAATGACTTTCATTAGTCAGCACTGGGTTTCTTTATTATTCCCTATTTGCAAACATTCACACCAGCCAATTCTTACATGGTGAGTGTTCTCCTCACCCTATACCTGCGGACGTATGCAAAGGTTAACATTTGTGCACAGCCAGGAGTCCTGTGTAGATTCAGTATTTTAGATTTTTCCAGCCAAAGAAAAACTGCCTTGTCAGAGAGCAGAAACTATCCCAGTTCATCCCAGTGGCCCACCGAGCTTCACTGGAGAGAATTCTGGAGCCAACCCAGATGTTGAATGTTTGCTCCAAATGCAATAAGGTGGCTAACACCGCTGCTGGGCAGGTTGCCCTGCGCTCACACTCGGTGATTGAACGATCGTGGCTTTCCTCAGGCGGGGACACCTGCGGGCAGTGCGGCCGGGCTGGGACTCGCTGCCCGTCCTCCACAGCGCAGGGCACGGCCGCAGAGCCCACCGGCAGCGTCTCTGTGGCACCGCAGCGGCGGCAGCGCAGACTTGTCACTGCCATTTATGGTGTCCTGAGGCAGAGCAGCTACTCCAAAAGTGCTTCTGGTGTCTTCATCTCTCAGCGTAATGCAGTGGGGTTTGCCATAGACATTTCCCTCCAGCAATTTAGGCTTGAATTTTAGCTAAAGTATTTCCATATTAATGTTCCAGGGTGAGAAATTAGTTTGTCGTAGATTTCACTTCGCATGCATTTACATCATATTTCTGCAAAACCACCGCAGATACTTGATTCGGAAATGACCCAACGAGCCATTAGAACAATTTGCTTGCTATCGGGAGGAAAGGCTACTGTGTTCAGCGTGTGCTTTGAAACGCTGGGAGTGCCCACTTTCTGCAAAATCATACGGAATTTTGCCTGGAGCTCCAAACTGGAGCTTTGATGGCAGCAGCCTTGCTCCAGAGACTGCACAGGGAAATACTACGGTGCAATATGCTGCAGCTCACGTCCAGAGCACCTGGCACGTTGTATAGCATTGTTCAGCCACAAAAAATGCCAGTGTGCACTGCATGCTGTGCGTGACGTATTGCTTTGCAACTGGAAGGCAGAAGTGTGAGGTATGGATCCCACAGCCGTTTGGGGTGCCTGGACGGAGTGACATTTTTGGAAAATGCCGAGTTCCCTCAGGAAACGCTGCTTTTGCCCTTGCCACAGTGTGCCATGGCCATGGGGCTCCCCACCAGGGTCCAGGGGCAATTGCTCCATGGCAGCACGACACCAAGAAGCCAGTACCCTTGTTTTGTGGTTTGTTTTTCAACACTTGTTTAACATTTTTTTTTTTTAAACAATCATATTTGAAAGCATCACTTATCTCTCTGGCACAAAAAAAGAAACATGTATTTAACCAATGTTTTATATAGTGCACCAAACCCCATGACTGGCTGGTAGTTACAAAACCAGAGAATTTTCTCAGATTACTGTATTTCACACTGTGACCAAGATTGAAGAAATGCATTTTCACTCTGTAAAAACGGCTGCCTAAGAGCATAGTTAATTTCATGCCATCTCAAGCTCTAAAAGCCGGGTAATTCTTATCCTTAGAGTAATACAAGAACTGAGCTGTTAATAGCAACAGACTTGGAGGCTGAAGGAGGTGGCTGGCTTACCTCTGTGCTGTGGGTGAAGCCCCCGGCTGGGAGGGGCCATGTTGCGGTGCGGGTCACAGCCCCCCAGCTCACGGGAGCACCAGCACGTGCCGAGGTCTCTGTGCCGACCCCCGCTGACCCCGCCGGGCTCACGCCGAGGGAGATGCTCCCGTGCAGCTGGAGGTCAGCAAACCCCACTCATGCACCCGTCTGCTGCTGCCTGTGCTGGTTTCCTGTCTTAAGGTGAGGGAAAAGTTTGAAACATTATTTAAAAAATAAATAAATATATATATATGGGGTTTTCTTCCCCTTCGTGTTTCCCTGACAAGTATACAAACACAAGGCACGGTTCAAAACCCTGCAAAACTGATGAGGAATTATTTAATTTGGACTAAGGGCACTGTTTGTCAGGAGTTATGGGGGCTTTTGCTGCTGTTGGCTGTAGAAATGAACCTCTGGGTGACCTGGCCCGTCCCCCAGCAGCTCTGGAGCTCGGGCAGCAGCCTCGGGGCTGCCGGGGCCGTGGGCAGCACAAACCCAACCATCCGGAGAGGGCAATCCCCGTTAACTCACTCATCCCTTGGCGCCGCTGCCACATGCCTCTGACACTCACAATGCCTCTGTCCCACGGCTTGCTCACACTTGTGAGGATGAGGAGGAGCGAGGTGGCATCGCCTTCCAGGGCTACGTGATAATTTGCTGTTGAGGCACACTGCGGGGTTTCCACGGCCCACAGCTGTCTAACCAATTTTAGCACTGCTTTACCTCCCTCCTACTTTTCTTTTGTCACTTTGCATGAAGAGCATCACTAAAACAGCAAGGAAGAGTCACCCTTTGCCTCACAGTTCTGTATGTTAAAAGCAACATCCAAGCAGTCAGCCCCTCATGAAAACGTCCCTCTCGCAGGCTAGCGAGAGGAAAGTCAGAGCCCTTGAGCTGAACTCCCTCTGCACCCAGACCCAACAAGGTGCAAGGGCTCTCAAAGTGGTGCAAAGTAAACAGACATGACTCCAGAGTGTTTCCACTGCTCCTCAACACCTGGGTGCACACTCTTCCCTTGGAATTTGCGCAGACACACCACCTCCACGTCAGTGCCAAGATGCCCCGTGTTTGCTCTGAGGTGAGCGCACACATGGGAGGTTAGTGCAGAGGCGTACCTCCTCTGTGCGTCAGGAATGTTTCTCGGGGTACATAGAAAACTGGGCCAAGAGCACTTCAGCCTGGGCATGCCCTCAACCCACCCAGGAGCACACCAGTTACCTGCTGCAAGAGGTGGCACCAGCTTCATTCACCTCCCAGCCCTCCCAGTTCACCTAGTGGTTCCCTGGAGCTTCACCTACCTGATGCGACCTTCACCTGAGGACCTCTGCTCCGGCTTTCCTGCCTGCTTTGTGTTTGCTTTGTTTTCTTGTCCTATCCCTTCTCCCTCTCTCCCACACTCACATAAGTAATCTCTCACTACCCATCTCCTCAGGGCCCCCTCTGCACCTGGGTGTCCTACAGCTGCTCCTTAATTAGCACCTGGATGAACTCCTTTGCCACATCGGTCTGCTCCATGTCTCCCCCCGAGTGGGGAAGCCTCCTGCACCTGTGGGATGACAGCGGGTGTAATGGTGGTACCAGTGAGCAGCCTGTTCTTTTCACGGAACCACGGAATTTCAGAGTTGGAAGGGACCTCTAGAGACCATCTGGTCCCACTCCCCTGCTAAAGCAGGATCGCCCAGAGCACATCCCTCAGGGCTGCGTCCAGGCGGGGCTTGAAAGTCTCCAGAGAAGGGACTCCACAACCTCCCTGGGCAGCCTGGTCCAGGGCTCTGTCACCCTCACCATAAAGAAGTTTTTTCTCATATTTGTTCGGAACTTCCTATGTTCCAGCTTGTGCCCATTACTCCTCGTCCTGTTACTGGAAACCACTGAAGAGAGTCTGGCTCCATCCTCCCTAAACCCACCCTTTAGATACTTGTAAACATTAATCAGGTCTCCCCTCGGCCTTCTCTTCTCCAGCCTAAAGAGTCCCAGCTCTTTCAGCCTTTCCTCATAGGGGAGATGCTCGAGTCCCTCAGTCATCTTTGTTGCCCTATGCTGCACTCTCTCCAGTAGTTCCCTGTCCCTCTTGAACTCCTTCAGCAACTGAATTGAACCCAACCTGAATGTCACAGCAATATATTCACATTTTAGCAAGCGACTACCAGAGCTGAGAATGACCATCCCATGTCAGCTCCCGGTCAAGTAGACAGTGCGTGTCAGGTACAACACTTCCTATGGAGACTTTCCATATAGATATATTGATAGAGAGCAAGGGAACATGCCAAAGTGAAAACATTTCTCTTACTGAGTTTCAAGTCCTCTAAAGAGTTAACTTTTTCTTCCTCTGCTCTCCCACTATGGAGCAGGTTTATATAGAGCTTTTCCCTAGCAGCAGGCATAGTAACTGGGAATCACGTTGTCAGTAAGACAAGTCCCAAAACAAAGTGTGTGATCCTTATTCACAAATACAGTCTGGCCAAAACCATGCAATAAATGCTAAGCATAGTTGTTTGGTGAGGTGCAAGTGCAAAAAGCAACTCCCTGCCAACAGGATTTTTCACTTTAGACTTCAAACACTACAGCAGCAATAAAATTAACAAATATAAAACCTCATAAATTGCTTTTAGAAGTTTATTCATCCTGTGAAGTAGGAGCTGTGCACAATATTTGCTCGCAAAGTATCTGGAGGAGAAGACGGGCAGCAGCCTAGCTCGCTCCAGCACTGATGGCTCCCCGAGCGCAGGTGGGGAGACTGCCTGGGAGGGGGGTGGGCAGGAGCACGGAGGGCAGGCACCGCTCCTTCCTTCCCCCTGCTCTGAGACACGAAAGCAGCCAACTAGGAAGAACAAGAAATGGAGTCACTCTGAGGCAAGATGCAGGTTATTTTCAGTGAATACCTCCTTACTCCTCCCCCCACAAGAAGCTATCAGAAGAGACATCTCACCATGAGTTTATTTGCAGAGATGTATTTCAATTCCTTTATGAAACATTTTTGCTTATTGCCCTTCTTGTAGCTGAAATTGTGGTTTCATTTTTAAAGAAACACCTGTATTTTTCTTCTTCAGTAGCTATCAAAAGATAGATAACCAGATGAAAAATATTCTCATGATTCTCTTTTTTCTTTTTCCAAGAAGTCTAGTAGATGAAAGTTAATCTGAGAATAGTATCTAACACCTTACATCTATCTTCATGTAAAAAGTCTCCAAGACACTGTTTTTGTGGGCTAAGTGGCGTGTTAGCAGCTGTGGCATCAGCCTTAAACATGGACTACTTGTACCTACCGTGTCACTGGTGAGTCCCACGGAGAAGCACAGCAATGGGTAAGATTAAGTGCCAACTGCCTTTTGCTAAATACAACAATCAAAAGAAAAGTCGTTACAAGGACACAGTTCCCTTCAATGAAATACAGACAATCACTAGAAATAACTTTTTAACCCCAATGCTACAGTCAGCTCCCTGGGGCTCCCAGGGGTGCCGGGCTCCCAGCCTTGCCCGCCCCATGTCGCCCCCACTTTCCCTTGCGAGGCAGTTGCCGAAAGGCTGCTGCCTCTGGGACCCGATGGGAGCCGTTTGACTTCTGAAAGCTCAGCGCCCACCACGCTTTGGTCCCATCTTGGGGACCGAAGAATAAACAATGGATGGGCATCTGCTACCTTTTTTCCCTGACACGTGTGACTTTTTGGCCTCATTTTAACTAATTTGGTTTTCTTCCTTCAGGAGCTGTTTGAAACCAAGGAAAGGACGGGAGGTAGAGACCACCTACCGGCTCTCATTCTCCTCTTATGTAAGCCTGTTAAAAACAGTAATAGCCCCATTAAAGTGAATAGATTTGTATCAGAATAAAAACAGTGTGAGCAGCAAGAGAATTGGCTGCTTTGGGTATAAATTCATGAAAGTCATTTAAAGGCTCTCTGGGAGCATAATTAGAAACATGAAGTCCTGGGATGTCTTCCTTCCTTTTTAATCCAAAAACTGCTTTTAAGAGCTGCTGTCAGCTTGAAAAATGGTTATTAAAAAAGAAACAACTCCAAACAGTTTGGGGAACAATGCAGCCTACTCAGTTTTTCTGCAAACTGTAGAGTTTGGACTTTTTTTTCTTTTTTTTTTCCTTTTTTTTTTTCCCCCCCTTTTTTTTTTTCCCTGTGCATGACTGCTGGGCAAAAGATCCATTTAATCAATAGGGAACAAGACACAGACTGACTCTGGAACACAAAGGGGTGTCTAAAGAGTGAAAGGGAAATAGCCCTTTAATCTCTCTCACGGTAGTTTTGTTCAAGAAAAAAGATACTTTTGCTTTTTGCAGCAATGCTAACTGCAAAATTTTCAGGTGGAGGTATGCTTTTAAAGTTTGCACGATCCCTTTAAGCACTGGCAATACTTCAGAGTATATGAGAGAGCCTGGCAAGAGCTTGTTCCCGTTACATTATCTAGGGACAATAAATCAAGCATGGAGGGGAAACCTAATTCATCCAAGACATTCTTTTCAAAGGCTTCTCTGCCTTGATAAATAATATTTCCCTTTGGGAAGAGCAGTAGGGAAGGAAGTACAAAGAGCAGCTACTGGTCATGTGCTAAGTCACTGGCGGGTGCTCAGACAGCAGAGCGATGGACACACTGAAAGCTACCAAAACTGACTGATATTTGCCCATGGCTGAAAGCCAACTTCTCCTTCCCCTTCTGCCATAGAGCTTGCACAGTGGTATGTAAGTGGACTTGACCTCCTTTTGGTGCGCTCTCCAAGGGTAATGCACATCATCTCTGTTTCTATCCTAGAAAGGATGTTTTAGAGAAAAGCTCTAAGTTGGAGGATTTTTTTTACTCTTTAATTCCGAGGTTTCTCAGGATCCTGGAGATGGTGTGTTTGGCTTTCAGAGACCTGGTACATGACAGAAATACCGCATTCATGGAGTTTAGAATTCAGCAATGGTATTGGCAAAGTAAGACCATTGTGTCCTCCTGCACATGGCATAAAACCTAAAGCTATGTGCTTCAAACTCCGTCAGTGATTATTTATGAATTCAGTCAAGTTTTGGTGGTCTGTACAATGAGCATGGAGCATGGCCACAGCATCATCACATAGGAACAGCTCTTGGCTTGTGACCTCTTAGGAATTCCTGTGGCCCATAAGCAGTAACCAAGATGTAAATCATGTTTTATGCCAGCCATAATAGACAATATAGAATGGGAAAAATACAAAAAGAGAAGAGGGGAAAGCATGTTGGAACTGGAAGCAATTATTGCTCTTACCGTGAGGAACCATAATAAACCGGCTGGTCCCTAGTTTGCAGAAATAAAGTGTGGCCCAAGGCACTTGGAAGTATTTTCTGTGGCTGTTAGTTACCTCTGCCATGCTGCATCTTCTCAGCATGATCATCCATTCACATTCTTCTTGGAAAACGACTACAGAATTTATGTATGACTCTTTGAAGATTTATGGATACAAGCAGTGCCTCTTTCCCTGGTACAACAGTCCCTCTGGCATTTGAGTAACATGAAGTCTTTGGGGACAGTAGTGTTTGTTTCAGTCCCATCAAAGGCTGGCCTGCAAGAAATGAAGAAATAAAAACACAAAACACCAATGCAGTCATCTCCTTCATCCAAAAGCAACGGAGATGTAAGGTAGCAGTCTCAACTGGAGATGCAGGGGTCCCACGACACCCAGTGCAGGGGTGGGACAGTGGGACTGCCTGCCGCGGCTGCTCACACCACGTCAGGGTATAAGAGACATGAAGGCAGTGTGTGCCCACAATTCACCACCGAGGCAATGAGGGAACAGCCTGGAAAGATGGTGGGAATTCATTCTGGGTTCCCTTGCGATAAAATCGGCTTCACCGTCTCACAGCCATGGCAGGGAGCACAGTGGAGAGTGGGCAGAGAGAGGTGCAAGCACTGCAGGTTTTTAACAGCAGTGACTCGAGTGGGTGCACTGGTGAATATGGGCTTTAAAAATTAGTTTAATGTTTTTCAAATGTTTGATGATGCACAATGTGTGCCAGAGATGTGCAGTGGCGTCAGGAGCAAAGCTGAGAGGCTTTGTAGCCTCTCCCTGGGATGCAGAGGAAATGTCAAGCTGTCCTTAGCTTGGAAGTGAAAAGGTTACACTGAATTAGGAAATCAGCACTGACTGAATGACTTTTTCTCCCCCTTAAGTCCAACAAAATGTCAAGAGCCTGTCCAGCCTGCAGCACAAGGAGGGAGGCCCGGGGGAGCCTGGCTCCTGGGCGTGCTGGAGGTGGGGTTGGGACTGCGGGAGAGCCCAAGGGGCCCTGGGGGCACAGGGCTGGGATGCAGACCCCCCTTGTGCTGGCAGCTCCCCGCCGCAGCAGAGCGAGGAGCTGAGCACGAGCACCCCTGTGTCGTGAGCAGGAGCCGCCTGCCCTCCCAGGAGGAGCGGGTGGAAACCCCGTGCTTTGATGTCTGTCTCCAGCTGATAAATAGGGTAGCGTGACTGAAGGAAACAACTAGTCGGAGAGGAAAGCCAAAGGAAATAATGACTCATGAGTTGGCAGCTGAGAAAGTGCCATCCCAGCCCTTCGTTTCCCTGCAGAACTGGTCGTAGCGGTGTGAACATGAGCTCCTTTTCCCTGGTTCCTCCCACCTCCTGGGGAGCTGCAGCCTGGTGCGAGAGGCACCACCAGAAAGCTGGGAGGGCTCTTCTCCCCTGAGGAGGAGATGGTTGGCTGGAACATAGGCATGATGCCACTCTGAAGTTCTCCACTCTCCAAGCATATTACAGACTGTTACTGTTTGCTATGATCTATGGTGATTTCAGCTTTGATTGATAGGATTTATACTAAGACAGAAATTAATACCAGCCTCTCTGGTTACCTGGACAGTGTGATCTGGTGTCATCTTTGTGAAACTGCCTGATTTAGGACTAGCACCAGACTACATTCCGATATAAGGTCTAACAAAATACTTTTTCCTGAACATACTAATACACCACAGACCTTGTTGATGTCAGGAAACAGATGCAGGATAAACTGTCCCAAAGACAGAGTGTGAAGTGAAACCCCCTCCAAAACCATGCCTGTCTTGCCACGGTGGCAGCAGCATCACTCTGCAAAGAGTCTCAAACTGCACCAAAGCCGATTCGTATCACAAGTGTCACTGCTCTTTAACACGGACAATCTTCAGTGCCAAATATTTTTAAATTCAGAAAAAGATATTCTTAGTGTAACTATAATTTTTTTTTAATTTTTCTATAATTGAGGTGAATTAAGTGTAATTGGAAGCATCTGCTCCTATTTTGGCACCCGATATAGCGTGGTATTCTGCATCTCCTGGAAGACACTCTCCTTCTTCAACTCCCACTAGATCCAGCTAAAAATAGATAATCTAAGTCACATTCTCTCAGGCAAAAGTGCTCTTCAGCTCTCAGGATTTGCCCCTCCATGCTAAACTGCGGCTACCGGCTTCCTTGCCCTGGCAGGATCGGGGGGAGGCACCAGAGGGTGCAGGGGAGAAGCCCCAGGTTGTCCAAGCGGGACGTGCTGTCACCAGTGCCTCACCTGGGGAGCGGTTGTGGTGGATGATTGGCAAAGCCGTGACACCAGGGAAAGGTGGGTGGCCCTGGCACGGGGCAGCGGCGTGTCCCGACAGCACCCCAAACTCCTCCAGTGCCACAACTATTGCTGTGACTGCAGCCAGGCCGGTGGCCGGCTGGGGGCCTGGAACAGCCTCCCCAAGCGCCCGGAGGAACCTCACCTCCTGCTTAGCAAGGCCCAGCTTGGTCTGGTTTCATCTTTGTCCCTGCTGCACGGAGGAGCCACCTCTCCCACCACGAGCATCAGCCCGGGGATGCATCACCTCTGCCACCGGCTGGGGAGCTCCTCCGGCCCCATGCACAGAGGTTGTGTCCCTCATGTGGGTAACAACATATTTACTCCTAGTTACCCATCCTTGGGGCAAATATTCCAGTGCCAGTTTTTTTCCTCATTTTTGAACTAAGTATAGGCTGAACAAGCCTGGAAAATCTCAGCGAGAGAAAACAGAGGAAACTTGAACAAAAGGATTTGCATAGATGGCTTGGCACAACTGCAGAACATTGTGCGAGCATTTGCTTTTTAGCCAGAAAGCATTTATTATGAGGTCAGTACATGTACCAACTACTAGCATTTTGCCAGGGAGAGCTTTCTTCATGCCACTTTGCCTTTTGTTTACCCATCAATTCAGCTGCTGCATGCAGGAGCCCTCCCGAGCCTCTGCCACACAGCCCTTCCCTGGGCCGGCGCACCATGAGCCCTGCACCCTGCCCCGTCCAGCCTGGCCTTGAACCCCTCCAGGGATGGGGCAGCCACAGCTGCTCTGGGCAACCTGGGCCAGGGGCTCACCCCCCTCACAGCAAACAATTTCTGCCCCAGATCTCATCTCAATCTCCCCTCTTGCAGTGTAAAACCCTTCCCCCTCATCCCATGGCTCCCCTCCCTGCTCCAGAGTCCCTCCCCAGCTTTCCTGGAGCCCCTTGAGGGCCTGGAAGGGGCTGGAAGGTCTCCCCGGAGCCTTCTCTTCTCCAGGCTGAACCCCCCCAGCTCTCTCAGCCTGTCCCCACAGCAGAGGGGCTCCAGCCCTCCCAGCATCTCCGGGGCCTCCTCTGGCCCCGCTCCAACAGCTCCGTGTCCTTCCTGTGCTGAGGAATACTAAACAATACACTATATTTATGCAATATGCTTCATCAAGCCTTATTCTGTTTAAAAATAATCACAACAGAAACAACACCTTAACTTTAATATTATATGTAATTTTGCTTGAGACAACATTTTCCTGGGAAGGCTTACAACCTTCAGAGCATGACTTTTAATTGACTTTACCTTCCCAGATAGGAAATATCACTAGGAGTGAGTCAAGATTAAGAATACATGGAGAAATAAATATGAATAACCTGGTAAGTACGTTGCAGTTACATTAGAACAATGATTGGAAACTCAGAAAATCCAATTAAACCTAAAAACTAAAAAGAAATTTGAAGCTATGAAGAAAGTCAGGGCATTTACTCAGATTTCTTTGTCTTATCCCACACTCATGCCAGCGGTCCTCAAAAGTAAGATTCACAAATAAATTTCTTTCAGAAAGTGCTCCAGGGTTTGAAACAGTTAAACCACAAAATACCCAAGTCACGAAATGGCAATGTCTGAAGATCTAAAAAATGACGATAGCCCACATATTAAGGGCATTTTTTTCTTCCTAGTGTGAACGCAACAGCCTTAACATTTTGTCTTCCTCTCTCTGCTAAGCCCATCCCTCCCCTGTCCGGGCAGGCCGGCGGGTGGGACAGGGACATGCTGGCCAGGCCCAGGGGGTGTGGGAGCCCGGCCAAAGGGCTGGGGGGCCGAGGGGCCGAGGGGGCCGAGGGGCCGGGGGTCTGAGGGGGCTAAGGGGTTGAGGGGCCGAGAGATCCAAGGGGCCGAGGGGCCACAGCTCCCTGGCTGCTGGGCTGGGCAGTTGGAGCCACCTCCTGCAGGGACCTGTCACTGCTCCCTCCCTGCCTCCAGGCCCCTGGGGAGCACACGCAGTATTTCCTACAGGCTGTATTTAGAAATCAGAGGGAAATCAGGCTGGGAAACTTCTGGTTAAGGCTTTTGAATAAACAGAGGGATGTGAGATGGGGGGTGATACTGTTTTAACATTTTCCCCCTGTGAGAAGCAGCAATTCTGCCCCCATATGACGCCGCACACCCCGCAGCCCTGTGCGCCCCGTCCCACCCCAGTGCTGCAGTGAGGGCAGAGCTGCCCCCAGCCCCACGCACCCAGCCCCGACATGCCCCTGGGGCCTGGAGGCCGTGTCCATCCCTGCTTTGCATGGTGCCGCCGGCTCTGCCGGGAGCGCAGGGTCCGTTGGGGACCTGTCCCCACCCTCACGCCATGAGCCATGCTGGTGCTGAGGCCGCAGGCCAGCCCGGCCACCCGCCTCCTCCACCAGCTCCAGATAAATTCCCTGTCCCTCCGCTTGCCTCACCCAAGGCCACCACAGGCGCCCGGTGCAGGAGCTGCCGGACACTGTCCATCCCTCCCACGCCACCACGGGCACGTTGCACCACGGCTGGGGCTCTGCCTTCCGGCTCCTGCTGCGGCTGCCACCAGGGCAGAGAGGGGCAAAGAGCAACCTCCCCTCCTCCTCTGACGTGGGCCAAGGAGACGCAGGCCCTGGGCTGTGCCAGCAGTGCCGCAAGCCTTTTGGGTGCCCATGCAGGAGTGCAGGGCACTGCCCTCCTGTCCTTGGCAGCAACGTGCTGTGTACTTGGGGTAAGAGCCGCACAAAGGGGCCCCACAGATGCAAGCACAGCTCTGCAGAGAGGGGCAGTTTTCCAAAATTATTTCTCTCATGGCATTGGCTGTCCATGGGGGAAAGCCTGCTCCCCAACGCCCCTCCGAAATGGCTGTGGAGATCACCAAACGCTCCTGCGTGCAGAGACACAGTTCTCTCTTGACTCACATCCATCTTGCATTCATAAGGGCTATAAATACATCTTGTATTCTATACAAATAAGGCATGCACTGAAAATATTTATGCATTGGATCCACTCACACAGTCCTCTGGATTCCAGCCTTGACAACAGTAAAAACTATCATTATCCCATCACATGGTTGGGAGAAAATTCTAGTGTGAAGGTTAGTTTATCTTTCAGGGAGTTTGAGGAAATTGCACTTCTGCAAAGACTGCAGTTCTGGCAGCTAAACCTGTCCCTTTAAGGAAATGTCCTCTAAAAGAAGGCAAGGTTTATTGGGTTTTATGCTGTTGCGCTTTTAGACTGCTCAAAACTCTCCCAGGAATCCTTTTAATATTCCCATCAAATTGAAATATGAGTTATGTAATTATAATTAGAGCACCATACTCTTGATAACATCCACTTCATTTCTTTACAGACTGTTTACTTCCCGACTTGTACCTAGAAGAAATCTTAAAAAACCCAAACAAACAGTTCCCCTCTCCCCCTTTAAAGCACAAAACAAACCAAACAGCTAATTGCTCAAAACTTATTAAAGCAGCTCTTACAATAGCTGTGTTTCCATAGAGCTGCTTCTGCAGTAACCGTGACCTGATGAGAAGGTTTGTCACGGGACATTTCCCACGTTAAGTGTCAGTGACACCTTTGTGGCAAGAGGAACTAAAAACCGTAAGGAAATGTGGCATTATTATCTCTTTCTGTAAAAGCAGGACACTTGAAATTTGGCAAGGGGTGGATGTAGCAGCCCCCTCCTACCTCAGCTGCCTTCCCCGGGCAAGTCACAAACGTCTTAAAAATTAAAAAACCCTATTCCTGCTCTCCACCAGTATCCATGAACTCATTTAGCAGTGATTCGCGGGGCAGCCCTGGCTCCTGCGCTGGCCATGCCCCGGCCATGGGCTCTAATTAACGTCCCAGCACACACTGCTGTACACCGTGGCTGCCAGCACTAGGGAGAGAAGCATTAACTCACGACCATAAAGCAGTCTAAAAGCACAGAAGTCAAAGGGTGTTTTAAAACAAACACTGGAAAAACGGGTAGCGTTGTGAATTGTCAGCAGCTTTGCATGGTCTTTGAGAACCTGGTTCGATTGATGCTGGGTTACCGTGAGCCATGCTCGTGCCACCTCATCCTGTAACGGCTGGCGGCTCCTCGAGAAGAGGGGCTTGTGGTGCTGAGGTGTCTCCAAGTGTCTTGGATAACACAGTGAAAGACATGAAATGCACGCCTAGGCAGTCTGTTCTTTTCTGTTTCAGTTTCATTTTGAAAGCAGAAATTACACAGGTAAAGCTTTTTATGCTGAGGTTTGACATCTGTTAGAGCCCAATAAAAGCATCACCAAGTAATTTCCCTTGCTTCCCTTTGATTTTAGCACTCTTGGTGCTAGTTTGTGCTGCCACCTTTAATTATTAAGCAGCAAAATCCATGGTGTAATCCTCAGAATTTAAACTCTGCAGACTACTGGGAAGCACAGATTTGATTTTATTCTAGAGGAGTTCACATATGTATTCATCCTTCACAGAGGAGAGATGATTTGACTGAGTATGATGAACCCTTTGGACACCATCTCAAAATTTCAGCATCTCATGCATTGAGGACAATTTTAGCCCAGATCTGTGTTTGGGCTGGCTACCGTCCCTCCTCTGTGAATGCCCCCTTCGGGCGGTGCTGGCTGCTGAAGGCCGGTGAAGGTCAGGCTGTTACGCGTTCCTACACAGGCGTGCTTGCTTCAGCTCGCCTCTCACCTGGTTTTGCTGTCCTGGCTTTGCCTGTCTGGTCGGGATGGCAGAAGCGTCTCTCCTCCGAGCTGGCAGCTGATCCTCGGCTGACCCGCAGGGAGCCAGCCCCACGCCCTTGGCTGAAGGGGTGGGAGACACCGCTGCAGTCCACGGGGCACGCGCCAGCCCAGGCTGCGGGAGTGGGTGTGAGACAGGTCGAAAACAATCTGTACGTGCCGTTAAAAGAAAACATGGGTTTATGGCTCAGGAATGCCTGCAGCCTTCCAGCAGGCAGGGGGAGAGGGTGCTCGCAGCCAGGCACCCGGCTGCCACAGATGGAGCAGAAACCTTTCTTTTTTGGCACATCCAGTTGTTGGATCCCGCAGCAATGCACTGTACATCGTCCAGACTCGTCCTGCTAGCTTAGCGCTGCTTGAGCAAAATGGAGCCTCCTGCCCCTTCCCTCGTGCACACCGCCAGGCTGGGGCAGGTTTGCCTGGTTCCCCCGGTGCCGGGGGCTATCCCTCGCCCAAAGCCCCCTTGGCACCAAAGGATGCTGAACTCTGCTGAACTCATCCTCTGTGAAGGGTCCCCTGGGCTTCGCTGCCCGCTGGCCAGTGGCCTTATTACAGTTTTAGAATTAAAATATTTAACTACACTAATTACTCTGAGGTTTTAAAATAATGTTTGTCCTGAACACTTTTTCCCTGACTTCACACAAGTTCAGAAGGCTTGTACGTATCTCTGCCAATAGCCACAATATTCAATCAAAACAACCTCTCGTGTAAACAAAATACGAACTAAATGTAACCGGCCAATATAAACCTGTATGGTTATGAAGCTTGCTGTGGCTGAGCTGGGACCTGCGCGGTGCCGGGGCCCTTGTCTCGGTCCCCATCTCCTGCCCTTTTCCGACCGCCAGGAACAGCACGATAAATGTATTCTTAACCTTTGCGAGGGAAGCGAGAGCACAGAGACTGGTATTTGCATTTCAAAGCTGGAACCCATACCGTCCTCAGAGAAAGGATAAAATAAAGCAGAAGTACGACAATTCAGCACAAAAATGTTTTTGAAATTATGTGATATCAAATGAAAAGATCGTTGATATTCCACTAGCTTGCTTGAATCTGAATAATATTATTATGGGTAATATTAATAAAGCTCAGATGGTGTCTGTCACCCAAAGTTAACAGCCTCCTGCTCAAAGTGCTTCAGAAAAGCAAGACAGTTTTCTGCCGGCTGCAGAAAGTGGGTGAAACCCTGGGCAGGGTGGCAGGAGGTGCCCGTGGCCCCACCGCTGGTGTTATGGCACCAAAACCTGGGTTTGTGCAGCTGGGACAGGGCCCGGACACAGGGATTCCTCATCCACCTCTGCTGCTGCTCCCAGATCCGCTACAGCATCCCCCAGGCATCCCGAAATGGGCAAATCCCAAGCATGACCATCTTGGAAGGGGATGCTGTAGGGCCGGTACCAAACCCGTGCAGATTGGTGCAGATTACCACGGCGTCTGCTGCCTGCTCGGTGTCGGCAAAGCCCACCCTCAGCCCCTGCCCACGCGTGGGTGCCTGGCGAGCCCCGCTCTGAGGTGGGGATCTTGGCTGCTGAAGAGCCATGCCCAACACGTGGCCGTGCGACCGAGGCCACGCAACCACTGTGGGCTGGCAGAGATCATGGGAAAGCTGTGCTGGTGGGACCAGAGGGAGGGGACGGGCTCCATCAGCGGATGCTGCGGGGAGAGAACAGGGACACCCTGCCTTTCTTTCCAGGGCTTACAGGCTGGCTGGCAGCACAGAACCGATTTCCTGAAAAATCCCAAAAAGGAGACTGACACTTGACATTAGAATCTAATAATGTTAGAAAAGCAAGGGAACAAATAGTTTAACAAGGAGCCATTTCTGGTGGTTACTAGATAGGATTTAAAAAAAAATTGTTTCATCTTGACTTGACCTAAATGGAGTGGAAAATTACCATGACTACATTTATCTGAAATCATAAAGTGCGTTCTGATTAGACCATGATAAAAAGGATGGTATAAATTGATCCAAAGATAAAGAAAGGGCAGGGAAAATGAGACAAGATTAAGAAAAGAAGCAGATGCTAAAAAGGAAGGATAATACAGCAAGTCTCTGAAGCTGTAATAAAAATAGCCATAGGAACGGGAACGTAAATAGTTCAGTGCTTCACTTTCTTCTCGGTGGGCTGAGGTTTGGCCGCGATACCTGGGAGTCCAAATTATCACTGTGTTAATCCCAAGCCCTTCCGCAGACCGCTAAACACGAAGTAGGTCTAGACCAGGCGGTGCCCCTGGCCCGAGGACCGAGCTCGGGCTGATGAGCGCAGGCTGGGGCTGAGCCGCCGTCCGTCCGGAGCCGTCTGTGTCCTCCCAGCAGGACCTCCTGCCTCCCCTCCTCGGTGAAACCTGCTCTCGGTTAATATGCTTCAGGCTATATCAAATTACATTGAAATTTGTCAAAAGATTACAAAACTAGTACAATGGATCTGGGGAAAAAAAAAAAGCAAACCAAAAAGAGCAATTGGCTGAACCTCACTTCCTAGAGATACGGCTCTTGCCCTGGCAGAAACTGTGATGGTCATGGAAACAATTTTTTCTCTGATAAAAATTGTCTTTCCATTTCCTAGAAACAAATAAAAAAAAGTGAAATAAAAAAAAAATTTTTTTTGAACCCCGATTGGGCTGTGTAACAGGCTGCCTGAGGACTCGCTGTTTGCAGCACCACTACGATACTGAACAGGGAGGAAAACCACAAGCCGTGAGGTCACAGGAGGCTTATGAGAAACGTGAATAACAGCCTGTGCTGGAGGGGCTCCCCGCAGCACCCTGACCCGCCACTGCAGACCCCAGGGGAGCCCCAGGGAGCCCCTCCTCGCAATGGGGCTCCAGCCGCCGCAGCAGCACCCGGGCATCCCGCTGATGGGCATACGGGTAAACTTAAATCAGCAATAACAATGTGCTCCGTGAGACACACGCCCCATCGTTCTTGGAGGCTCCACCCCATCGGAGGAATAAGGAAATGATGCTTGCAATAATTCGCTTTTAAGATCATCTGTCTCAGAAAACACATTTTTGATAGTCTGGAAATGCCGCTGCTGTTCTACTTGTTAAACGTGGATCAAAAATGGATAATGGACTGACACAGCTCTTCTTTTTAGCTGTTTTTTTTCTCTTCAGCCTAATGACTGGATTGTCCAGCCTCTCTCTAGAGCAGGAAAGCAGTTTATTTATCTAATCCCGTATGACTCTGATCTCAATCAGGTTTATCTAAGTGCAGCACTGGACTCCTCAACGCCCTGTGAACACATGCCTGCACTGCACTCTCTCCCAGACCTTCCTTGGGTGGCCAAGTGTGGCTGGTTAATTTAGATAAGGCTCAGCAAACAGCGTATTTGGAAAACTGTCTACTCTTTCCATTTGGTATAAACTTCCTTTTCCACCCTCTGTTTATGTTAACATAGACATGTATAAATCCTTCCACCAGAGATTTCCTTCAAGGAGAACATCAAGGCATGGAGCAAGAGGAAGCCCCATTCCCGCCAGGCAGTTTGGATGTTGTCAGCAAGGAGGCGCTCCTTGGTGTCCCCCCTACAGCCCCATGGGAGGCTCTGGTATCTGTCTCCTCATCCAGATAGATAAGGAGACGTATAGACCTACTGTTGACAAACAGAGAAGGACTAGTGGAAGATGTGGTGGTCGGAGGTCATCTTGGGTTTAGTGATCATGAAATGGTCAAGTTTTCAATTCGTAGCGATGTAAGGAGGGGGGTTAGCAAAACCTCCACCTTGGACTTCTGGAGGGCGGACTTTGGCTTGTTCAGGACACTGATTGAGAGAGTCCCTTGGGAGACAGTCCTGAAGGGCAAAGGGGTCCAGGAAGGCTGGACGCTCTTCAAGAAGGAAATCTTAAAGGCCCAGGAGCAGGCTGTCCCCAAGTGTCGCAAGTCTAAAGGGCGGGGAAAATGGCCAGTCTGGATGAATAAGGAAATTCTGATGGAATTTAGGAATAAAAGGAGGGCTTACCACCTTTGGAAGAGGGGACAGGCAACTCAGGAGGAGTACAGAGATCTCGTTAGGTTATACAGAGAGAAAATTAGGAAGGCAAAAACCCAGCTGGAGCTCAACTTGGCCACTAACGTTAAGGACAACAAAAAAAAGCTTTTATAAATACATCAACAAAAAGAAAGCCAGGGAGAATCTCCATCCCTTACTGGATGCAGGGGGGAAAGTTGCAACCAATGATGAGGAGAAGGCTGAGATACTGAATGCCTTCTTTGCCTCCATCTTCAATAGTCAGACCAGCTATCCCCAGGGTGCTCAGCCTCCTGAGCTGGAAGATAAGGATGGAGAGCAGAACAACCCACCCATAATCCAGGAGGAAGTAGTCAATGATCTGCTTCTGCACCTAGACGCACATAAGTCTATGGGGCCAGATGGGATTCACCCAAGAGTACTCAGGGGGCTGGCGGGAAAGCTCACCAAGCCTCTCTCCATTGTGTATCAACAGTCTTGGTCAAGAGGGGAGGTACCACATGACTGGAGGGTGGCTAATGTGACGCCCATCTACAAGAAGGGTAGGAAGTAGGATCCAGGAAACTACAGGCCCGTCAGCCTGACCTCGGTACCAGGAAAGATCATGGAGAGGATCATCTTGAGTGAGCTCTCACAGCAAGTGCAGGACAGCCAAGGGCTCAGGGCCAGCCAGCATGGCTCTAGGAAAGGGAGGTCCTGCTTAACCAACCTGATCTCTTTCTATGACCATGTGACCTGCCTTCTGGATGCGGGGAAGGCTGTGGACGTTGTCTATCTGGACTTTGGTAAGGCCTTTGACACCTTCCCCCGCAGCATTCTCCTGGAGAAGCTGGCGAATCATGGCATAGACAAGTGTACTCTTCGCTGGGTTAAAAACTGGCTGGATGGCCGTGCCCAGAGAGTTGTGATTAATGGGGTGAAATCCTCTTGGCAGCCGGTCACCAGTGGTGTCCCTCAGGGCTCAGTTTTGGGGCCAGTTTTGTTTAATATCTTTATCAACGATCTGGATGAGGGGATTGAATGCACCCTCAGTAAGTTTGCAGATGACACCAAACTGGGTGGGAGTGTTGATCTGCTGGAGGGTAGGAAGGCTCTACAGAGGGACCTGGACAGGCTGGATCGATGGGCCAAGGCCAACTGTAGGAGGTTTAATAAGGCCAAGTGCCGGGTCCTGCATTTCGGTCACAACAACCCCAAGCAACGCTACAGGCTTGGGGCTGAGTGGCTGGAAAGCTGCCCGGCAGAAAAGGACCTGCGGGTGCTGGTGGAGCCAGCTTAACATGAGCCAGCAGTGTGCCCAGGTGGCCAAGAAGGCCAACAGCATTCTGGCTTGTATCAGGAACAGCGTGGCCAGCAGGAGCAGGGAAGTGATGGTGCCTCTGTACTCGGTGCTGGTGAGGCCTCACCTCGAGCGCTGTGTTCAGTTCTGGGCCCCGCTGTACAAGAGGGACATTGAGGTGCTGGAGCGTGTCCAGAGGAGAGCGACCAGGCTGGTGAGGGGTCTGGAGACCAGGGCATCTGAGGAGAGGCTGAGGGAGCTGGGCATGTTCAGCTTGGAGAAGAGGAGGCTGAGGGGAGACCTCATTGCCCTCTACAACTCCCTGAAAGGAGGGTGCAGAGAGGTGGGGGTTGGGCTCTTCTCCCAGGGGAATAATGACAGGAGCAGAGGAAATGGTCTGAAGCTGCGGCAGGGGAGGTTTAGGTTAGATATTAGGAGGAATTACTTTACTGACAGAGTGGTCAGGCACTGGAACAGCCTGCCCAGGGAGGGGGCTGAGTCACCATCCCTAGAGGTGTTTAAGAAACGTCTAGATGTGGCACTTCAGGGCATGCCCTAGTGGCAGAGACTGTACGTTGTTTGGTTGGACTTGATGATCTCAAAGGTCCTTTCCAACCATGAAGATTTTATGATTCTATGGTTCTATGATTCTATCACGGCCAGCCGTTTCCCTACAAGATCCCAGGAATGACTTGGGGCTTTTCCTCTGTTTGAGAAAAAGCCTGGTACTGACATCTGTCTCCATGCTGCCCTGGCTGGTGCTGCAAGTCCATGGCAGCTTTGTAGTTCTCTCACTGGAGAACTTTCTGCAATGTCATTAGCCAGTCATAGATAACTTAATTTCCCCAGATTTGGTATTGTTTTAGTGAATGTCTGGCTAGTCAGCTCTTCCTCCGGGTGTCTGCTGTCTCCTCTCTCCAGCTGGGGGTGTTTTGTCATTGAAAGGGGGATGCAGTGCAATGTCCAGCAGCAGCTGCCTCTGTGGCCAGGCTGACCCAGAGCTCCACGCCGGGGCTCCCTGCAGGAGGGGGGGACCCAAAGCCAGGATCTCCCCCAAGTTGGAGCTCCCAGAGACCGTGGGCTCCCCCAGATTGGAGCTCCCCGAGGCTGGGGGCTCCCTGTGGCCAGCTGGGGAGCTGCTCTGCAGGCTGGGAGGAGCAGCATGGCACGGCCAACCCACAGAGGTCTGACCCATGGAAAGGGCCTCGGTTATCTGTGATGCTGCTAACATGGGACCGATCGTACACGATGAAACCCAGAACAAACTTAGCGGTGAGTAACAAAAGATACCTAATAAAATTAATAACATGTACGCCAAATGAACAGCAGCAGCAAGAAGAACGGCTGAGCTCAGTGTGCTGGTAAATACAGAAAGACAGAGGGCAGCCCTGACAGGTAGGCACGCAGGAGAAAAGGCTGCTCAGCCGCAAGTCAGAGTGACCTCCGAAAATAATTTATAAAAAGAATTCTTCAAACAAGAGTGTTATTGCTGTGACTATATTAAACGACGCTGTAATGCTGCAACTTTATTTTATTCTTCAGTAACGGCAAAGCCACCAAAACATTCAGGGCTAAGACTGATCCCTTCAATCACTGTTGTGTAAAGTTACTCTCGTAGTACAGTCTTAGACACAGAATGCACAGCAGAAGGTTTTTGTAGTTGCAAAGGGCGTTTCTCCTATATCAAGTCTTTATCTCCCATATTCAGCAGCCAGAGAGGGCTCTGAGGGCTGCAGGACTCTGCAAGATAAAAGTAAGCTCGATAGCCTGGTAGCATAGCAGCAAACTTTATAAGCAGATGTGTACAAACCTGCTGCTGACCGTGCCGTAACAAATGTTTGATTCCCTCTTGGAGCGCAGAGATTCAGCATCGCTTTGTAGTTCCAGCCTTACATTGATAGTAGATTTATTGAGGCACAGAAGGAAAGGGAGATGCTGAATTTCGGAGCATACAGTGTGAAGGTTCACTTATTTCTTACACAGCGGCCAACTAATTAAACAAAGCAGGAGTTTTGCATTACTGTGGGAGCAAATTTATCTTTGCTGCTCAGCAGCAGGAGGAAACATGGGAAGATGGCAATAAAGCTGTCGGTCTTCCCTGGCCAAGACACTGGCTCTGGGGTCCTAAGCTCAGCCTGAGGGAGAGGAGCTTTGCCCCGTCCCTGGGAGGGGGTCCCGGGGGGGCAGCGGGTGCCCTGCTGCCTGCAGCCTGGCCCTCAGCCCTCGCTGGAGGAACGCGCTCCCCTGGGAGCTGGCGGGGCCACAACCAACGAAGACTGCGAAAACAACATCCAGCTACTCTCCGGTCTCGTCTTTGCTAGTGTCTGTTTCCATTCATTTGAGTCTGCCATTGCTGCCATGGTGACCAACTTAGAAATTAATTATATAGAGACATCAAAGAGACATTTAAATAGGAAAGTTCAACCCACAGTTCTGGCAAAAAGATTCGAGTATTCCTAGATCGCACCCCTCCTACTTTCCCCTTGAGTCCTTCAGATACCATGACTTCATTAATTTTTTTCCTGTACTTACTTCTGTGCTGATGTTGACAAATAAGGTTAGTCTTCTGCTTCTTTTTTTTTTTCCTGACTCATAGAAAACAGATATTCTTTAAACAATTTTAGTTCTCACTACAGAAAAGCTCTGTCGCTGTTTTCAGCAAATCCATCTTGATGCTGACAGACTGGGCAGGGATGGTTTTGCACAGCATTGACCCAAACTGTTCTGCCCTTCCTGGCCATATCCCCGTTTCTGGTGTGCATCGGGGACTGGAGCCACCGCTGTCGGAGACTGCCCCGTGGGCTGCGGCTTCCAGGGACTTCCAGGGAGTCGGCGCCACGGGCTCCTGCCTGGCTGGGGACTTTGCATTGCCTTGGAGCCATGGGGCCTGCCCTCTGCCCAAAGCCCGTGTCGCTGCGAGCACAGACGCCGTCTTCGTCCTCCACTCGAGGTTTGGGGGTTTAAGCTATTGGCTTCAGAAAAATGAAGTGCCGAGGCAAGCTCCAGCGAGAGCACAGGCACGCTGTAACCCATCTCTGGCTCCTGCATTTTATTTGTTGAGGTTTTTCCACAGTAGATACGCAAGTATCAAAAAACGTACCACTGCAACCAAAACGCTTGTCGTGGCTGTGGCAGAGAAAACAAGGGCAGTTTACAGAGGCTGACTTGTGCTTTAATCTGCCTGCCAGTCCTCTTTTCCAAGAAGAAAGGTGGGTGGTTTAGGCACGCTTGTTTTCCTGTTGCAACTATTTTCTAGGAAGATGGGGCTTTTCAGTCTCTATGGAGTCAACTCCACTCCTGCTGTGACTGAGCTCTTCTGCTTTCCCCTCTCTCCCTCTCCCCAGGTATGCTTTTATCTGTGTCTAATTGCGCTTTCTGTGACCTCCCTCTCATCGCATACTGCCTTTGATGTTGATGCTGTCACGGAGATTATTTTCGTGCTCTTTTCTGCAACTACTTTACCATTGACTCATGTCTCTTTTTTCTGCATGGCTTTTTTAATGCATAAGCATATATCCACCCTTACCTCAATTCCTTTCTGTTCACTCGCCTGCTCTTCCAGGAGGCGGCCAACTGATGGAGGACAAGCAAGAGGGGATTTAACTGCACCTGAATATCAGGGGATTTGGCGCTCCTGAACGTCCAATGAAGTAAATGTAAAACAGAACTTACATCGCAGTGAAAACGTGCCTCCTGGGAGGGCTTCACCGAGGGCAGGGCTCACCCTGGGGTGCAGCCCTGTGCTTTCCCACCACGCTGCTTCGTTTGCTTTGGCACTGGCCGCTGCAGGGGCTGGTTTACAGCCGCTGCTCAGCCGCTGTAGTATTTTTGTTCAAAGAGCTACTGGGAATGAGTCCTAAAAAAACTTCACAGAGATGCCTTCATTAGTTCTGCTGAAAGGGATGCTAAAAAAAAGTTGTCTGGCAGATGCCTTTCTCCAGAAGGAGCCTGTGGTGCCTGGTGGGACCACGGCCGACGTCTGGATGCCACAGCTCTGTAGCCTTATTTCAGACACAAACCAGCCCTCCCACAATTCGTTGCTCAGGGACTAATTTTCAGAATTATCAGCCTTTGCTAACAACAAATAACAGAGGAAGCAAACAAAAAACAAAATTAAGAACAATCAATATACTTAAAGGAAGAAGATAACTTCTCTACGGGTGTAGCTTGCTGGGTAAGCCTGCAATGGTGACATAGACAGCGCCTTTCAAGAGATGAGCTAAAACTGCTGACAAGTGGTAAATTCTCAGAGACATTGATTCACAATTGCCCATGTAAAGGTTTAATCTGCTCTTCCAACACAGCCTTTCTGGGAGAGGAACATAATGGATGGAAGGAAATTGTAAAGGGTACAAGAAGATAACTGAGGATGCTCAGAATTAGCTCAAAATAATTCAAATTAGCACTTCGTCGGGACACATCATTGCAGCAAGCACATCATTTGCAGCAAGTGAGCCATTGCAGGAGGGGTGCTACTGTCTGCATCCCAAACCACGGTCCCGATCCCGGGAAGGGCAGCGTCAAGAGCTCACCGTCAGGAAGGCATCATCTCTCTCTAGGGAGGGAGCAGAGCAGCTCGCGTGGCGGAAAGGAAACCTCCGGCAAGCCAGAGCGGGGTTACTGAGAACAGGTTATGAAAGATAGTATCAGATAGCTGCTCGGCGTCGCGTTCAAAACAAGGCTGTGCTCAAATCCATTTTCCTTCAGAGAGCCGAGCGCGCAGGCAGCGGGCGAGCACCACGGGCCGTGCCTCCGGTGCCTGCAGCATCCACAGCTACTGCCACTCCTGCCTTCATCTGGGGGCAAATAATGAATGTCGAGTGTCTCAGCTGAAAACCTTTCACAAATATCACACTGCCATGCAGATAGGAGCATGTGGCTAAACAATATATGACACACAGCTTGCTCCTCTTTGAAAAATTCAGATGTTCTCTTGTCACAGAGCTTCTCGTTCTTTCCTCTTAACATAAACACCACAATGAGAATAAAATGGTTTTCTTTGACAAAATGCTATGTGTTGATGTTTAAACAAAGTTAAGATTTTGTAAAGCAAATGAGGAAGAGAAAGGAAGCTCTTTCTGTGAGCAAAGAAATTGTTGTTTTATTTTCTGAGCAAATTAATTTCTCTTTTCTTGGATGTCCACCCAGTGTCAAAGATGGATATCAAAGCAGTGTCCAGGGGTACTGAAAAGGGAAATGAATAAGAAAGTGAGCAAGCGCCCTCCCTTCGTGTGTTGCTAATCACTCGAGCTCCTCAAATCTTGTGCCTTCACACAGCTTCAAAAAAGGCATGTAAACACCCCATGCTTACAATTACACTGCATAAATCATTAACCCCAAATAAACTGCAGTAATCATGTGTGGTATCACTCAAGTCAATAGTCTTACTGATTTTAGTGAGACTGTCAGGATGGTCAAAGGTTGTCAGTGTCAATTTTAGTTTCCATGTGGGAACCACGGATGTTGAAATTAAAAGCAAATTATTGCCCTTATCTCCAGCCAACTGATGTTCTGATTGACAGTATTTCATTTTTTTAAACTTCGGACATTACTGTTCTTTTTTAACCACAGGAAGCCTCAAGGTATTTAGCTGGATGAAAATTCAAATGTTTTTCTGCACCAATATAAGCGTGTAGTGAAATGGCAATAGGTCGTCAAGAACTAAAAAAACAGGTGCTCTACTTTTTATCAGTCACCGCTGCAATTCACAGATATAGGATGTTCACCTACAGATGCAGGTACCGAAATTCAGGGATTAATCTCGCATTCAGTGCACTCTCCAGAAATGCAGCGAAGCCTTGAAAGCCCGGTCCGTGCGCGGGCACCGCAGCTCCGTCCCCCCCGCGGCCCCGGCTGGGCCCCTGCCCGGGGTCAGGGCACATCCCGGCGCGGCAGCGAGGGGACCCCCTGACAGCATCCCCCCCCCCCCCCCTGCTGCTGGGCTGGAAAAGGCCGTGAGGCAGGCTCGGGATCGCCTCAAGATCAAATCGTCTTCACTGCTTGGCACGTTTTCAAGGAAAGGACATTTCACCAAAACGTGATGTTCAAAGTGTAAACATTTCCCTGGGACATCTCTCTTCCAAGTGCGCTCTCCTCACGTGGGACGTTTGCTCTGAAGCACTCGCTTAGAGAGAGATGGCAACACCCAAGTGGAAAAGGTGAGGTTTCAGTTTGATTTTTTTTTCTAATATAAAATTCCAGTTTTATAGAAATGTGAAGTTTGTGTCACCTCTCAGCAAAGGCAAATCTTAATTTTAATGGTCCCCATGAAACAAAATGTTTGGCAAAACTGAGGAGACAAAATTAAATTTGAATTATTATCCTCTCCTGCTGGAGATTTGTTTTTCTTTCAAACCCAAAAAGTGACAGTACCAAGGTCCTGAGCAGCAGTAAGGAATCGCCTGTTGAAACAAATGGCAATTATGGTTTTTGGCATCAGTTCCTGAGTTGCCCAATGAGTTCCATTGCTTTTTGCGGCCCTTACTGTTGCAGACCTTGGAGTTGGGAATGTGCAGATTAAGGCGTTATTTTGACTACAACCTAAAGACCTTGTAGAAAAGTTGAAAAAATTCCAAGGTGCTGCCAGCGGTTTTGCTGGGGACAAGATTAATGTTTGCTGTATTTGCTGTATCCTTTTAACTGCTGCTTTCCTCCTCCTTCCAGTAAATAAATCTGCCTATTAGTTAAACAAACTGACTCTGATAGAAACCAAACATGAGAACTATATTAACAATAATGCCCTGTTCTTAAAATGGAAAGGCAGTAGGAAAGTGAGCCCTTGGGTTCTGGCTTACCGCTGGGCACTGCTCACTCCGGTGCTCTTGCTTTGAACTCCCGTAACAGAGAAATACAGGCTGCAGGAAACAAAAAAATAGTCAAAGCAGTACCTGCACGTCGGAGTGTTTCAGCTACGTTTGCATTGTTTCATCGTGCTGCTGTTACGGAGCTTGGGCAGTCTCCTGGTCGGAACTGACGAGAGAGGTGTAGCAGGGGAAGAGAAGAATGAAGTGATGCAGCGGATGATCCAGGCCTCGGACACGAGCTTGCTTAGCGCTCGATATGGGCTTTTTTCCCCCTGTGTTCTGTACCTTGGTGGGTTCTGTGTAATACGGCGGGCACACAGGGAGCAGTCGGCACTGCGGCCTGGCCCTGGCGGGTACGCCACCATCGCTGTCTTTTCTTAAGAAGGGGGGTTTTCAAAGTACAGATTATTTGTTGCTTGCAAACAACCAAGAAAAAATGGTGTGCAATTTTGCAAATGGGCATCTGCTCAGCAGCAGCAGGTCTGCTCGGGTGTGGCATCTGGAGGCGCTGGAGGTCGGGGACACCCTGCTCCGGGGTGGCTTTGTCCTGCGCGGAGGGAGGATGCTCCTGCTGGGTCTTGCTGCTGCCCGGGGACACGGGATCCCTCCCTCATCCCCTGCTCCCACAGCAGCACCAGTGCACGGCACGCCTGGGTACCACAGGAGACAGGAGATGCTGGCATCGGCACAGAATTTCCAATTAAAAGTGTACTTTAAAAGTGAGAATTTCACAGCCTTTCCAAGCCTTTCAACCTTTCCAAGACCCTTAAAAAGCCTATTTCAAAGGTAGGCAGTAGCTAGACATCCTCATTCGTGCTCAATTTCCCACAAGCGAAAGAAGTAAACTCTGGGAAACCTTTGGGAAAACTTTGGGAAACCTTCCAGCCTCCCTGCACCGGGAGCGGGCGACTCGGGGCTGGCATGGCACTGTACAGCCGGAGCAGCCGGGAGGCAAGAGCACAGCCTGGGGCTGCCCAGGCTCCTCCCCGCCTCCCCCAGACCTGCTTCTAGCTGCATTGGTATTGCAATAACAGATGTTTTACGCTGACTTTCAGGGCGTACGTCAGATTGTAGGATCTTGCTCCAAAACACCCTCCAGAGGACATTCCCTCAACCTCGCTGCACGCCAGCGGCCGCTGCCATGGGGCTCCCTCCATCCTTTTTGGGATGCAGCAGGCTCTCAGCAACCAGTGATTAACAGCCTCCATTCACCTTTTTTGGCTGAGTGCTTCGTTAGTGACCCTTAAGCCCACAAGGACCCTGGGACACTTCATCCCACTCCTTCCCCAATATTTAGATTGGAGTTTGAAGTTTAAGCCTTGACCTCCTCTCACATGGCTGAAAAGCTCGTTTCTCATTCTGGAGGTGGGTTCCTGCCCCACGTCTGCCTAGGGTGCCGGGCAGGTTCCTGCCCCACATTTGCCCAGGGTGCCCAGCAGGTTCCTGCCCCACGTCTGCGCGGGTGCCGGGCGGGTGTGCGGGGCGCGGGAGACCATCTGCCCGGCAGCCGGGTATCGCCTTTTTTGGAAGAGCCGGGGCTGTCCGAGAGCGGCGCCGCGGCCGTGCCGGGTGCTGGGGAGGCGAGGCCAGGCTCCTCCGTCCCACATTCCTTGCTAATTTTAACCAGCTCCCTTGAGCGGCTCAGCAGCAGGGCCCACAGAAGCATGGTCTTGATTTATTAGTCTTTCCCTTCTGAAAACTTTTGTTCAAGTGTCTTGGGACACAAGTAAAACCAGAATGGGATTCTCAGCCTGGATCCTTAGAGGTGTTTATCTACATCACGAAGCATTGCGAGTTTTTTGCAGCACCAGCAGCTTTTTCCCCAAAGACATCCCAGCTCTGAGGTGCCGGGGGAGTGGGGATCGCTGGCAGAGCTGGGTGATGAAGATGTGGTGGAGATGCCAATGCCCCCGCCATGGCTGGGCGGTGTGCTCCCTCGGGGTTTCCATGCTCAGCCGTGGTGCCCGTCGCCTTCCCGCAGAGCCGTCCCTGCGCAGCACACGCTCCCTTCACCGTCCGGCCCACCGGGAGCAAATCACCGGGGTCCGCCCAGGCAGAGGACCACGCTCACCCCAAATCTGACAGCTGCCTCTCTGTCCTGGGAAAGGGAAGGGAACTGCTTGCCATCTGGCAGGGCTGGCCTGCCCTGGGGTGGCCCGGTGGCCGTCGGCTGGAGAGCAAAGGGCAGGGAGGGAGGGCTCAGTCCCAACAACAGGATGGAGAGTGAGCAGAAACTGCCGCCTGTGAGGTAAACCAGAAAGATGGGTCACTGAGCTTGTGGAAGAGCCGATCGCAAGGAGACACAGCTGTCCTCAGGCACTTAAAGAGACGTTGTGAAGGGGCAGGGGACAGCCCACTCCCTGTAGCAAACACAACAAGCCACAGCGTGCTTAACTCGAGGCAAGAAAGGTCTGGTTTAGGAACAAGGAAACTCGTTAGTGGTAAATTCAGCTGAGTGCTGGAACCGACTTCCCAGGGGGTCTGTAGCATCCGTATCGTTGGAGAGTCCCAAGTGCAAGTTCCACAAGCACGTGCCAGGGAGGACGGTCCTGCCCTGGGGGAAGGCACAGGCTGGGAGGCCCCCAGCTACGCCGTCACCTTCTCTGTGATGCGGTCACTGATGAACAGCAGCCAGAGCCCCTGAGAGTCCCCACCGCCCCGGGGGGTCATCCCTCCGCCAGCAGAGACGCAGCTCCTGGAGAGCAAAAAGCTCAACCATCTCGCTGGCTATCGTAGCGCTTCCTCGGTTTCCCAGCGTAAAAATTAGAGTTTTTCAATCTCAAATTGCACCAGTAATCAAATCAGCATGAAATTCCCAAACCGTGGTATTTGTGTAGAAAACATCCCAAAGGGAAACATTACACTTTTTCTTCCAACTAGTTTCTCTCGCTTGTTTCACACTGATGTTTTGTGTGCGCATGGACTTTACATCTACAGCCAAATGACACAGTGCTCTGGGAGAATGGAGATTAAAGCTCTGGTTATGCTTTTTCTTGTCTTGCCCTTGTGATTAATGTAGAGGGAAAAGCCGGTCAGTGGTTCTGCTCAGCCACCCTGCCGTGTCCCTCGTACCTCAGGGAACGCGCCCGGGGCTCCCTGGCACTTGGTGTCAGTGAACGCAGAAGCCCAACGCTGTGGACACAGCCACAACCACCAAAAATCCCGAGCAGAATCTAAGGCTGTAGCTTGGAAAGGAAACAACTCTTGCCGCGTTGCTCTTGCAGAACTAATGATTTCTCGAAGGTGTTTTGTGTTTAAGACTGAAGAATTAAGCAATGCTTTACGGTTTGAGGGTTTTTTTGTTTGTTTATCTTAGATTTTCCTATCCAGCTGCCAAATACTTTCTGGCTCAGTCTTCAAAACAAATAAATTCTGCTACGATCAACCAATTTAAATAAATACCGGTTGAACATCTGAGGTGTGAACCAGTGAGGAAAGTGGGACTGGACAGCCTCCAACCGTCTATTTGCTGCTGAGGTGGAGCACCGAGCCCGGCCCCGGAGCCCCCAGCTGCGAGGAGTGAGGAATGAGGGAGGGAGATGGGCGCTGACCCAACGGAGAGCGTCACTACGAATGGCACTGGTCACAGCAGCCACTGCTGTTGTTTTCTTGCTGGCTCGTGACTTGATTGGGGCCGGTTTTCTGCAGGGGGTTTCCAGTTTCACCGACCTTCCGTCGGGAGAGCCCGCGCTGTGCTTCGTGCTGTGCTCCTGAGAGGCCGTGCTGAAATCCCCCTTGGCTTTGTCCTCTTGCCAGGGCAGGTCCCTGCTGCTCCTTCCTGGTGGCACTGCTGGGTAGGGCTGGTGTTTCTCTTCGCTCACCTGGGCTGCTTTCCTCACCCCAGCAGCACCTCCCTGGTCTGCATTATTGCAGGCTATAAAGGAAGCATGGAAGTTGCAGAATAGAATTAGTAGAAAAGGAAAAGCATCATTAGCCCTCACTCTTATCATCAATATCTGTTGGTTAATTGACAACTTGAATTTTGAGATACACAATTAAGAGTTTGAGCAGGGGTCTATCAAACACCACAGTGTGCCAACCTCTGGTACTGACAAAAGCACCCCTGTAGCCTCCCTGGATCCCTGCATAAAGGCTATTTTTCTGTCTCGTTGTTTTGCCTCCCCCTCCCTTCTTTTTCTAGGTGGAATCTGAGTGCTGCTCTCTCCACCGACGCTCTCCATATCTCTCACACGGCCTGCCAAGGCTCATCCACCATCAGGATACTGAATCCTGACTACTGCTGCCTATGACTTCAGTCCCCATCACCTCTTTATTTCAGGATGGTCCCTCAGCCCCACGTCCGCCCGGCTGTTAAATCCCTCCAGGGATGGCGACTCCACCACTGCCCTGGGCAGCCTCTTCCAATGCTTGACAACCCTTTCCATGAAGAAATTGTTCCCAATATCCATCCTAAACCTCCCCTGGCACAACTGGAGGCCGTTTCCTCTTGTCCCATGGCCTGTTCCTTGGGAGAAGAGCCCGACCCCCCCTGGCTGCCCCCTCCTCTCAGGGAGCTGTAGAGAGCGAGAAGGTCTCCCCTCAGCCCCCTTTTCTCCAGGCTGAACACCCCCAGCTCCCTCAGCCGCTCCTCACCAGACTTGTGCTCCAGACCCCTCACCAGCTCCGTTGCCCTTCCCTGGACACGCTCCGGCCCCTCGGGGTCTGTCTTGTGGTGAGGGGCCCAAAACTGGACACAGCCCTCGAGGTGGGGCCTCACCAGTGCCCAGTACAGGGGGTCAGTCACTGCCCCAGTCCTTATGGCCACACTGTTCCTGACACAGGCCAGGATGCTGGTGGCCTCCTTGGCCACCTGGGCACACTGCTGGCTCATCTTCAGCCAACACCCCCAGGTCCCTTCTGGGGGGCAGCTCTCCAGCCGCTCTGCCCCAGTCGTGTCATGCCAAGGATCAGAAGGCTTCCTTTTCGCTTGAGCAAAATATTGAGTCTGCAGTTGTTTTTCTCTGGGTATTTACTCCCTTTTCTTGCAGGCACTGACTTCACTGACAGCAAACTACTCACTGAGCCCTTTCACTCCCCTCAAATGGGCATTTTAACACATATTTCAATGCACTTCTCCACTTCCCATATCTCTTTTGAGCTATTTCTTTGTCTCACACAATGGGCTCCAATTGTCACCAACACAATGCCTACACTTGTATTTAGAGTTGGAAAAAAGCAGAATAAAGTTTGTTCTTGTGCTTATTTCGCTATAGGAAGTACTTACCTCCCTTTTAAAAGAGGCTGGCTGGGGTTTTTTTCTCATTTTCCACCAGGGCTTTTGTAAATGAGCACCTTTATTCCACCTCCATTTTCCAGTTACCTCTGTTAGGCGTTACGATTGTGGTTAATATCCAACTTCCCTGAGTTTATGAGCACTGAGGACTCCCAGGCAACTCTCCGTGCGGGAAACAACCTCCTGTCACCATTCAATGAAAAACGTAATTTAATTCTTAAAGTACGCTCGAGTCTAGCTCGAGTTTGTGCATTTTTCCTGCGACATTTGAATACTTTCCTTAAGTAATTTCAGTTTTCTTAAGGACTTGCCATTCTCTTTAAAGCTTTAAACAGGAAGGGGTTTGTGGGAAACGCTGCCCGAGCTTTCCCAGGACTTCCCCACCCTACAGCCAGGCAGCCGCTGGCGGCTCCAGCACCTCTTTACTGGAGCCCAGGACAACCCTGAGCAGCCTGGACACAGACGTTATTCCACAAACCACCGTGTACCATATGTCTCTTTACATAATTTGCTTTTATCTCATGCTCTGAATCTCCTCAAAACAGTGAAAAAAAAGCTGTATCTGCGTAACAGCGGGAGACGGGGAAAACAGATCTAAGGAGACAAGATGTTTAGCCTGATGTTCTTCACATCAGCCCATTAAACTGCTCTCACAGATCTCAGAAGCATTAGCCTTTGGTACCATAAATTGAAATTCCTAATCTTTCCCGATTTGTTACAGCCTTAACACTTTAATCCGCCTTGTTTTCTCTCCCAGATACTTCTCTCCTGATCCCATTGTTGCTCAATTAAAAGTAGTTCGAAATAATCAAACAGCCAAGGAAGAAGGAATAAGAATGTCCTAGTGAGAGGCAATTTCAGAAAACGAGATTACATTTAAAAAGACTTCACACGTTTTACTGACGCGACAGTCCCACAAGTTAGAAAAATGGAGAATGGATTTACTTTTCTCAGTATAAATTGATGCTGTTTCTCCACAACGTGAGTCATCATTTTCCGTTATAATGAAGATGGAACAAGGCAACTGTGAAAAATAATACACTGTACAAGCAGATCTTCGCATTTATGGCTTAATAATTGTTGTCAACATAGCTAACTTAGATCAAACACTTAAACATACCATTTTTAAAAATTGAATAGCAGAAATATTTTTTTCCTTGCTAGCTAACATTTTAGGTCAGTGGGAGACCCCACACCAAGCACACGTGGGTTCCACAGGAGCGGCTGCTCTGGCCATGGGGACCCCACAGCTCATGGTGGTGGAGGGGCTGGGGGAGGCGGCCACAGAGAGGGGCTGTGAGGGGCCCAGAACCCATGCCCCAGGTGTGGGCAGGGCTGGGCAGGGGTACGGCGCTGCAGGACGGCTTTAGATCTCAGGGGTACGGCGCTGCAGGACGGCTTCAGATCTCTATTCTGCAGCGCCAGGTTTACCCCCCCAATGCTCTTGGTTAAGCCACCAGCCCAGCAAACACCCCACCATGCTGAATAAAGACTTCTCCATGGAAAAGACTTCTCCACTGTCCCAAGGAGCTCGCAGCACAGGTGGGATGGGAACTGGGACACCCGCGCTGGTTTTCAGTTCATCACACCGTGTCATTGCTGCAGGCGCCCTGCGAAATTTCTTCGTGCCTTCTTCCCCTTCTTTCTTTTCTCCCCACTCTATTTCCTAAATTTCAGATTTCAGCTCCCAGTTTGGGTGTGTTTCGTACAAGTCGAGCTTCCCGCCCTCGTGCAGGAACGGGGGCCGCGTGGCTGCGGCGCAGCACGAGCCCCGTGCTCCGAGGGGCCGTTCCCCTCCCGCGGCCGGGCAGAGCCGCGCTCGGCTGCACCCAAACGCCCGACTGCCCTCAGCTCTGCTGCTCTCCACTGATGAGACTGTCTTGCGATTTCTCCAATTATTTATGAGCATTATTGTTTGTTGTCCAAGTCACCGCAGCCCTTTGGCGCACGGTTACATCACCGCGTCCCCCAGAAACCGGCAATTAAGCACCATGTGTATCACGGAGCACTTGTTTTCTCCTCTCCATGTAGAAAAATCAATTAGAGGTTCTCGTTGTGCAGTAAATGTCAATTGTGCTAACATCACAAAATCAGAAACATCTGTAACTATGGAAACTCTCAAGGCAAGGCTCATTTCAAGAATAAATTATGACAAGAAGCTTTTTATGGTTGTTTTTAAACAATAAATATAAATTAAAACAGCTTAATTTCTTGTATGCACGTTAATTTTATTTTTTAACCTTTAGTACTATAGGTTCTCAGGACACATTTAACAATATTGACATGGGGGAAAATTGTATTTTATCAATGTTTGCATCCAAAGAATCAGCATCATTATTTGTATCACTTAAAAATTTCCTGCAAAGACAATCTCCACTGTATTTCATGGGGAGCATACTTTTATGATGACTAATGGCCCCTCCTTATAGGTTATCATGGTGTGATTTATGCTTTTTGCCACACTTCACGGATATACAAAAAACAATCAAGTGTGTGAAAGGAAAATTCAGTCAAAACTTTCTTCAAGTCGCTAGGAAATGAACACGAGGTCTGTGCTCAGCCACAGCTTTGGGGAGAAGTCTGGAATTTGATTTCCCACTCCCTTGTCCCCAGCCAGCAGGAGATGCCCCTGGCCGGGGCAGTTCGGTTTCGGGGCAGAGGGAGGCGGCTGCCCCCGGGTCACTGCGACAGGGACGGTGCCCTCAGGTGTGAGCTGTGCTCGGCTCCGCCAGCATTCCCGGGGCCCTGCCTTCTCCTTCGGCAGCGCGGCCTCGGCAAACGGCTCAGAACAGCTCTCAGATAACGCGTTTCACCACCATATTTTTCATCCTTTTTCTCATGTTAATATACTTCAAGTCACTTCAAAATGAATGCAAGAACAATGCAATGCTCTTTCTCTTTTTTTCCTTTTCCTTCTTTTTACCTTCCTCTTGCTCTAAGTTCTAACCTGGTTCTGGTCCGAGTGCCACTCATTAGAAATACGTCTCAGTACTGCACGTTGTGGGGTGGCTGGATATATTTCAGTTCTTATCAAATGAAAATCTGTTTGTGTATCTCTATCAAAGTCAGTGGATCTGTGTTAATTTGTGTCAACAGATTTTCATGAAACAGGTATGTTGCATTTGTATGTTGGAAGAGGCTGCCCAGGGCAGTGGTGGAGTCGCCATCCCTGGAGGGATTTAAGAGCCGGGCAGACGTGGGGCTGAGGGACGTGGGTCAGTGGTGGGTTTGGCAGTGTTGGGTTGATGGTTGGACTCAATGATCTGAAAGGTCCCTTCCAACCCGGGCAATTCTGTGATTCTGTGAAACGGAGTGCCAAAACCTGTTGGAAACATCCCGGCTGTGAGGAGAGCTTGATCTCTGTGAGCAGATGTCTGCTGCTGACCTTGGGCACCCCAGCCAAGCACCGAGGTGATGAACCCCATGGCGTGAGCAACAAGCAACGGGCAGGGCCGGGGATGGTGCCGGCAGCTCGGATGGGGTCAGGACAGTGGGTGGCCCAGGGGGGCATCCGCTTCGCGGGTGTCGGGGTGGCAGAGAGCGCAGAGCTCCTGCCTGCGGAGACATGGCTGGCCACCGGCAGGAGAGCCGGGGTTAGATACCCAGGTGTTCATCATTAACTGACATGGATCCTCTCCACACTGACGAACTTGCTAAAGGAAGGTGCTTCTTGAAGGAGACGGCCTACTCCTCCTGGCTTGTGAAACCCAGTGGAATAAACCTTGGTGGGAAACGAGTCGGTGTGCCTGAGCGCGCTGCTGGTGCTTTGAAGATCTTAGGAACAACCCGTCCGGTGTGCTGAGCCGCTGGGTCGGGGTTAAACACTGGCGGTGCTCCCAGACTAACCTCCTGCAGGCCACCGGCAGGTCTGGCAGACGCTTGGGTCCTGGCCCGGTGCGGGCAGTGCTGGTGACGCGCGGGGCGGTGGGTGCTGTGGGGCCGCGGGGCGGTGGGTGTGCCGGCTGCGGAGCATCTCTCGCACGTTTCCCTGGGGACAGAGCAGCTGCGGGGACACAGCACGGACCATTCCCCCAGTGCAGCCTCACGCACAGCGCCCGCCTCGTGGGGCTGCCTCCTGCCTCGTGGCGGCCGTGGGACGGGGCGAATTCTGTGTGGGAGCGAGCGCGTCCCCCCTCTCCTCTCCACCTCACCCTGTGCTCGTCCCCAGCGCCTGAAGGGATGAAGGGAGGGCTTTGCTGCGAGAGCTGAACCGACACAATCGGCCACTTATCGCCAGTTCCTTCTTTGCAACACATAAGCCACAAGTGACATGGTTTATCTTCAGCTACTCGTGAGCTTGTGTGTGCTCATAACACAATGCTGTGAAAATCGTATTTTGGAATCACACTGAAAAAGATTAATACTTACTTCTCAAAACTTGCTGCTGGCAGCTCACCAGTATCTGTGCTTTATCTAAGAAAACCCTTGGAGATAAAATTTGGAGGCAGCTCCCTTCAAAAAAGAAGAAAGGCTTAAGGAAATATTTATTCAGCAATTTTTTGCTACGCCGTGAGAGCACGTGCTGGGGAAGAGAGGGTGGAGGGCCACGGTCTGTTTTCAAATCCACCTCTCAGCATCCTTCGCCGGCTCTGTCCCCCGCAGCTCCCCAGCCCCAAGGGACGCTGTTCCCGATTCCTTATTTGCCCAACCATTCCTCAGGTGCAGACCCTTCCATCGGTTTGGGGAGATTTAGTGACTCCCCACTTCCCATAGTGGAACAGCAGCACGAAAGGAGCTAAAAAATACAGCGACCGCTGGGGTTTTGGGGAGCAGCAGCACGGGGGGACACAGGGGTGCGGGCAGAGGGGGCCAGGGGGAACCCTGCAGGACCACAGTCCTGGTGGCCACGGGCTCGTCAGATGGAGCCGGGGGAGCCCGAGGCACAGAGCCCGCGGGCACCGCAGGGGGTGAGCGCAGGACACGGCGCCGTCCCCACGCCACGTACAGCTGCTGCACCGGGCACCGGAGCCGGCTGAAAGTGAACACACAGTGCGGCTTTTTTTCTTTTCTGTTTTTGTTTTTATAAACCTCTTTTACCTCCTACATAAGTCTTTGAAAATTAGAGCAAAACAATGAAGCAAATACCAGCTCAGTGAAGGCTGTGCCTGTTCAGGCTTAGACTCCCTCTGCCTGCAGAAAAGCAAACAAATTCTCATGAAAAAGTCCGTTATCGCCCCCGCTGCCCCCGTTCTCAGCAGCTCTGCGGTGGGGACTGGCGCATGGGACAGGACGGGGAAACGCGGTCCGCCTCGCAGATCCCTTCGCACCCTGTCCGTGTAAAGTGTTTCAGAAACAACCTCTAGAAATCAAAGCAACGTGGTCTGCCAAAGCCTCGGCTTAGATCGTACAAACATTATCGTAAGTTTTTGACCTTATCCCCGGGGCTTTTAGACGTGAAAGACTTGGGACACATGACACAAGTAGCAAACTTGTCATTAACGGTCTGATAAAGTTTTCTAATGGCTTAAAAACAACGATGCAAAGAGGGTATATTGGTGACTCTGTCAGAAATATTCAGCACGATCACAGCAGGAGAGATGATACTCAAATACCCCCAGCAGCTGTGCTTCCGTGTCAGCCAGAACCTTCAGGCTTTAAACAGCCGTGTCCCTCCGCACAGCACTGCTACCGCCGCTCGGGCCCGCGAGCCACGCACACGGCTCACAGAGGGGCCACGGAGGCGGGCTGGGGCGGGGGGCAGGGGACGGGGCATCTTCCCCTGCGCTGTACAGGGGGTGACAGGGAGCTATGGCCCACGGTCCCCCCGGGGGTCCTGCCCCCACGTCCCTCAGGGCTCCGCTGGCTCCCCCCGGGAGCCACTTTCAGTTGCCAAAGGTGTCATCAAACTGGACGAAATCGTGAGCTGTGGATGAAATAAACACCTATTTAGGGGATTACAAATTTGCAAAATAGTGACAGCGAAGCCACCTAATGCACCAGCTACAGAGATTTTATGTAAAAGGGCGACAAGATTTACGGAGATATACACTTTTTTAGTTTTAAATGAAGCAATGGACGAGAGGAAAGAAACCTCTGTTTCATAAAACCCTGCAGTTTCCAAACCACCCACGTACTCCCTGGCTGACCACACGAACCAGCCTGGAGTCGGCAGCCAAATGCCTTACAGGCCGCAAGGGAACACCGCGCGCGTAACGCTGTGTCTCAGGCACACCAGACGTATTAATAAAACCTCCACAATTGGAACACGCTTATATAAACAAGCAAGACCACTGTGCTTAAATGCTTGCTTGGCACCACTGTAAGAGCGGGGAAAAGACGGGTAGATCGAACCACTTCAGTGCAAATCACTACACAAGTGCCCTTCAGCCCACTTTCCCACACTACTCAAATTTGACCAAACTCACTCTTCGCCCGCCCCCAGGTGCTGAGGGCGCTTCACACCACGCTCCCGGCTTCCAAATCTGCAGCCGGGAGAGGAGCAGCCGGCTGGGAAAGCAGTGAGCCAGCGTTGTACCTGCACCCGCTCTTCTGCAGCCCCACCGCTACTGCCCGCGCCGCACGCACCCCTGAGCACTCACCTGCCCGCGGGGGGAACGATCTGTTCCAACAGCAAAAGGTTAGCAAACGCCCGTTTCATTTAATAATGAAAAGTACCGTTCTCTGCCACACAGGCGAGAGCCAAATCGACAGGCAGCATCCCCCCAGAACAGCGTCTGCCAGGGTGGGATTCGGCTGTCGCTGCTGGACACAGCCATGGGCACGGACAGGGTTTTTCGCCAGGGTTTTTCTCTCTTTCCCCTCTCAGTTCCTGTACTCAAACCAGGGGGTCTGCCCCCGTTGGGCACCGCCGCTGTGGCCCTCTCCTTCCCCAGCCCAGCGAAAGGCTGCTCCTGCCCCCCACAAAAGCCGTCGTGGGACTGGTACTAATTAAGCTGCCCAAGGGACAAGCAGGAGCCGAGGGACGACACACGCAGCTCTGCTCTGCTGCTGTTTTCCTCTGTGCGACCGGCCTGTGCCGGTGACAACCGCCACCCCCGGGTGAAGCGACGGACGTGGCACTCGCGGGGACAGGTTTGTGGCGCCAGGAGAAATGAAGGCTGCAAAGGGAAGCGTGACAGCACCTGCGAGTGGCACGAAGCCACTCACTGGGGCTCACGATGGAAAGCTGTGCCCGCAGGATGGATGCTTTGGGATAAAATGCAACATTTTGAAGGTTTTACCGAAGAAATCATAGTCCTCTACTTGGACAGTCAATGGGTGAGGAAGACATCCCCATGTACCTTGCCAGACTGGGAAAAAGGAGGTTTTTTCCTGGCACCTCACTGTCCCTGTGCAGACTGTGCTCCCCTGCTGGGACCCCTCTGCCGCGTTTGGGAGGCACCTCAGCATCCCGCGCTATTTCGGGTGCAACAGGCGCACGAGGCAAAATGCTGACGGAAAGGCTGATTTTCAGATCTGATGTGATTTAGTTTCAGCTTTACGGGACGGACACGGTCACAACCCTGTGAAAGCTGTGACCGGGGAGAGTCGGTCCGGCAGCCGCCCAGGTGACAGGCGCCGGCGTGTTTCGGGGGAGCCCGACTGCTCCTTCCCTCTGTGCTCCGGGACATCCACACCAACGGATGCAACAGCACGGCCCTGGTTTAACACCACAAAAACACCCATAACAAGCTGAAGGACTTAAGTTACTTATCAGAAGCATTTTGACTGACAGAAGAATAAAATTCTACTGGAACTACAAAATTCATTAAAAAAAAAAAATCCATGAGAGATAACATGGCATTTTTTCCTAGAAAAAAATAATCCATCGGAGACTACTGGGAAAACTAAAAGACTATACTAGAGCTAGTTGGAGATAATGCAAGTTTTTACGAGTTATGCAAAGAAATGTGGAATTTCCTCCAGTGTCACAGTGAAACCAGGGTCCCTCCCGCGGGATCACGCTCTGCTCACTTCTGTTCGTGCCAGGGGGAGGTCAGAAATTCAAGTGAGGGAGAATCTGAGCATCCCCTTGGGTTTGCAAAGAATTTGAAGCTGCATTTTAAGGTAGTATTCAAAAAGATATCTACATAATTCTGCAGTGGAAGATTAAAGGTACTAAAAATATCTGGGCTTTTAAAAAAGCCAGAAGGTAAAAGCTGACGATACAATTTAGGAAGCTGGGCATGAAACCTCTAAATAATCCTACTGATTTCAGCTATTCAACAGGCACCGGTGACCAGCTGGAGGGCACAAGCAGGACTAACTGGAGTACAGGGAACGCACTGGGAGACAATTCAGAGTCCCTTCCTCGTGTCGCTGCACAGTGACTTTTGGCTTCACACGCGGGATAAACAGGTTGGCGGAAAGAAAGTTTCTGAGCATGAATCTAGGAGACTTCTAAGAAATCCTGGAGAATAAGGCATGAAGGTATGATACGTACTAACATGTCACGTACATCAAGGTTATTGGGAATTAAGATAAAGGAGCAGTAAATACTAATGGAGCCTGGTTATAGCCATGAGACAACTGAATCATTTCCTTCTCAGAGTTTGCATCAGAGAGTTTGTAATTAAAGAGCAACCAGCAAAGTCTGCATCGTGAGCTTGTCGCCAGTCTGTTTAGAGGACTGCCTGAAGAACAGGTTCATTAATAGATCTTCTGGAATGACACAGATAAAATAAAATAATTCTGTCAAGTTAGAGGTTAAATTTTTGCTCCCAGTACAATGGCATTGCATCTACTGCGGACATAATATCACGTGCCATTATTTCAATGCTTTTCCATTAATATGTTGGCAAATTTTTAGATAGACTAAGCTAAAAATGAAAAATTACCTGGATGTAATTGTGTCTGACAATCTCCCCGATGGTCAGGATAATACCTTCAAGTTAAAGAGCTGGTGGTACCATCACCTGCCGAAATGAGAAGAAGATAAATGCAAGCAAAGCAGAAAAAACCCCCTAAACCCAGCTCAACACGCAGAATCCACAGGTACAGAAAGCGTAACATAAAGCTGACCACGCAGGGACACAGCCAAAATTTCTGTTGCCACTTCTTGTCCAGGCCAGCGGCCAGCACGGATGCTCCGAGGCAGCAGTCGCTGCCCGACGGATGCCCCGGGTGGCAGCAGGAGCCCCGTCTCTCCAGTCCCGCTCCCAGGAGCCCCATGTCTTGAGTCCCGCTCCCGGGAGCCCAGCCGGTGGTGCTGGGAGCCGCGCTCGGCGCTGGCGGGCACTACACCCCTGGCAGCGAGCAGCTCCGGCAGCTCCTGGGCTGCAGGAAACAAACCTCCTGCCTTCGGAGTCCAGCCCCAGCGCCCGGTCCCTTCGTCTGCGCTCCCCAGTTCCTACGGCTGGGAAAAGGTGATCGTTCCTTACTCATCCTTGATTTCCCAGTCACGCTGACAACTCTGCCGTCCTCACCCTTCCTGGGGTCTCCTCCAAGCGGAAGAGGTGCTGTCTATTTAAGTTCTCCTTGGAGGGAAGTTGTTTGTACCCCCACGGCAGCTGGTGTCTGTCTCACCCCACAGCGCCCAGCCCCACGGCAGCCGGTGTCTGTCTCACCCCACAGCGCCCAGCCCCACGGCAGTCGGTGTTTCCCCAGAGTTTTGCTGCTGTTGTGGTGACGGGTCAGGATCGAGCTGGCGTTTGACAGAGCATCCGCAGCGACACCGAGACCTCTTCCACAGGTGCCCACAGCCAACCCACAACCCTGTGCATACGCTGGCTCTTGATCCCCATCACACATCAGCCCTCATGCAACCTGCCTGCCTTTTTGCCCACTTTTAGCAGTAATTTTTTTATTTTGGGTACCTACATTACCATGTTATGGTCAGCAGCTAGTGTCCCCTCACTCTTCACTCTTTTGTGGGTTTCTTTTTTCATTTGCCTTTTTTTTAAACACAAACCCTCTTTTCCCGCTGCGAAACTGGCAGCTTAACTCATCTCCGAGCGCTGGCTGGAGGACGGCTAAGAAGCCATTCGAAAATCTGAGCGCACGCTACCACACAGACCAGCCCGTCTCTCTCGGAGACCCCGAGCAGACTTACGGCAGCCGTTCCCTTCCGCAAACCCCCGCTGCCTCCCTCCACCCCGTCACCCCACCCGCGTGTCTGCTAATGCCGCTGTCGGCTGCTGGGGGGAACAGGGCCCCGCTCGGGGGTAATTGCTTCCTCCCTAAGAGTTACATAAAGTGCTTTATGACCCCGTGCGCACTATTATAGGGGATCAATACAAACACACTGCAGATTAGAACTAGCAGTTGGATATTCCAGCGCTAAGCCTGCTTTTATTTCTGTCTTGCTGTGCCCCTGTTGCGCTGGCAGAGCGGGTACGAGCCCCGCTGGCCTTGCCCCCTGCAGACAGGCACCTCCTTCTCGGGCTGAAAACAGAGGAAAAATCTCAAGGTCTTTTCTAAATCTAGGCCTTCCACAGGGGCCTGCTGTGTACCAAGCTCTCAAAGCAAAACTAGCAAGGCACTTTTCAGAATAAAAGGAGTATTTCCATTGTAAACCGCACAACCATTACAGCTTTCAAATATAAAATCTAATTTTAAGGTGTCTTACTGAAATGGGACAAATTAGTGGTGAATGTACAGATTGTCTCCAAAGAATGCAGATCCCATGCAATCTGACAGTGTGCTGGGCACCCGCAGCACATAAATAATGCTGGCTTGCTGGTGGGCTATTTGCTCAGGGCGATGCTCCGAGACCCCAGAGTCGGGATTTTGTGCCCCGGGGTTGCAGGGTCACCCCCCTTGCTGGTAGGGTTCCTGTGCAATTAACCTTTGCTCTCCGCCAGGAGGAACGGGGCTGGTCTGCGGCCCAACGGTCCCAGTTACCCTCATTTCACACAGACGAGCGTTCATAAAAGCAAATAGATGGGAGAGGGAAGCTGTCGGAGCCGTCAAAGCGATGGGGAGGGATGTGCCACGCTGCTCTCTCAGCGGCATCAGCTGCGGAGAGCCGGCAGCGCCCGTCCCAGCCCGCTGCCCAACGGCTCCTGGCGTGGATGTCGGTCCGCCGGCTCCCGGAGCGATGCTCGGCGCCAGCAGTACCAACACCGGCGGGGTGCCCAGATGTGATGCTGTTAAACAAACACGAGGGTAAGGAAGTCCTTTGTGTACATCTGAGACAAAGTTGCAACGATTGAACTGCCTGCGTCTTACCCGAGTGAACAGATGAGCACAGCAGGAAGGAGAGATCACCACACGTACAGCCCGCCGTGCCCCGCGCTGAGCCGGCTTCCCCGAGGCCATGGGCAGGGTCTGTCCCCACAGCTCCAGGCTGGGGGGACCCGGGGCAGAGCGCCCCGGGCACAGCTCCCACTGGGCTCGTCCCGGAGAGGTCCCAGGGCCCGGCCCCGCACCGGGGCTGATGCCGTGGCTGAGCTTTGCAAGGTCCCGACCAAGGGCAGAGGTTTCTCCCGGGGACGCTGGTGGGGAGGAGCTGCCTGGGCAAATGACAACAGGATTTCCTCCCCCCTTTAAACGAGTGACTCCTGCATGGCACCCCCACATTTCCAAACGTCCTCAAACAACCACTGCAATGGAACAGCTTTTAAGACACTTTAACGCTTCTCATTCCGGCAGAAATCAGGGAGGCAGAGCTGCAGGGCAGTGAAAGGCGAGCTCGGAAGAGTCGTCACAGTCAGCACACATTAAAGTTGTCAAAAGTGAATTCAAAAATATCACAATGTTCCAATATTAACCTTCTGCTCTTTGTTTTCAATTAAAAGCAGATGCGATGAGAAAGCGAACAGTTGGTTTCCCAGGGAAAGCAGCTCAGCCTCGGGTCAGGGATGCAAAGTCTCATCTGCCACGGCAGCGTCGGGGTCCCGGAACGATGCCGGAGCTCAGGAGAGTGGTTTCCAGGGTGCAGGAGTGACAGCACAGCACAGCCTGAGCAGCAGCCGTGCCAGCAGCTCCGGATTACAGACACCAGAAGAGCTGCACTTTGCTCCGTTGGGGAAGAAGGGACACGAGCTGCCATTGAACCCCTCAGCTGGCACCTGCCGGTGCCGTTAGGATTCCCCACAGCACGGGGCAGCGTCCTCCCGGAACGGGTGTGCTATGTGTGATCGCCACTTCAGCGCCAAGCGAGCGCCAGAGCAGCGAACTGCTTGTACCGCAAACCACCTGCCCTGTGCGGGGAGGGAGCGAAGGGGGTTTGCAAGGTGCCGGCTCTGCCGCTGCACAGCCGACAGACAGCACCCGCCTTCACGCAGTTGTTTCCTTCTGCTTCTATAGCAGAGAGGGGTTACAACTGAAACAGGGGCTTGTTGGGGGTTTTTGGTTTGTTTGGGTTTTTTTTGGTTTTGTTTTTTTTTTTTTGACACCCAAAGGGCCTGTACTTGGGCGGTAGAGACAAACGGCCGTGGCCGCGCAGGCAGCAGGGTGTGCGTTAGTGTGGCGAGGTGTGCAGAGACGCTCAGCAGCCGCAGCCCCGTCTTCCTCCAGCGGGAGCTGAGTCGTGTCGGACCCCGGACACAGCGAGGCAGCAGCTGCCTCCAAGGCTGAAGACTGGAACCCTATCTCTGAGTCCAACCCCTCCCCCCGCCCAGAGTGAGTGCTGGAGAAGTTTCAAGTCGAGAGGAAAGTGCTCTCAGCAGAGGTAACTATTCAGCGAGAGGCAGAAACATGATGACCAGCGCTGGCATCAGCGTGGGACCGACCCGAGGCATCCCGAGTCCCCTGGCCGGAGGGTACCCCGGGGGGCATTGCCATTCCTGCAGGCTCAGACGAGATGGCTCCTCGCTGCCCTCAGCACCGCCTGCCTCCAGCTGCCCACGCAATCCCGCACCCAAACCCGCTCCCGGCCACCCACCGTCTGGGTGCAAGGAGCAACCACAGCATCAAACGCACTTTCCACGGGCTGCTGCCGGCATCCCAGCACTGGGGGGTTGTCCAAGGAGGACAGTGACCTGTGGGGAGCTCCCCAGAGCCCTCCAGCAGCGAGGTGAGCCAGAGACCACAGCGTCTCCGCTCCCTCCGCCTGTTGTGCCCAGAGCAGAGGAGCCCTGAGTCCTCTGCCCCGTCTCCGGCCGGCTCAAAGGGGCTGCAGTTTTGCGGGGGCTGCGCTTTGTTCTGTTCACTGCATTCCCGTCAACCAGCTCGCTTTGTGAGAACTGAAGTTAGAAAACGTTGGCCAAGATTTCTTTTTATTTTCATCTCTGGCCAGCCCGCCTGGAGGCAGACCCACGGGGAGGGCTCGGCCCTGGCCCCCACGCTGGGCAACACAGGGGAAACCATGGTCATTCCTCAGATGCTGGCCTAATCCAAGCTGTCAGCTGCTGCTTTTGCAGTGTTTAAATGTTAGAGATCACATTACAGAATAGCTGCTTATCATAAATACCCCAGCCAGCGCTCGCTGTCGACCGCTGCTCACACAATATGCAAGACGTGAGCGACTGCACGACCCCGTGGCCGGATGGCTGCCATTGCCTGGCCAGCGCTTCTCTTCCCTTGGGCTACGAGGCCAGTACCAGAGCCACACGGTCCAGCAGCAGAGGAGGGAACCTGCCACTGCGGGACAGGCGGGCGACCCCTCTCATCTGAGCAATGGCATTTCTGCAATCCCACCAGCTCCTTCCACGGAGAAAAAGGCTACACTTTAAATAGGGTCATTTACTAGACTAATGAGAGGCCTATAATTTACTTGTGCACCAGACTGTTTTCCCAGGGAGACTGCCTGTTTCACCTCATTATATGGATCGTACCCTTTTGTACACAATTTCGCTAAGAAGATTAGAATAGTCGCAGTACCAGTGCTAAATATAAAAACACATTAAGCTCCCAATATCGAGTATATCCATCAGGACTTCCAAATTAAACTACTCCGTATCTAATGCCTATTGCCAGGATGACTTCTTAGCTTACTCCCCTTAAACCACAAACGAAGACAGAGGCACCGAGAGGTGAAGGGGACTTAATTGAACACAAGGGGCCGGCTGCAATGCTGGCGGAGGAGCCCGGGGTAACCTCATCCCGGCCTGCGGGGGTTCAGGGCGGTGTGTCAGACACTGGGGGATCTTTGTCTCCCGAGTACCGCCAAGCAGCTGGCATCAGCAAAGGTGAAGGAGTCCACCAGGTCTGGTTGTGGAGCATGTAGGTGTCTATATAGTACGTATTTTCAATGAGTCACAGTAGAATCATAGAATTGTTTTGGTTGGAAGAGACCTTTAAGATCATCGAGTCCAACTGTTACCCCAGCACTGCCAAGTTACCACTACCCCACATCCCTCAGCCCCACGTCTGCCCGGCTGTTAAATCCCTCCAGGGATGGCGACTCCACCACTGCCCTGGGCAGCCTCTTCCAACGCTTGACAACCCTTTCCACGAAGAAATTGTTCCCAATATCCATCCTAAACCTCCCCTGGCACAACTGGAGGCCGTTTCCCCTTGTCCCATGGCCTGTTCCTTGGGAGAAGGGCCCGACCCCCCCTGGCTGCCCCCTCCTCTCAGGGAGCTGTAGAGAGCGAGAAGGTCTCCCCTCAGCCCCCTTTTCTCCAGGCTGAACACCCCCAGCTCCCTCAGCCGCTCCTCACCAGACTTGTGCTCCAGACCCCTCACCAGCTCCGTTGCCCTTCTCTGGACACGCTCCGGCCCCTCGGTGTGGCAGAACTGAATGAAAGGACCCCAAAGCAGCGCCGGTTACCAGACATCAGACACATGCAATGCGCAACCTGTCACTCCCCGGGAGCTGCTCTGAGCTGTCTCTGCTCCGACGTGGTCACGCCGACACATAACTGCTGAGAGCAGGCGGTGCTGGGGGCTCACGCTGGCCCAGGACGTGGGGTGCCGCCGGGCCAGCATCGCAGCGAGGGGGGCTGAGGTCCCCTGGGAGACCTGGCTGTCCCGGGGGGGCTTCACTCAAACAGAGGGGACCTCTAGCAGCTGATGTTCCAAACCGCTCTGCTACCTGAAAACGCTCTATGAGACCATAACTCAACTTTGCTGGCGGGGCACTGTGACAATGACTTTAACATGAAAGAGCCTCGAAAAATAAACCTGGAATGCTGCTCCAGTGGTGTTTTAAAGCATAATAAATTTGCAAACAGAAGACTTGGCAGAGGGGAGCTAAACCGGGGTATTTTTTGGCACCTACACCACAGCCAATTTAAATTAGGTAACTGAATATCTATAAATTGTCTAATTAGGTCAACTTCCATTGCAACCTCAGCCTGCAATGCCCCGGCAACTGAGCCCTCTTCAGAGAAGGTCTTTTACACCTCTTGTTCCCAAGTAGTACTTCAAAATGATAATAATTCACTTAATCCTCATAATTGACTGCAGGCTTTCCAGAAGACACTATGACTTCAAACAAATACATTTCTCAGGAACACAAGTCTCTCTGTATGGAAGGAGTTGTTCCAAAACCCATAAAGTCTCCGTAGCAGAGCTCTGGGATACAGTTGCATAATGATATAAACAGTGGCTCCAAAAGGGCATTTGTGTTTATTTTTCATAAAGCTCTGAAATAACAGAATATAACCAAGAAAAAAGTTTTTTAAATAAACCTGCCCTCTCACTCAATCAGAAATTCAGGCAGAGCTGCGTGCCGGTTCAGGTTTGCCCGCTGTCGCCTTTCCTGTCCCCCCCAGCACCTCCCACCATCGCCGTCCCCCCATGCCCAGCATGGCCGACCCAACTGTCCCCTCCTCCGCCTGCTGCCCCCCAGCACCGCTGTCCTCCCCGTCTCGCCCCCCAGCCTCCCCCCGGCTCATCCTCCCCTTCGGGCTGGGAGTCCCCGTCCCTGCCCCAGTCCCCGCCACCCCCTCTGCTCCCAGCGCCCTCCCCGGGCCACACGCCGAGGAAGCGCGGGGAACCGCATGAGCTGAAAAGTAACAAGCCCCAGGACCAACCCCACTTTCTTGCCCCTTTTTTTTAGGCTGAGTTACTTCCCAAGCGCAACTGGCGGAAGAGCTGTCTGGTCACGAGCCACGGGCAGAGGTAAGCAGCCAGGGACAAGAGGGCTGGGCGGTGTTTTACCTGGCAGTCTGGCCGAGTGAGTGACTGAAAATACAGAGGCCATGAGCTCCCAGCAGCAACAGATGGCTTTTTTTTTTCCTGTGAATCCTGAAAGCCCCAGAGCACTCCCAGGGCTGTGTGGCTCCTGCCAACTCTCATCACCGTTACTTCAGCTCGTGCGCTTTTGTTCCAAGAGTATTTCCTACCAGCACCATGTCTCCATAATCCCCATTTAGCCGACGTTTTCCAAAGGCAGCGGCCTGCTTGGGCATTACATGGCCTCCCTGCTCCTTGTGATCTCTCCCAGCCCCACAAGTCACTTCTTGGCAAAGCACAATCCTGGTGGAGCACGTTGGGGAGCAAGACCATCCCTACGTGAGGGCTTCACATCTGGGCAGCACTCCCATGGTGGATACTGCCTGGCTTCATCGCGATGAAGCAGAAAGTGTGTTCCCATAACAGATCTCTGATGCTTCCCGTGATGACTTCCCACCTCCCCTCCTCAGTTCAACATGGGGAAGAGTCCCATGGTGAGAAATCCTCCCCGCCGCAGGGGCCATGATGCATCCAGCCCCGGCACTGCGGCTTTCGGGGCCGTTCCTCGGGGGTGCAGGGGACCAGCCATGCTCCTCCAGCCCCATCCATGGGGGCTCGGGCAGGGTGGCAGTTAAGAGTGCAACACTAAGAAAAGAGACTGAAAAATGTCTTTAAAGGATGACGAGGCGTTTCAGCTACCTCCAAGAGCACACGGCTGCTCCCACGTGAGGATGTCCCTGTTGGGGTGACCGGCACCAGCCCCAGACGCGCTTCAGCCAGGGGCTGGTACAGCCACCACGGGGACAACGCGCTTGGTGGCCGCGTCTGCAAGGAGGAGATGGGAAGAAGGGGAAGGCAAGAGGTGCCCAGGAGAAGGGGAACAGAAGATCCTAATGCACCCAGATGAGGAAAATACCCCCAGCACCTCCCTTGGGGACAGCCTGGGGACACTGGGGAGCAGCGGGAGACAGATCGGTGTGGCAAAGCCCGTGTCAGGGAGGCAGGTCTCCAGCACCCCGGGAAGTGGAAGGGTAGTGACATCTGCCCCGAGACAGACACTAATTGAGCAAAAACTTATTGAAATCAATATTCCAGAGGACATTTCTACATGGTGCTATGAGCTAATTAACTCTCCCATGCAGTCTGAAATCCTGCCACTATTGTGACCCTCTCTGCCACGTCCAGGCTCCCACTCCTCTCCTCTCCAAATAACGCCTTTGTCAGTGGCAGTTTAAACAGGAATTAAAAGCACCTGGGTTCACACTGACACACACCTACATGCAATGGTCACTGTGGTGCCTGAACCTTTTTACAGCTAAAAATTGCAGTATTAAAGCCTCGTAACAGAGAGGGATGCCCGTCCATGCCAGCCTGGGAGCCTGGCGATGCAAACCCCGCTCCCACCCACACCGTCACTGCGCCCATAACAGGAGGCATTTCCCTGGGAAGACGTAACATGGGGGGAACCTGCCATTCAACACTGGCATGATACAAGAAACAGTCACCGGCAACAGAAATCCTGTTTTCACTGGGTCAGTGAGCAGCAGAGGGAACAGGGACGTGTCTTCCAAGGGTCTGTTACGGCAAAGCAAACAAGGTCCCAGCACCTACCCCAGCCTGCAGGCACCCAACCTGCCCCAAACCCTTATTCTTCACTTGGAGCATTTATTGCCGCACAGGGACAAGTGCGGGAGGAGCTGCAGGGCTGGTGGGTCTGGAGACCACCCTATGCCCAGGAGATACAGCAGCTTGAGTCGCCCTCAGCAGAGGATGAACTTGAACCCTGCCAGCCGTGGAAACACGTGCTCTCACCACCCCTTCCTTCACAGGCCGCATGAGAGAAAGACAGGACGCTCCTACCTGAACTCACAGCTCCCAGAGGGGCAGAGCCCTCCCTGCAGCCCTGAGCACAGCCCCTGGGACAGGTTTTAAGACTCCTGGCGAGCTGCGGGTGTCGTTATTGGCCCCAGCTGCTGGCTGGGGGCTGGTGGGAGGGGCTGAGGGCTCTGTGCCCTGCCGAGGTGGCACCGGGGGCCGCATTTCATGTCCAAGAGCCAGCACTGAAAAGCCAGATGCTTCTCTAAGGTGCGTCAGCACTTCATTAGGTCTGTGCTTAAGCATCTGACAATTTTCTAAACCAAGCTTTAATGCAGGACTTCACTCCTTTTCCTGTGAGATACGTTACCTCCCTCCCCAGTGCACTGCAGCTCCCCAGCAAGGATAAACTCTTTATTGTTTATCTGCTCAAAAACAGATCACCACCTCCTAAAATAGGGCAACCATTCCATTAGTCCTTAATTGGTTTTATTTTTTTCCTGCCATTCAAACTAATTAGAGTTACCCGGCAATGTCTCGCTTGCTCGTTTTAATGAGGATTTTGATTTAGGTGAGCAGCAGCAGGCGTTAGCAGCTGCCTACGTGCCCATCTGACGCACCGTGGGGCTCCCCAAGGGCTGAGGGTGGACGCAGACCCCCGGCCTCGCACACCCCACGCTCCCCAACACCAAACCCGCGCGGCTGTGTGGCCCCGCGTCGCTGCTCCCACCCCCTCCACCCCGGCACAGTGGGGCAGCCGTGGATGTGATGGCAGCTGGTGGCCAGGACAGGCAGGAGGGGGCTGCCCCCACTCGGGGTGTGACAGCCGCAGTGTGTCCCCCGTGATCGTGGTCAGGGACATGGGGACCTACCATGTGGCCACGCACAAAATTCCCTGTCGGGATGCCGGCGATGGGAGCCTCCATCTCCCTTTCCTGGCCGTGTCTCCGGCGGTGGCCGGGGAGGCAGCTGGTCTGGAGGCGAGGTCACTCGGGATGAAACACAAAACTGAGGTCAGACATGAAAGCTGCACTCTGACGTGACGTCGCCATCGTCCTGCCCATGCGGCCAGGAGCGGCGCGGTCCCTCAGCCTGGCTGGTTTGGGCTGACGGGGACACGAGTGACGGAGAGCGGCTGCCCTGCCCTGGCTGCCATCACCCGCCTCGTATGCTTCCCATGCCAAAACCCTTACCTTTAAAAATCCCAGGAAGTCTTGCTTCTGACTCTCACCAGCACTTTAATTTCAGTAATTGAGCTGTTTGTCTACATTTCACTGCCTTATCCCATTGGGGGAAAAAATGGATTATTCACAGACAGGGCAGTTCCGATGGCTGCGTTTGTTCTTCCTCCAAAGCCAGGAATCAGTGCACATCCCCCAGCATTTCCTGAGTGAGAACCTTCCTGCCCAGCTGCTCAGCTCAGGGGTGGGCTCTGCTCTGCCTTCTGCTCGGGCCGCGGCTGCCACGCTCCGAACCTGCCAGATGCCTCTGGCAGCCCCAAATCCAAACAACGGAAAAATGTGACAAAAATGTGCTTTACTCGCAGTGCTCACAAGCAAGCGCGGGGGTGATGGGGAGCACACTGGGCGCTCATGGAGAGGCCCAGCACAGCCTGGCTGTTCTCCTTCACTGTCCAAATGTCCCCTGCACGAAGCTGTTCCTACCTGCTCCACTCCCCTTTTCTGGGATGAAGAAATCCCACGCTGGTTTCCTCCTGCCGGCAGTGTCAACGGCCCAAGCCGAGAGGCTCTGCCCCAGCCTTGGCCGGTGCCACCCCAACGCTGAGCACTGACCCTAGCCTTGCCCTGAGCAATGTCCATGCCATCCATGCCATCCATGCCATCCACACTGCCCATACCAACCGTACCCCCCGTGCCATCCATACTGTCCATACCTCCCACACCACCCACACCACCTACACTGCCCACACTGCCCATACCACCCACACCTCCGCTCCTTCCCTGTGCACAGGACACCTCACTTTGGCAGGTTAATTCCCCCGTGGGTACCTCGGAGCCCTGCAGGGTGGTTTGGTGGTGGATCTCCCCCACCGCAGCTCAGGCAGGGTCCCTCAAGCACTGTCCAAGAAGGACCTTCTCGAAGCCAAACGCCCCGTCCCCGGAGGAAGGGGGGACACGGTGAGACAGAGACCCGAGCGGTGTCGGGGTCTCAGGTCACACGGGGCTGAAGTGGGGGCTCAGGGCCAAGCCGAGAGCTGCTGTAGGACCTGCCGCTCCTTGTGATGGAGACGAGCAGCCGAGCAGAAAAAATATGTGTCCAGCACTTGGTTTTGCTCTGCCCAAGACTGGAAACCTTAAATTGTACAGAAGTATTTTAAAATAATATACTCCAAACAAAGGGGAGAAAGGCTGGTCGTCATATATTACCCAGGGGCTGACCAGAGGCAGGGACCACTTGCATTAACCTGCGAGAGAATTAGCATTTCTAATTTGCCGCTGAGGAATCCCAGTTTACCTTCACCCTCTGTCTTAGTTGGCTGACATCATCGTTATTAGATAGATCATTTTTATGGATTATGTCTCGCAAGGGCAACATTTTAATGAATAGTAGAATTAAATGTTTGCCAGGATTTTTTTTTAAATAAATGATCAATTACCATTGGGCACTTCCCTCACATTTATTAGCTACCTTCCAGAGACATTTTTCATAACTTGCAAATTGAAATGAGGTTGAAGCTGAATTTTATTTCTTCTTCATTTGCCCATAGTAAATATAGTACTTACACATAAACCACCAAGATCAGTGGGGTTTTTTGTGTAAGTCTTTTTATGACACCGGATAAATTATGTGTGTGCAGAAGAGCAAAAAAATATTTTTCAAAAAATTAGTAAAAATACGTATTTCCTTTTCAAAAATGCCTGGGGAACTGTGACCTGGCAGACAAGATATCTTACTCATTTTCAAGGTCATCATGAGACTTTCTGGTATGCATTTACTATTAATAACGCCCAACTACAAGGTTAGATTGAACTTGAGTGTTTGCCATGTCACACATACTATTACTGCGTTCGCAAAATGGTGTCAGAGATACCATACATTTCGTTTTCCTAATGTCGGAAAATCAGCTTCACATGATATTAGAAATCATATGAAAAATAAAAACTGTGGTATCTTCTGTAGAGTTAAAGGCAAAGTTGACAGAACTCAAACCGGGCCCACGTGGGAACAGAAAACAACCACGTCCAAGGCGTCCCAGTCATCCCTTCCCAATGATCCCACGCACGCTCCCGCGTGGGTGGTGTGCGGTGTCACTGCTGTAACGCCACATAACCCGGGGATGTGCAGAGGTGTCCTCAGTGCCGGTGACACCGTGGCACACCCCCTAAAGCCTGGGGTGGCCAGTGGAACGCGCCTGCCCGGAGCCGCTCCTGTCGGAGGCAATGCCAAGGCAAGAGGCACTGACACCGGCGAGTGCCGCGGGGCTGCCGGAGGGGACATTGCCCGCAGTGACCGAGCGCCATCGGTGCCACCCGCCCGGCTACCAGGGATTGGTGCTGCCGGCCGAATGATGAACAGTCTGCCCCGGGAAGCTGAAAATGTGGGGTCACCGGTATTTAGTCATTCATCGTTTTTCCAGGAAACTGTCGTGAAATTTTTCACAACGTTTAAAGCAGGATTGGGGTCTGGGTTCAGCTTGTGAAAGACTTCCTTTGTCTGGTTGTAAGGTAAAGTTAAAACGCAAAAAGAAACCTGAGGCAGTAAAAGACCCCAAAAAACACCAGTGAGTGTTTGCCGGCGGTTTGGGGGCAGGTACGACGCTCGCCGTGACGGGGACTGCACCGAGCCCCTGCACGCTGCCCCCGGGAGCACCGCACGCACCGCATGGGCTGCACCACCACCGGCACTGCTGGCACCGCCGGGGGGGACTCCCTTCCCCATTGCTGGCTCTGCAGGAGGGGGGCTCAGGGGGTGGCACCCCGCGGCCATCAGCTGGCAGGAAGGGGCCGGGAGTGCTCTGGGGCAGGCGTGAACGGGCCTGGAGGGGAGCGGGGGCGAGGAGGTGGGTCTGGCAGTCCCTGCCCTGTCTGACCAGGCAAGGAAATAAAGAGGCAGAAAAAAATGACAGGAATCTCTTCTTTTACTTTCCCCCCACTTTAATAATTCAGGCCTGTCGGGATCCACTGTCGGGGTGAGTTCGGCTCGTCCCTAACGCTGCCTTTGGGGATCCCTTTGGGCTGCAGAGAAGACTGATGAGCCGGACCACTGCTTCCCAGACTGACGGCTGCCATGTCCTTAACACCCGCACATGAGGAAAGAGCCTTTTCCATGGCAGGAGTTCATGCACATCCTTCAGATGGCATTCGTTTCCTTTTTTTTCCCAGCCTTAAAGTCCAAAACTACCCAAGAGGTTCACTTTCTCACTCACTTTCTTTTAAAAAGCCTTGTAAAATACCTTCAGTACATTCTAGTCTCCTTTCTATCCCCAAAAGAAAACGAAACAAAACTAAAGACAACTCTGCTCTCCAGAAGAAAATATCTCCCCCTGCTGCAGGTCGGCGTGGCAGCCGCGGCTGGCAGCGCCCGATGGCACCGCGGTTCAGCCGGGGAGATGCTCCGCTCCCTCGGGGCAGCCGCGGGGCCGGCAGCGCCTCTGCGGGGGCATTTGGCCTTTGAGTGGGGATTTTAGTTTTGGGGGAAGATAAACATTACAGCCATAAAAGATAAGGAGAGTGTGCAACTGGGGAGAAATTCCTGCTCTCAAGACTGTCAGAAAGAAAGTGTCTGCAGGAAAGGGTCCTATTACCAATCTCTGAGTTATTTGGGGCTGGTTTGTGCAGAACACAGTAACTGCTATTCATCGGATCTTTCTTCCGCTGAAGTGGGAGTACAAGTCCTCTTTCATACAGGTTTTAGAAAACCATTATTAAGAAGAAAACAATTTTAAATTTTCACCATCTGGAGTTGCATCTCAAGGCAGAAACCTTTTCCAAACTTTTATTTAGGTACTGAAGGAGTCCTGCTCCGATACTGGCTTACTTGTGAATGCTGCTTAGATGCACCACCCCGAAATCATACTAGTGTGTGTTACAAACAACACTGTCTACGCTGAAACACAACCTCTTCATGCTCCTGATCTCTTCCCCGCCCGCATCAAAGCCTTTCCTAAATAGCTTTGGTCTTAGTGGAAAATTACAATCGGGAGGTTTTAGTACCAAACCGCGGAGGCTATGACCTCAAATAGTATGCCGTGGAACGTGTTGCAATCTTACTGGAAGTTTTAAAGAAGCAAGTGACAGCACGGTGAGTCAATGAGAACGGGTCACGGCGAGCACTGACCCCTGCCCGGTTCCTGCAGGCGCCACCGCGAGCCCCGAGCTCCGGGCAGCGTCCCTGCCCAGCGCCTGCCTGCCCCTTCCCCTCCTGCTCCCGACTTGGGGAAACGGGTGGAAGCTGGATTTAACGGGCAGCTGGTCCCTGGGGAGGGCACTGCCTTCTCCCATCACCCCCACCACTCCCCGCTCCCCACAGCCGGTTCCCACCCTCCCCTCCTGCCCTCGCCCCTGTCCCCCCGGCAGAGGCCAGCGCTGGGGACCGTCCCCCTGCGCCTCCCCCGTCTGACCCACGCCAGCGCTCCGTGCCCATGGCGCATGCTCCCCCTCGGTCGCAGAACCGAGTTTATGGGGTCTCATTTCATGGGAGTTACTTTTGCAGCTTCCCGAACGGCCCTGCGTGCTCTGGCGGCCACAGAGAGACGGGTTTTATTAGTCATGTCGATAAATCTCGATGGACTCCTGTAGTGCTGTGTGTATAAACCCACACATATCTCTGCATATCTCACATCACTGTTGGGTAAGTAGCTCCTTTACTCCTGATTCAGTGGGTTATTCACAGGCACTGGCGAGTCTATTTTCTCCAGCTGCATTTGCAGCTATTTCAGTACGTGGTGTACCGAACATGCAGCGCGGTGCGGCAGCCCTGAAACGTGCACGATCTCGACATTTGTGAGAAATCCGCATTTCTGCCATCACTCTGCATCTCACCCAGAAACCCGCTTTGGACAGGATCACGTTTCCTAGAAAGGCTCTGAGAAATTTAGAAATTCACATCGTCTTTACCATGTGCTACTGATAAACATCTGCGTTTTGTAATCACATAAGTGAGAAACAACGTGATAACGAATGGAAGAGATCGCTTCTGCTAGGGACCGGAGATGATTTTTCTTAGACAGATGTTTCCAAATTGATTGGCTGTGAAGGGAGATTAAAGGAAAAGTCAATGCAACAGCATGATAAATTATTTTCTAAAAAGGGGGGAGTCAACACCGATGATATAACGCACAGCTTAAAAGCACATAGCTCCATCCCCAACTTGTTTTCTAACGTGCCAGCAACCGCTGCGTTAGTCTCACCACGTCTTGCTTGGGTGAGCGGGAGGGAGCCGAGGGGCGGCAGCGGGCTGGCAGGGGGCCGGCGCAGCGCTGAATACGACGGTGGAGAGAAGAAACTGGGGGACTTTGAAGGGCGAAGTTGCCGCTATGTTTTGCTGAGTACGAGCTGTACGAGTGGGAAGCCCAAGCCGAGGTTTGGCAGCGTGTTACAGAGGGCGCAGCGATCGCACCCGGCCCCACCTCGCTCACAGCCGAAACTGCCAGGGACCCTTGGCGCTGCCAGGGCCAGGACCAGAGCGGCCGGGAAACCGCCTCCTTCCACTTCATATCTGAGAAACAGAGGTCACCAAAACGCGCGCAGTCTAAGATTATGGGGGAGGGTTTTGGCAAAACAGCTTAGTCCAGGTGCTTTCAGTCCCAAGCCTAATATTTCAATACTAGATAATTTTGTCTCGTGTGAGATGGAGCTATTTCCGCGAGGAAGGTTTTCACCACGTGCAGAGCCCTTTTCAGCACTCACAATTAACACGAGCAGTGGTCACTCTTCAGTTGCCTGGTGAACACATGCTGGCTGCGGGAGGCAGCCCCTGCCTGCGGAGCTCGTCGCCGGGGGCTGTTTGGAAGCACCACGAGGGATTATTCCAAGAAAAGAGCATGAACCGGGGCAAGGTGATCTGCACTGCTTTGCAGGGAGGGATTTTCCATCATCAGAAATGCTCCGGCTCCTGAAATACGGACAAAGAGCAGCGTAGGAAGTGGCGGGCGAGCAAGCCCCAATTCCTGCTGCTTCTCTTTCACACCTGCGGAGCCATCGGAACAAGCCCCCGTCGCATCCCACCCACGGTCCTCACCTCCGGCTGCTCCAGCTGTTCGACAGAAGCACCGAGCAACGCGGTGGCTGTCCCTACCTGCGGGCAGCAGCCGATGCGCCGTTGCCAGCCAGCCTCGGAAGTTTTCCATGCTATATTGGTCTCTAATGGACAGTGTTATTTTAATAAATTACATTTTTGTGCAAGCAGACCTTCCTGGAAGGCTGTTCCCTGACCAGCATGGCACAGCCTGCTCACATTATTCACCATTTACATCTTTTGCATCATTAATGGCATTACAGGACTCCCACTCACATGAGCCGGGGGGTGCTCAGCGCAAAGAGCCTGTCGTGCTGCTGCGGTTCCGGAAGAACAAGCTGCCCCGATTCAGACGCTGCGTCTTGCCTACCCACTCACGCTCTCCGGGCACAAGGTCCTTCCCGCGGTTCCAGTTGTACAAATGAGCTCCAGACCTCGCACAAGGCTGTCTTTCCAACGTCACCTAACAGCAACTTGCAAGGGAGGCATTTTGGAGACATTTGAGATAATGCTGGCAGCTGGGGGACCACGGGAGTGGGCGGGAATGGTATTTTAATTCTCACATGACAAACTAGAGTTTTATCTGGAAAAAAAGAATCCTCATCCCCGTGGGCCAGTGGCTGCCGTGGGCAGCAGGAAGGTGCCTGCGGGAGGGTGCAGGCCAGGGCCGGGGGCTTGCTGTGCCCCGGCCATGTGGGGACCGGGCAGCCCGGCGACCCCCGGCATGGGGGGGTCTCTCCGACCACCCCGGAGCTGCCGGTGCCGGCGTCTGCACTGCTAGTGTGGTCAGCGAGCTCCTCTGGAACCAGCGCAAGTCTCACTCTGTCGAAACTAAAGCCCGCTGTTCTAGGTAAAAAAGCCCTTTGGTGACTTCCAAACCTGGAACGTAAGCACGCAGAGGCATTTCTTGTTTGCATTTGAAATACTATGTGGGATTTCGCTAAAGCTCTGTATCCCTGCACGTCAGAGGAACATAAACAATATAATACAAATACACACCTGCTTTTAAAACCAAAGCGCAGTGACCAGAACATGAGGGATCGTGTGCCACCCGTGGACAAACGCGCCCGTGGCACAGGCGAGCCTCTTCCCCTGCAGAAACCGCGACGCATTTAAACCTCACCATTCCCACTCTCAAACGCTTTGGAGTCTATTTTTGTTTCTCTGGGTTTCCCAGAATAGGACACTCCTATTACACCCCCAGCTGTGGGTACGTGGGCAGGGAAGGGGTCCTACAGCACGGAGCGGTTCTCCTCAGCTGCGCAGCATCATTGGGTGGGGGGCGGGGGTGGAGATGTACAATTAGTGGGTTTGCAGTCTCTCATTCTCCTGCAGAAGCTCATTTTTAATTATCCGCTCTGCCCTGTGGCTGCTAACTCCTGCCTTGAAGAAGGGAAAAGGGGGCTCTCCTGAGGGACTTATACCAGCTCCTACTTGATAGACCAGCGCAAATGAAATAATGGTGACGAAGACACTCCTGTAAAATCCAATTTTACCTCTAGGCCCAGACTAGATGCTTGGGACCAGATGCAGCCTCCAGAAGCGCTGATGAATTTTGCACAGAGAAAGTGTTGACTTGGTAAATGCAGCTATACGCACCACTTTCAGTCTCTGCATTTTTCACATGTTGGTAACCTTACAGTCTTGAGTAAAAGAGCTTCAGGCAGCGCCGAGTCCCAGCCTGGAGCTCCTCCACCCCTCGCGCTCCCCTTCCCGCAGGGCGAGCACCGCAGCCCCTGCCGCAGCCCCCGCCTGCTCCCTGCGCTGGTCCCTCCAGCGGCTCTCCCGCATCTCAACATCTCCTCCACATCTCGACGTCTCCCCCACGCTGTGAGCTCATCCCACCCCGAGCCCGGCTGAAGCTGAACCCGGCCCCTCTCTGTCCCCGCCGGAGCCCGGCGTCCATCCACCGGCAGGTGTTAGCTCTTTGAAAAGTTTGCACTCTCTCTCTCTGGAAGCTCCAGCCTTCAGCAAAGTGTACCCAGGGTAATGACGGTTATTAAAACCTGCTGAATGATTAACAGATTATTGCTGCTGACGGATTCACCCGCAGTCCCAGCCGACCTTTGCTCCGAGCAGGTGAGGCATCTCCATGCCTGCAGCGGAGCCTTCCCGCCTTGGGGAAAGTTCCCTGCAGATGGGACGGGCAGCACGGTGCCGCTGGCGCTGCCTTCGTCCCCTCTCGCATCCAAGCGCTCCTCCTCCCTTCCACCCGGTGCTAATAGCCACACGTCATCTAAGCAGGAGGATGTTTGCTGCCTGCGGCGTCACTAAACTTAGTGTGTGCTGGGAGACAGAAGCAGCATTTTGCTGCTCTGACTTCAGAAGCATCTTGCTTCATCGCATGCTGTCGGGAGGCCGGCAGAAACAGCCTGCAGGGAACTTATACTCTGCTGCAATGAGCCATCCCTTGTCTGGCCATCGCCCTCAGCTGCTGTGGAATGCGTTACTAGTGAGTGAGAAATGAAACAATACAAATAGACAGGAACAAGATGTTGGGAGCTTTGCTTTTCTAAGGGATTTAGGCATCGCTCTGCCAAAGGGGACGAACGGATCCATAGCTCACAAACCAGCCCTTCCATAGGCATCCAGCCCTGGGCAACACCAGGGAGGACTGAGGTCACCAGCCACAGCACGGGTTTTCCTGTGGCACGCGGGGCTGGAGCCGCGCTGGCAGAGCCTGGCTGTGCCAGCGGAGAGGGGCAGGAGGGCGGTGGGGACGGGGCAGGAGGGCGGTGGGGACAGTGCAGGGGAGGGACGGCGGGGGGCAGCGGGGACACCGAGGGACCCGCTCTCCAGCTGGGGAGGGGCTTCACCGCTGCAAGTTCTGGCTATGGGGCTTTTGGGCTGCCTGCGCCATGCTCTGGGGGCAGTGGGACCCTGACCCCGCAGCACCCGCTGCCTCCCCTGCAAACCGCGAGGGATGAAGTCATCCTCCTCGCTTCACCCCCTCACCTCCCACAGTGTTTCCTCCGGGATGCTCTTGGCTCCCCTTTGCCCGTAGCTGCTCCTGGCCGGGAGGTGCCCACGTGCCGTGAGCCCACTGTGGGCCCGTGGGACCCCCTGGACGCAGCACAGACAGGGAGCTTGGCGTGGGATGGAGGGACACGGATAGACACGGGTCCAGATCCAGACACAGACACCCAGCAGGCAGGAGCCTGCGAGGGCTCAGAGCAGAGGTGGCCAAAGCACAGTCCAAAATTTCAACAAAAGGGCTAGAGAAGATGTGTTTTGGGCCTGTATTCATTCTTCCTCCGAAAGATGCAGCAAAAGCCCAGGTAAATGCTGGGCCAGTACAGCTCCTATGAGCTGCAGCACAGCAGCTCTGTACGCACACAAAGCAAAAGAAAAAGTGATTTTTTTTCATTTTCCTTGCATCCCAGCAGCTTGATCTCACCTCCCTCTGAGTACCATACATTGACAGTGTTTAGACTCCAGGAACAAAATGTTTTCAGCTCCAAAGCTGATGTTTTCTCTTGCTTCAGAGCGATGTGCTTCGTTATATAAATGATTTTCTCATTTTGCAAATTCCCTTTGTATTTTTAGAAGCTTTTATTCAGCCCTCAGCCAGAAATGCCCCTGTGGCAGAACCCGCGCTGCCATTTACGCTGATAGGTACAATTTCACAGCAGGGCACGCAACCGGCCCCTGCTTCCGAGGGCTGGCGCGTCCCTCCGCTCCTGGGCTGGGCGGGACGGGGAGCCTGGGATGTGCTGGGAGGCAACAGTTCACCACCGGGGAAGAGCTTCTCCTTCTCATCCCCCAGTTCCAAGCCATCGGTAGGGATGGAGCTCACTCTCCCCCCTGCCGCCCGCCCTGGGATGGGAGATGCTCCCCACGAGTTTGCGCACGCTGCTCCGGTGCCTCTCCCGGCAGCGGTCACCGTGGTGGGTCCTGCCCGCTGTGTCCCTGTGCAAGTCACAGGCACCAGAATTAGCTCCTGATAAAAGAGTATTTTTACATCCTGACAGTCTTTAGCGCAGCATGCTGAAAAGCATTTACACTAGCAAAACAACAGGAGTGGCCATTAAAAAAACCACCAAAATTTCCTACCCAAATTTTGCAGCTGTCCCGCGGCTCAGAAATGACAGTCTGTGTATAACAAAATCCAGAGGGCAAACCCTCTTGGCGTCCCCACCTTCTTCCAGCCCACAGCCTTAACAGCAGGTTTCGGCCAGCCAACACCAAAGCCAAGGAGGTCAATTGGAGAGGAAAAAAATTAAAACCTTTTCCTTCCTGGGCTTAACTCTGTCCCTGCCGCGGGTGAGAGCGGGCCACCCTGCAGGAGGACTGCACGTTCATAGCGACACGCTGGGGCCACCCCCTTACGCGCACGTTCTGTGTCCTCGGTCGCAGCGTCTCTTAGGGTGAACAATGTAACTGCGCGGCTTTCAAACTCCCACTTGTGAGAAGTGTCTTACAGAAAACCAGCCCCTCTGTGTTACACATCCACTGGTGCTTTTCCTTTTGCTGGCGGTTTTCCAGAGCATCGTCACTACTTTTTCTCCTTTAGACGAGCAGCCAGAAGCCGTGTCGGGCACCTCTGCCCAGCTCCTCCCGGCACACAGCCCTGGACCGGCCACACGAATCTCACAGCACTTGCTGTGGATGCTGCCGGACCGTTCCAAGGCAGAGACTGGCACTGATGGCTTTCCCTTGCCTTTCCCTTGGCTTCTTCTCACTGGAAGAATGAGAAATGTTTCCCTGGGTGGCAAAACCCGGGAGGGCTGGGCGCACCGCTGCCCCCTTCCCTGTCAGCATCGCCGCTTCTGCCACAGACGGGCTGGGATTTGCCATTTGCAGAAGCTGATGAGCAGAAGAGCAGGAGCTGGGAGTCGTACGGGCTTGCAGGTAATTTGGAAGGTTCCCAGACGAAAAAGCCAAGGTCTGCTGCTGAGATTCCCTTTGGCTCAGGCTCACAGTGGGAATCTTTTGGTCTCTTGTTTCTGCCTTCCACCCACTGGTTGGGCTCTGAGAGAGGAATATGATGTTTTTAAGACCGGTGGATGAGCCACAGTCTGGAACATGTATTTTAAAGGTCACAAATAACTACGTCCCAATTTCTGAAAAGCCACTTGGCCTGAAGTGAATGCCATTGTAATTCTTCCTAAGAGACTATGGTACAAATAAATCATGTTTGCTTTGGCCTAGTAAATCAGTGCATTGCTGTGGGACTTACCAACATTCACTTTTAAGGGCTAAATATTTGATTTGCTTAGTTATTAAGAATTTAAGCAGCAATCATGTTTTACCAGCCAGGTGAATACCATCAGTGATTCATTTCCACCTCAAAACAGCCTTTTTCTCTTAAATGCTTGTTAATAAGAAAAAGTCTGTGCACGTATGATAGTGCTAACACTCAAGAAGAAGTAACTCCAAATAATTATTGAGGGTTATAGGTGATCTTTAGGGCTCTCCTAAGACAATTCAGCAAATGAATGCCAAGCCAACAGCAGTGAAAGGCACTTGCCCAGCTGGTAGAACTTGGCTTGGTACAGCATCTGCCCAACGAGGTGCTCCTGGGGCTGCTGCATGGGCAGCGACCGCTCCGAAACACTCGTGTGACCACTCCGAAATGCTCGTGTGACCGCTCCGAAACACTGGAGTGACTGCTCCGAAGCGCCACAGTGACCACTCTGAAACACCGGAGTCTCTGCTCCAAAACGCTGGTGTGACCGCTCTGAAATGCTGGTGTGACCACTCCGAAACGCCACAATGACCACTCCGAAATGCCACAGCAACCGCTCCGAAACGCCACAATGACCGCTCCGAAATGCCACAGCAACCGCTCCGAAACGCCACAGCGACCGCTCTGAAATGCCACAGCAACCGCTCCAAAACGCCGCAGCGACTGCGCAGGCGGCAGGGAGGAGCTGGCGTTGCCCTGGGTGCACTGCCCACAAAGCAAATTTCCAGAAATTGTGTGTCAGGGTGCCATCTGGAAGGCAGAACCCAGGAGGTGGTTAACAGTAATTCGGGTGAAGCTCTGTTCGCTACAAGGGCTTCCTTCCTCGGGGCTGTGCAAACGTGCCCGAGCGTGCAGGTGAGCACCAACATCCCGAGCCGTCATGCCGTGCGCGGCAGGCGTTAGCCCTCCCTGGCTCTGTTGCTTATGTAGTTCTAGGATGTGGAATAGGAAATGGATTATTTTGGGCACTGTCAAGCAATTGTTATGTTTTATTACAAGGAAAAAGGCTATTTTAGGACTTTGGAGACAGGCCTTAAAATATTAAAAGCCCAGAATACCTCGTGCTTTTCTCTTTCTCCATCTCGAAAAGATGCATCTGCCCAGTCAGCAGAGCTTTCAGCAGCCCCAGAGGAATCCCCGTCCCACCATCACGTGCCGTGCGGAGCAGCCCCGTCCCCTACATACATGAACCCGTGCAACAGCAGCCGGTGCATGGGTGGAGCTGAGCCTGCCCCGATATCTAGGGTGGGTTTGGGAGGGTGAGGAGCCACAGGAGCCAGCCCCACACCGTGCCCACTGGGGAGGGCACAGGTGCCTCTGGGCTGACAGCCCGCAGGGCTCGGCGCTGCCTGCAGAGCCGACGGAGAGCGGCTGCTTTGCCAGCAGCTTTAAAGGTCAAGGTGTGCTTATCTAAACAGCACGGCTTCCCCTTGTGTACTTGTTCTTCTGTGCTTTTAAAAGCTCTTCAGCATTTATCCTGGACTGTAGCACTGTACGCTGTGCGTTCACATCCACCCAGCGCGGGTGGCAGCTCACGTCGTGCCTCTCGCTGCGCAGGGCTCCCGGCCGATGTCCGCTGCCCCCAGCTTCTTCCTCCCATACAAAGGTTTGGTGGCCTCACAGACCAAGAACTGCTACAGGGAGGGACATGTGCTTTTTTAAAATAAGTATTGTCTCAGTTTAGCGCAGTCTTCCTGGCGTGTCACTCACTGGCCACGTAGGGCTTTGTCCAGCGGATGCTGTGTGCTGCAGAGAGGCCACGTTAGTAACTGCTGGAGAACGGCAGCCAGAGGGCTGTGGTTTGGAGCAGCGGGTCTCCAGAGGAGCTGTAAAGCAAAGCCGCAGGTACCAAGCCATTGGTGAACTAGTGCTTCCATAGTCTCTGTGGCAGAATCACTTGTGTCCCGAGCAGACTCTGATGTTTGCCCATGATTTTTTTTAATTCAACAGATTGCACATGTTTGATAAGGTGTAAAAGAGTGAGCCGATGTCAACGCGAGGCAGCGCTGCTGCTGCTGGCCTCTGGCTGATGCCAGCCTGGCGTGGGGAATGACACTGAGCGAGTGAGCGAGCGATGCTCCGCCTGACCAACCCCATGGCCTGCCCTCATCAACTTCCCAGCTCTGTGTGTCTCCCCCCGGGAGATGGGGCAGCGGGGCAGGAGGGTCTCCCCATTGGTCCCCTCTGTGTGCCTGGGGCAGCTGCCGCAGGGATGGGGACAGACGCCCATAAAGATGCTGTGCTGGTGGGCAAGGCGGTACGTTAACGGGTCTGGTCCCTACCACAAGGCACAATAAAGTCCTTCAGACGCGCTCTTTGCCTCTGTGTTTTCTGAGTGGAAGCAGATGCACCCACTAAAAGGCCCTCACCTGATATACCTGGAGGGAATACAGGGAAAACTGGAGGGGAGTTTCCCTGGAAATGCCGTGGCATTGAAATGAGCAGGAAGAAGTTGCCTTGTGCTTCACGGCAGGTCGGCCATCTGCGCCTGTTCTGGCAGGGCCTCAGAACACCAAGCGCAGGCACCTCCCTAAAACACCTATTTTTGTTTCATGCTGAATGGGGGAACAAAAATACACATACAGCTCTTCTCCCTGCGAGCCCCGGCACGTGGGGAAGGACAAGGCCACTGGCTCACACGGGGCAGAGGAGGGGTGGTTCGTTACAATCCGACCAGCCCCAGTTTCTGCCCACCATTACACCCACGTCTGAGATGTCCCCCCGGGTCCTGCTCCCCCATGGCACCGCAGCCACCGGGCACCTTCTGTGGGCAGACGGGTGGGTAGCAGCAAAAGCAGCCCCGGGGTGGCACAGCATGACAGTGCGTGCCTGCGTGGCCACCGGTGTCTGTCACCCAAACAAGAGCCACCCACCGTGGGCCTGCAGCCGGCAACTGGATGGCAGCAATGCCGCGGTGGAAGAGCATCACGGGGCTTTGCCGGCCCCTGCAGTGCTGGTGAGGCGGAGGGGCCCTTGTCCCCCTGGGGACCCCCAGAGCCCTCTGGGGGGGCGTCTGGGGCTGGTGTCCCCACCGCCCAGCCGTGCTGGGATGGGGCCCGCATGTGGATTTCAGCTGCAGTTTGGTTTATTGTACGTAACTCCCCAAACCAGAAATCACTGTGAAATGCGGCAGCTGAGCTTTTTAAGTTCGAAAAGGCCAGAACGAAACGTTTTCACGGCTCCCAAGTTCTTCCTCCAAGCCGCTGGGCCAGGACACGGCGCAGGCCCGCCCCGGCCTCTCCGCCGAGCGGCAGCTTCGAGAAACGGGCGTTTTCCCGAGGAACGCGGTTCTGCGCGGGCGGGGGAAGCGCCGCCGCCGCCGCCGCCTGCAGTTGCGGGGCTCAGCCGGGAGATGGGGCCCTGCGGGCGGCGGGGGCTCCTCTCCCCGCCCCGGCCCCGCAGCGAGCAGGGGGGTCTCCCCCGCCCCCGCAGCCCGTGAGGTGGTTTAGAGCCGCTGGGAGGAACGGGGAGCTGCAGCTGGGAAACGGCGCCGGGGGGGGGGGGGGGTGTCAGAGTTTTTGGGAGTCGGTGTGAAAACAACGATTTCTCCGAGGCGGGGTGCAACGGCTCCAGCGCGACGGCCAGCGCCCCCGGGAGGCGTCTTTTTAGGGTTTTTAAAAAAGCTGCTCTAAGTTTCTGTCACTGCCCGATTCCCCACTAGTCCCGGCGGCGCGCTGCCCCGGCTGCAGTTCGACGTCAAACCCCCCTACGCCGTGAGGCCGGCCCTGCCCGGCACGGCACCGCTGCCCCCGCATACGGGGCTCCCCGCGACCCACCGTCACTGCCCCCCGCAATACAGGCTCCCCGCGACCCACCGTCACTGCCCCCCACAATACAGGCTCCCCGCGACCCCACCGTCACTGACCCCCGCAATACAGGCTCCCCGCGACCCACCGTCACTGCCCCCCGCAATACAGGCTCCCCGCGACCCCACCGTCACTGACCCCCGCAATACAGGCTCCCCACATCCCCACCGTCACTGCCCCCCGCATACGGGGCTCCCCGCAACCCACCGTCACTGCCCCCCGCAATACAGGCTCCCCGCATCCCCACCGTCACTGCCCCCCGCATACGGGGCTCCCCGCGACCCCACCGTCACTGCCCCCCGCAATACAGGCTCCCTGCATCCCCACCGTCACTGCCCCCCGCATACGGGGCTCCCTGCGACCCACCGTCACTGCCCCCCGCATACGGGGCTCCCTGCGACCCCACCGTCACTGCCCCCCACATACAGGGCTCCCCGCAACCCACCGTCACTGCCCCCCGCAATACAGGCTCCCCGCAACCCACCGTCACTGCCCCCCGCAATACAGGCTCCCCGCAACCCACCGTCACTGCCCCCCGCAATACAGGCTCCCCGCGACCCCACCGTCACTGACCCCCGCATGCGGGGCTCCCCGCATCCCCACCGTCACTGCCCCCCACAATACAGGCTCCCCGCGTCCCCACCGTCACTGCCCCCCGCATACGGGGCTCCCCGCATCCCCACCGTCACTGCCCCCCGCATACGGGGCTCCCCGCGACCCACCGTCACTGCCCCCCACAATACAGGCTCCCCGCGTCCCCACCGTCACTGCCCCCCCACATACGGGGCTCCCCGCATCCCCACCGTCACTGCCCCCCGCATACGGGGCTCCCCGCGACCCCACCGTCACTGCCCCTCACATACGGGGCTCCCCGCATCCCCACCGTCACTGCCCCCTGCATGCGGGGCTCCCCGCGACCCCACCGTCACTGCCCCCCGCATACGGGGCTCCCCGCAACCCACCGTCACTGCCCCCCGCATACGGGGCTCCCCACATCCCCACCGTCACTGCCCCCCGCATACGGGGCTCCCCGCGACCCACCGTCACTGCCCCTCACAATACAGGCTCCCCGCGACCCCACCGTCACTGCCCCCTGCATGCGGGGCTCCCCGCGTCCCCACCGTCACTGACCCCCGCATACGGGTCTCCCCGCATCCCCACCGTCACTGCCCCCCACAATACAGGCTCCCCGCATCCCCACCGTCACTGCCCCCCGCATACAGGGCTCCCCGCATCCCCACCGTCACTGCCCCCCACAATACAGGCTCCCCGCATCCCCACCGTCACTGCCCCCCACAATACAGGCTCCCCGCGTCCCCACCGTCACTGACCCCCGCATACGGGGCTCCCCGCATACGGGGCTCCCCGCGACCCACCGTCACTGCCCCCCGCAATACAGGCTCCCCGCGTCCCCACCGTCACTGACCCCCGCATACGGGGCTCCCCGCAACCCACCGTCACTGCCCCCCGCAATACAGGCTCCCCGCAGCTCCCCCATCACTGACCCCCGCATACGGGGCTCCCCGCGACCCACCGTCACTGCCCCTCACATACGGGGCTCCCCGCGACCCACCATCACTGCCCCCCACAATACAGGCTCCCCGCGTCCCCACCGTCACTGACCCCCGCATACGGGGCTCCCCGCGACCCACCGTCACTGCCCCCCACAATACAGGCTCCCCGCGTCCCCACCGTCACTGACCCCCGCATACGGGGCTCCCCGCGACGCACCGTCACTGCCCCTCACATACGGGGCTCCCCGCGACCCACCGTCACTGACCCCCGCAATACAGGCTCCCCGCGTCCCCACCGTCACTGACCCCCGCATACGGGGCTCCCCGCGACCCACCGTCACTGCCCCCCGCAATACAGGCTCCCCGCATCCCCACCGTCACTGCCCCCCGCATACGGGTCTCCCCACGTCCCCACCGTCACTGCCCCCCGCAATACAGGCTCCCCGCGTCCCCACCGTCACTGCCCCCCGCATACGGGGCTCCCCGCAGCTCCCCCATCACTGACCCCCGCAATACGGGCTCCCCGCAGCTCCCCCATCACTGACCCCCACACCCGGGTCCCCCCACGTCCCCACACTGCAGCTCCCCGACCCCCCCAGTCCCTGCTTGCGACCGTCACTTGAACTTGCAGGTTCAGCTGCAGATGCAAATCTGATTATTTGAGTGTTAATGACACAGCTGTGACACAGCCAGGCCTAAAAATGCTCCTCTTTGCATATACGTTTAAATTTTACAAGTGAAATACAAACCCCAAAATAGCCAGCACAGGTTGTGCTCCAAATACGGAGCAGCCATTTTGGGGAAAATGTTACTGAAATTGAAATTTTCATCCCAAAGCTGTAATTGCTTAATACCCACAGCAAGCAGTTTTCCTGTAAATTAATAGCATGAAATATGTTAGGAAATTAAAATAGCTTCTTTGGCACTTGTGGTTTTCTGCTCCCTTACCTTCCTAGTATATTTTTAGAATGGGAGATGTTATTGCCAAGAGTCTCATAAAAAGGATTTACAATAGTTAATAATTAGTGTATTAATGCACCAGACTGCAGCGAAATTAATACAGGCTTTGTCTGCCCAGGCTTGATTCATCACTATGCACTGGAGCGGCAACAAACCCAGGAAAGCAGTGATGGATGTGCCGGGGAGAACGGCCGCGTGCGGGGAGAAGCTGGGGCTGGCGGAGGAAACCTTCGTGGTCCCCAGCTGGAAAAACAACTGCAGTGATTGATCGCCCTCCACAGCCGTCCTTGGCGCTCAGGGCAGTGGTGAGGACGGTCCCAGCACTCTGTGTTTCCCTCTGTGCCTTGTCCCTGCCAGTTTGTGCTCGGGACCGTTGCTGCCTGGTGACAAGGTCATGCTAATGTTTCTCCAAAACGCTTCCCCTGCACAGGCACGTATCCCAGAGCTCGCAGCACAGGCAGATCCTGGGATCTGTTCTAGGGATCCCAGGCTCACTGTAGTGCAGAATTATCTGTCCTGCCTGCGCTATTCCCCCATCCACTTCTATCTGCGCTGGCACGAAAACCATCGCAACTGGAACAGCCCTTATGCCAAAATACTTGACGTTCACATTCACTGTCTGGAGCACTTTGGTGTGTGGATCTGAGGCGTTTTCTAATCACCCTGGGAGGAACTATCACTCTCAGAATAGTACATTATTTGAGCCCTGAGAAAGTTTCAGACCATCAGCCTCTCGCAGTTTGCCTCTAACGAGCTTTGGAGCAGAACGGGGTTTCACCAGCCGTTGCAGGGTGCAACGCAGCCCGAGCCCAGCAGGGAACGTACGCCCAGCACTTGCAGAGGAATCAAAGCTGAAATTTAAGCTACCACTGAGGACTCCCCGTGGGAACTACAGCGTTTCCGTGGCAGCTTTGCACTGCTCGCACTCAGCCCCAGGAAAAGGGCAGTCAGGCAGGTTACCTGCCAGCCTGATGGCGCCACGGCGGCAGCCAGGCACCCAAAATGATTTGGTTTAAGCCCTCAGGACACACCACATTAAACCTGGAGCTGATCAGCCTCCCCCTGGCTCTAGCACCACGGAAGAGCCAAAGCAGCACAAACCCACCTTTCACACCCCGTCCAGCTCCCCGGCAGGTGGAGACCCTCTAACGATCAGGCTGAAGGGAAAACAGGATGTTTGCCTGCCCCAGAAAGCTCCTGCTGACCCAAATCAGCTCTGGGAGATGGTGACGGTGATGGAGGGGCCGATGGGAATGAAGGAGTTTGTAATGCATTTCATGATAAAGGGCCTGTTCATGTATTTAGCATTTTACTGTGCCAAAATGCAGGGGGAGCACGTTCTGATCTAGGCTTCCATCCTGAGGGCTGACCCTTCCTTCCCCCGACAAATAGTGTGGGGAATTTAGTAAGAGAAGTTCTCCCTCTACAGATCTTTTTGCTGGTGATGAAAATCCTGTAACGATTAGCCTCTTTCCTTCGTCACACTTACATGATTTGAGATGACTTCAAAAGACGAATACCAGCAGAAAACACGGCAAAGAGGTGGGGTCCCTCACACGGCTGTAAAAATACAGCCTGGTGTTGTTGCCTTATTCCCTTTACAGAATCCAGCAGGTAAAATACTCGCACTAATGTACCGACAGCTGCTCATAAATTTGCAGGCTTTTTGGTTTTGGGTTTGGTTTTTTTTTTGGTTTTCTCCCCCCAATGTGTCTCCATTCCTTCACGAGGGATAAAATGCCAGGACCCCATCCACAGCCAGGACATGGGCAGGTGCGATCGGCCACTGGTGAGAACAGGAGCTACGTGCGTAAAACACTAATCCCTGCTTCAGAAAGGTAGCCCTGAACTCCATGAAATACCTTACCCGTGGATGGCCACTGTCAGTATTTCACAGCAGCGCAGAGTCGTGCCCAGGGGAGACGGCACGTGCTGTTCACGAGGTGGGAGCTGGGAGGGGACACCTGGGTCTCTTGCTGGGAAACCGGCCAGATCTCCTGGTCCAGCACTTTCCCGCCCCTCCGCACATTCTGTTTTTTTCTCTGATAGGAAGGACATGCAGACGGCAGCACTTCAGCCAAAGCGCTGCTGCAGCAGGAGCTGCAGGCTGGGCGGAGGAGGCAGTGCCAGCAGCGGCTGCTGCAGCGTGGGGACGTGGGGGACGCAGTGGGTGCGTGCTGCTCCTGTCCCACGCACGGCCACAGAGCCCAGGCATCGCGAACGGACAGGCAGCAGCAGCCGGCGTCGTCTGCGTGGGACACCGCGCAGGACGGCTGCGGATCAGTTCAGAGCCCAAACTCAGTTTTAACGCCTCCTGTGAACTGCTTCAGCCCATGCCATGAGGCGCTGAGCTGCGCTGCCCAGGCGAGGGGGCCAGTCCAGCAGAGCGGAACGTGCCCATCCTGGCTGGCCAGGCCAGCCCCCACGGGGCCAATTGCACCCTCCGAGACTTTGCAGTTTGGACTCTGACGTGACGGAGATGAGGAGGGGGGAGCCGCCATGGGGCTGTGCTCGTGCCGTCTAGGGGACGGTCAGGACTGTAGGTCACTGCTGACGCCAGGGTGGCACGACGCCCGGGACAAGCTCCGCGGGTCACTAACCTCCTCCAGCAGCTCGCGTTGAGTGGATCTAGTTAAAGATGTCCCTGCTGACTGCAGGGGGGTGGGACTAGACGGCCTTTCAAGGTCCCTTCCAACCCAACGCATTCTATGATTCTACGACCCGCTCTCCGGCCCTGTTTCACCCGCAGGGCCCCGCGCGGTGCCCCGTCCCCAGCACAGCAGGGCCAGCACCTCCCAGGGTGGGAGCTCGGGGACCCAGTGGAACAGGGGACGGGGCACCAAGGCCATCCAGCCTGGCCTCGGAACCACTGACACTGAGCACTAACCCTGAGAGCCATTAAAACCTAATAAAAATATTTATTAGGTAAATTCAGTCTTCCAGTGTAAAACCGGGAAGCACAGGAACAAAGTAAAATGTAACGCACGCATCTGCAAAAGCTGCCTAGCGCCTATACCAAAGCCTGCCTCTGCAGACCCCAGTATCCTGCCTATTTGCTCTTCTATTTTTAGGAAATAGTTTCAATTCTATTAAGTAATTTTCAGAAATCAGTGCAGCCATTCATATGAAGGCTCAGTATGTTAATAAATAAGCCAGACAGAGGAAAGTCAGTAACAACCCTTCTCCGTGTCATAAATTCATCTACAGTAGAGCTCACAAGTTACATTTCATCCAAATCACAGAACACATGCACACTTTATAATTTAAGTCTGAGCCTTGTTTTAAGAGGTGGCCTCAATTACTGGGGCTCCCCTGAGACGCATCACTGGAAAGCCTTCACGATTTCTGAAACAGAAACATCCTGCATAAGGTCTCCCTTATAACCTTAAACCCCTTCAGAAAGGTACTTGATTCCATCACGTCCTGAAAGCAAAAGGAGATTTTCTGTGTAAGGTTTTGCAGAACATGCAACTCCTACACCTCGTATTTTCAGATTTGTTATTTTTATTATGATTGTTATTTAGTTAACTCAATAATAGGCAAAGGAGAATCTGCTGGCAGCGGTGCCTTCTGCAGCTCAGTTTTCTGAAAGCATTACAAACCAGACTTACAGAGCCACAGCACGAGGATTCAACAGCACTCTGAGCGCGCAGGTCTAATGTGCAGGGGCCCGCGTTTTCAAGCCAGTAGCCATTCTCCCAGCAGCCAAGTCCCCTGCCTTCCTGTGTACAGCAGCAAGTACCGCAACGGCAGGGGACAAACCGGCTTGGAAACACCTGGCTCCCCAGATGGGAATGGCAGGATGCAGCCGACAATGCCTGCAGTTCCACAGCCGTGCTCGACTTACCTAGGCGAGAGCTCGAAGTCCGTCTCTCCCTGCAGAACCCCTCTGGGCCTGGGGGTTACGGAGCTGGGTCAGTCACCTCTCCGGTGGGCACCAGCCACAACCAGAGCCCAGCAGCCTGCACCGGGGCTGGGCTGGGCTGGAGCATGGCGGGGCTGGGGGCCCAGGTGGGGCTAGTCAGGAACATTAGGGCTTATTAGTGCCTTCAGCATCCTGACAAAGCTCACATGGTTCTGAAGTCAGACATCTTGGATGGTTTTTTGCTTCCCATTTGCTTCTGCAAAATTAGCTGGTGTCAGGGGGAGCTGTGCCTCGGCACGAGCTGGGCAGGGAGCCGGGGTTGTCCTGCGTGTAACAGCAGACGCTCCGCGCTCCCCTGCTCTGTGCTGCGGCACGGGCACTCTCTGCCCTCCTCATCAGGTGGGCATGCAGGGCTTTCCCATTTCCAGAGCCTCTTCAAAGAACTGCTCCGTTTGGAGGGTGAAAGCACCGTTCTGCAAACCAGAACGTCCCGGGGAGGGCACACCTTTGCGGACAGGGACACCTTCTTCTGAGAAAATAAATGGCATAAGCACGCGTCCTGCAGAATACAGGAAGGTGTCCCCATTTTATGTGGGAAGCCTAAAATGTAAATGCAGCATGTTCAAAGAGCTCGATGAAATAGGATTTATGTCTTCTGTTTTTAAATATTTGACGTTTCCAAACAGTTTATTCATTTACTTCAGAAAATACAGTTCTCCCCAATTCTACCCATATACCAGCGGAGCAGCTTTGGCTTCCCGGGCATTATTTTCAGCAGATTTGTTGTTTCTTTTATGCAGCATTCATTGTCCAGCCTGACAGCTGCTCCCCTGTCTCTGCTCGCTCCTTTTTATCAGTAATCTCTTCTTTGATTTCTGTTTGGGTTAGTTTTTTGCTAAATGTCAAAGCCTATTTCTCAAGTCCTGAGCACACACAAAGAGACAGGAGATGTGACGGGAATGCACGTCCAGCCGGGATGTTGGAAGCAGCTCGGTGTGGCCTGCACACCCGTACCTGCAGAAACACCACGCGGGTGCTGCTTGCGCTCCCGGCCTGACCGCCCCGGTCCTGCAGAGCAGCAGGAGGAGAAGAGCCCGGCACGGTCCCACCGCAGCGGCCGGTGGCCAGCATGTGCCGTGGAGCCAGCCCTGGGCACACTGAGCTCACCCTCGGAAACACGCCTCTGAACATCAGGAGTTTGACCCAAAACTCTCAGAACATTTAAAGCGGAACCCCCCTTGATGTCAATGATCTCAGCCCGCATTGTCTGGCCTCACGTGGGAAAATGCGTCTGAGCACCACAGTATTTCAGGTTTTTTTGCGAAACGAGACCTTGTCATTTCTGGCAAAGCCTCAAAGGCTGGGGCCAGAAAACAAAAGCATGAAAGGTGGTCATCGCCCTGCCCGGTCTCCACATCTTGACTTGAACATCGTGGGATGGATACAGAACAGGACGTGCAGGTCGGTTCCTGTCTGAGGCACTGGAAATGAAAGAAGCCGTGCAAGAGTTAACAGCGCGGCACAGCGACAGTAAATACTATGCGGGTGTTTCTTATGGTGACGTTGAACAAGGAAATCCTCTCGCTGGGCAGCAGAGGAAGCAGGCCTCCCCTGCAATAAGCAAATACAATAAATGCAGACGAAGACGATTTCGCAACCGGACGGTGGTTCCCGCTCCAGAGCAGCGGTGGGAGCGGAGGCTGGGAGCACAGTGCCCGGCACTGGCACCGGCACCGCTGCTTCCCCACAGCTGCCGTGCCGCGACACAGCGCGTTAGCTGCGTGATGAGCACAGTTGGGCCGCTATTAACCTGCGGACTAATCACTATTCTGACCACAGCATTGTCTGCTCCGCGCGTCTGGGGCTGGAGGAGAGAGAGGTTCCTTCCCTCGGAGGAGCAGCGAGGCGCTCAGATGTGCCCGGTGTCACTGCCTGTCCCCTCCTGGGCGGGCGGTGACCACCAGCACACGCCACCGGAGACCGTGTGGCATTTCTGCCGGCAGCGACGCGGTGCCAGACATTGTCACTGGAAATATCAGCTGTGAGTCTTAGAAACGTGCCTTCTATAAATTGCAAGGTGTGGCCAACAAACGCCACAGCCGTAACGCTACCGGCGAGGCAGCTCTGCACCGTCTGGCAGTGCTGGTGCCGCTGGCCTGCCCGCTCCCCGCCTGCTCCCCGCCTGCTCCCTTCCCCATGCACCCACAAACCATCCCCCCCCCCCGGAAAAACAGCATCCAGCCCAGCTGATTCCAGGGAATAGGCTTTTCCATTCCAGGCAGCTTCAGTGCCCATGGAATGGACGCCAGCGGGCGGCAGAGGAAGGCGGGCGGGTGCTGAGGGCGGCCAGGCCTCGACGAAGCCCTGGTCCCGTCTCCTCTCTGTGCCCGTGGCTCCGTGGCCCGCAGCGTCCTGCCCGGCTCCGGGCACGCACCCCGAGCTGGGAACAACGTCCGGATGCCAACGGTCATGCACGAACTTTATAACACTTTATAACAGCATCATATTTGGTACAAGTTCTTTGCCTGTGCTTTGCCAAGCCGTGGGATGCCCTGTCTCAGACGCGCTGAGCAGGTACCAGCCCAAATCGGGACGGTCCTCTGCTGTTGTTACTAGTCATTGCTTTACCTACTGCAGCCACCGGTGCCGTTCTCCTCGGTGTGAAGCACTAGGGTAAGCTGAGTCCATCTAAAATGCCGTCATTATGTTCCTTTTCACTGCTCACAGTTTGCTAATATTCTAGGGAAAAGTTCTTTCTGGTGGAGTTAATTTAGCAGTTTTGTATTTGACCAGAGTTACTGAGGTTGTTCCTCACGAGTCGTTCAAGCTGCAAATGAGCTCCTGTTCAGGGGTCGTTCTGCAGAGCAGTCCCGTGGGCGTCTGTTCGTCAGTGTTGGGAAGAAGGCGGGGGAAGGTCTCACACCTTCGCTGGGCGCTGGGGTCAGCTCACGGCCGAGAGCGTGGGGACCCTTTGGGACCCACGGCATGGACACGGGCACAGGGAGGGACCTGGCCTGTATTTCTGCCTCTCCTGTCCCCGCTTCTGTCTGATGGCCCCAGGCACAGACTGACTGGCTGCTTATGAGCCCAGGCCAGTCCCTTGGCTCTCTCCACTGCTGCTGAACAGAAAGGGGCTTTCAAAACCGGGCTCAGCGTGCCGAAGCCCTGAACTGCTCCTGGAAAAGCCTCTCCTCCCCTAGCGCAGGCACAGGGCGAGCGGGACGACCCTGCGTCCAACTTCAGTGCCCCACGGGTGATAGAGCCAGCTCCTGCGCAAGAGGCGTTGGAGGCACAGGAGGTGCTGGAGGCACTGGAGTCATTGGAGCTGCTGGAGACGTTGGAGGTGCTGGAGGTGCTGGAGACACTGGAAGGGTGGAGGTGTTGCAGGCACTGGAGGTGCTGGAGGTGTTGGAGATGCTGGAGGTGCTGGAGGGCTGGAGCGTGGGCAGGCACTGCCACAGCCAGCACCACGCACTAACGGTGCTGTGCTGCTCCTGCCTCAGTTTCCCCTCTGCAGCCGCGTCGGCCCGGGAAGGATGCCTGGTATTTTCTCCACTAGCATGTAGTGACCCGCCTTCAACACCAGCTAATGCATGGCAAGGCGCAAATTCAGCCAGTCAGAGAGAGGAATTTGCTGTGGGAAATGCTATCATTTTGACGTTTGATTTCATCCAAAATTAGGGTGAGAAGTGGAGACACTGAGTAGTTTCACAAGATTTCAGCTCAGGAAATAGCTAAATGAGCTGTCCCGACATTCTGAAATCTCAGCGTGAAACTCTAATTTGAAATCTTTCATTTCAAAATACCGTTTTAGAAGCACAATTTAGGGAAAGCTGCTGTACCCTCCCGCTGAAACAATTCCAGGGAGAAATGTTTCAACCAGCTTTAATACTGAATATGTAGGAGCTAAATACATAATTACCAATTTGCCTGTGCACAAGTGTGCTGTTCTGCGGCTGAAGAGCAGCTATTTCTCATCTCTCTTCCCCAAAATCCTGCGTAGAAAAAGTAAATTGCAGGGAAATGTGGATGGATGCTATCAGAGAAACCCAATCTGAAATTCAAATGAATGCTCACAAACACCAACTGTGTCCTTTTTAATCAACTCCTATTGCAAACTTAATTTGTATTGATCACGAACATCTAAAGCTGGAGATTAATATCAGCCAGCGACTACAAACTGTGCTGCTCTTGTTTGCAAACAGCTGCTTTTCACTTACAAATGGATGGATTTTCATGTCTTCACGGGTAAAAAAAACACTTGGGAGTAAAGTATTCTGATATATAGGATATTGCAGAATATTCTGGAATAAAGTACTGGAGCAAATAGGCTGTAGGCTGTTTCTGCTTATGGTAGGGCTCGTTAGGTCCCACCCCGCTACGTGTCCCCCCCCAGCACATGCCCCAGGACGTGTCCCCCCAGCACGACGTGCCCCAGGACGTGTCCCACCCCCACACGAGCTCTCTGCTCTGGCCACGCTCTCTCCTATATTCAGATCATCTTTTCTGTGGTTTCCAGCTTAGGTTTTCTACTTGTTTTTCCTCCCCCTTGCCCACTACTCCTGTCCTCCCCCCGTCCCTCCTGCCTTGCTTTCTGAGAGACTACCAAAATTGGCAGCTTCTGGCATTTACTAGTGCTTTAAACCACTATTTTTTTAAAGCTAGTACAGCACGGAAGCCAATAACCCCTCACATAAGCTTTCCCACCATTTTATAAAAACTGGTGACAAAACTCTGCCTTAGGACCTTCTCCGGGCCAGACGGAGGATGCCCCGCAGAAAACGTTCAAGCGCTGCCGGCGGTGGGTCGGGGCGATGCCGACGGCAGGGTGCAGGGGGCCGGGCGGGCTGGGTGGCACCCCGAGGTGCCCGCGTCCCCCGGCAGCCGCTCTGGGGCAAGGAGGGGCCAGGCTCTCCCCACCCGACTGGTTTGCAACCAGCACGGCAAGTTGTTCAAAGTCTTCCTGCGAATGAGCTCACCTGGATAAACAGTATTAAATGTGTTTGATGGTTCCCTTCTCAGACACACTGTTTGCTTTCTCTATGCTCAAACCCAGAAGAAACAAGAAAACAGGAGGAAAAATGTGCCCTGACAAACCAATCTGCACAATCCGTGCCACGTTCATAGCGATGATCAGAGCCCGTGGCCTTCAGCTGCCTTGTTGCAGGGGGTATGTGCGGGGGGAGCCTTTGCCAGACCCTGATCCGTGGGCGCGTTGCTGGAAATGAACCATTTTCCCGGAGCAGACGCGCTGTCCTTCCAGCCCCGTGCCGGCAGCAAGGTCCCAGAGCTGGGACGCGGCAGGACGGGGAGGCAAAAGCCACCTCTGCTGCCCCACGCCCAGCATCAGGCCAGCTCCGCGCCTGAGGATGTGAAGCAGAATTACCAAAGATATACTTTTTTTTTTTTACATTTTAAGCATGAAATCTATAGTATCTGTTTCTTTCTTGTTTTCTCCATTAAATGGTGCCTTTCCACCCTGCCGGGCAGGCTCCTGCGGTCGAGGTGGCAGGAGGGTAAGGCAGGTGGGAGCTGGAGCTCCACGTCCATCTCCAGGGGGAGAAGGGGACCGACACCGCCCCGACACTGTCCCCGACCCCTGGCAGCTGGGGGTTGCTGCGGGGCCCGGGCGGATCCCTCCGAGGAGTGAAGCTGGGGGGTAATTAGCAAAAACTCTCTCTGTGCCTTGAAGGAAGCTGAACACAGTCTGCACTTGGGGGCCTACAGGAAAGCTCGGGGGGGACTTTTTACAAGGGCATGTAGTGACAGGACAAGGCATAATGGCTTCAAACTGAAAGAGGGGAGATTGAGATGAGATGTGAGGCAGAAATTGTTTGCTGTGAGGGCGGTGAGCCCCTGGCCCAGGTTGCCCAGAGCAGCTGTGGCTGCCCCATCCCTGGAGGGGTTCAAGGCCAGGTTGGCCGGGGCTTGGAGCAACCTGGGCTGGTGGGAGGTGTCCCTGCCCAGGGCAGGGGGTGCCACTGGGGGGGCTTGAAGGTCCCTTCCCACCCAAGCCGTTCCGTGATTCTATGAGTCTATGCACAGCAGCACAGGTCCCGCTCACAGCAGGTGGCTGCTCTCGGTGTGGACACCAGCTTCACCCCTCGGGCTCCATGCAGGGAGAGACACGCAGCTGCCTCTACTAAAGGGCATTTTATCTCTATACACAGGGCGGCAGAGGGAGGGGGAAGACACTGAAAATGTCATTGAACACAAGGAATTTCTGCATAATACTCTGCTTTATCTTGCCATTTATTATGTCGCTACGTAAGTAAAAGATGGTGTTTCCTTACAGTATTTTTGTTCTTTGGGTCAGAAATTGTCTTTGCAGACTACACACGTACCATGGCTGGCAGACAGGAATCAAAGCTATTGTGATATACCACCATAGTACTGTTAAGGGGATTTCCACAATCCTTTAGGCACACAGAGAACATCACCCATCTAGAAACACAGGGCTACGAGAATACTCAGGCTCCCTGTAAGAAATCACAACCAACCGGCCAAAAACAGGGCCCAGGTGCCTGAACACTCATTGTCTATTGCCTGTCACGAGCCAACCTGGGAGCAGTGGTGGCAGCAGCCCAGGGGCAGCTCCGCAGAAGGACGCGGGCGAGGGGGAGCGGGGCTGCCGGGGGAGAGCCATGGGCAGGGTACGCCGGAGCTCCGGCCCACGGCCACCGCCGTGATGGGCAGGGATGCGACCGGATCCCCCAAAACGCTGCTGAAACGCCACCAAATTACCCTCCCGAATGCACTTCTTCTGGCAAGGGATTTGTGAATAACTCATTAAATGCCATAAATGTAAAAACAACCCTGAACTGGTGGCTTTCCTCATCTTGTTCAGCTGTTTCACTGCACTTTTCACAAAAAAAAATTTAAAAATATTACCATTCTTTTAATTTCGAGCACAATCAATAGGGGATATCAGTCCATACAGTCCAAGGTTCATCGCTTTCAGACAACCACTCATAAATATTCATTAGAGAATTAAAGAGCTATTAACAAGGGTAACTGTTGAGGAGCATTCATTAACTGTCTTCCACAAGAAATGAAATTTGCATTTTTCGGTTTGGAAATGCACTCGGTGAAATGGCACCTTGCATGACAATAAAATGTGAGATAAAACCTGGTGTGAAGGCAAGAAACACCCGTTTCTGGCAGGAGGGGCGCTTTGGACGGTGCAGGGGAGCCCGTTCGTTCGTGGAGCTGACGGAGACTTTTCCTGCCCCTGACTCACTGCGCCCTGCCCTGGCGCCTTTCCTGGCCCCCGCGCCCCGACCCACCTCTCCCCACGCCGCAGCCGCGCACAGACTTGTCTCTTCTCAGTAACCGTGATTCATCCCCATTTGCATATCATGGTCACTGCCTCCACATTTCCTCTAATTAATTCCCCAGAAAGACGCTTCACCCTGCAGTGCTGTGTAATTATAAGTTTTGTTCGTATTTACCCCAGCGCGAGGCTCGCGTCCCCGTCGGGGCTGGGGTGCCACGGCGCGTCCCCGGTGCCACGCGCAGCTGTGCGCGGGGGCTCGGTACCCGCTCTGCCAGGGTACGCGGGGCTTTCGTTGCCGTCTTACACCCAGACCCAGCCGGCGCGATCACATCGGCGATACCCTCCGGTGCCTTGCGTCACCCCTAAGAGAGGGGTCGGGGCCCCACGGATTTTATCTAAGAAAACTGGGCAAGGCAGGGTCTCGGAGGGGAGCAGGAGGAAAATGGTCATTTTGGGGCCAGCGAAAGCAAATCCCCAGGGCAGGCTGTGCGGCTGAGGTCTGCACGCCGGGCACTGCAGTAAGAGCTCCCCACGCGTCGGTCCAGGCGTGCGGCGGCCGTACCACACCGACAAGGCAACGGCCCGGTGAGCTGGTAATTTTCCTACAACTGCGGCAAATGGAAATGCATAAGGGAGTCCCAGGGGAGGATCTATTACATAAAGCAATTATTTCTCAGCCTGAAAGGCAAGACAGTAATTGCATCCCCTAACGTCTCTCCTAAAGCATAATTCAATAATTAATATTTGCTGTTTGGCATTTGTAAAATAATGGCATCTGAAAACGGGGAACCCGGAGCGGCCCGAGGTTCCCCCAGCTGGGATCATGCATCAGACAAGGGTTTTACCCCACAGATGAGGAGCTACTGGACTTAGGCCTGAGATTCCCAGACCCCTGCGGGTCCAAGCGCTCCACAAAATGCGACTGAAAAAAAGCAGGACTGTTCTCAGCAGACTGGAATTCATTTGACTCCAATGGAGAACTTCTAGGGATCTGCACAAGGAAAGAAAATACTAAAAACCAAGCCAAGAGGTGGTGCCTTTGCTTTAAGGGTTATTGGCTGCTGCAGAGCGTTGCCCTGGGATGGGGAGGAAAATGGGGTCGGTGCAGAAGTTCCCGGGGCTGAATCATTGCGTGGGGCATTGCTGGAGAAAGAAAACATCCATGGAGCATCGCCTGACCACTGGAAGTCCTGCAGAAAACTGAAGCCCCGTTCTGCTGCCATCAAATTAGCCATAGGTTATTTCATCAAGTCTCTGAATAGGTATATTTAAAACTGCAAACCAACCGCAGTCAGAATCTCTCGTATTATACTTCTCTGTAAAACCACAGCAAGCTCTATGAGTGTAAATATATATCTATGTATACACACAAATATCTTATTTTTTTAATTAGATCTGCTCCTATTGTGCAGCGTGTGCTCTCTGTCAGTGCTTCACAAAATGCCCTTCGTGCTCAGGACGAGGACTGATGGAAAGGCAGTCCCCGGCATGTTATTTCCCCTCTCAGACCACCATTGGGCCACGCTGCCTCCCCTCCTGGCCACCGGCCCGAGAGCCCCCGGGCAGCCGCGGGGCAGGCAGGGCTCCTGCTCCCTTCCCGCCGGCCGTGCCCACGCTGCGGCGGCACCGCGCGGCCCTCACAGACGGGTGACAGAGGAGCAACACGCAATTGCGGTCAAAATTGCATCTCTCTTTATTCAGCTGTTTCAAAGATAAACTTCAAGCCGACATGCTTTCGGGGCAAACCTCCCTAATGGAAGAGTAAGTCAAAGCCCTCGAACAAAGGCTGGCAGCAAACAGGATCCCAAGAGTTTCTCTGAAGTCATGAAAGTTACGAAATATTTTCTGACTTTCGTGAATGAACCATGATTTTTACGTTTTTGGGGCAGATGTTTTTAGTTAGTCACCGGCCTGGTGTCAGCGATAGATTAACCTCTCAGAGCCTTTGGCTCTCATTTCTAAATCCAGACTTTGAAACTTTATCCCTGAATTACACATATGACCTATGGAGCTCGTTTTTCTCTCTCTCTGAAGGTGATGTTAATGTTTCTCTGTTTTCAGCTGGCTTGGGGTGATGTTCTCCTCTGCCCAGGCGCTTCAGTGGCCCTTGCTGGGATGCTGCAGGGTGCTCTGGCTCCTGCGCCGCACGTTGCACGTTTCCTCCAGGGCTGCCCTCGCCCGGCCGCCCCACTGCGCCCCAGATCACTGCAAAACACAGACGGGAAGGCTGGGATTAAACTGAATCAGAGAAAAGGTAACATTCAGAGTTAGCTTGATTGAGAAGAAAGCTTTAGAGAAATATCCATCATAGACATTGAAACTAAAGAGTAAATACTTTGCAAATGTACATCAGAATTCCCTCAGTCAGCAACAGGGACGCCAGGAATCGGGGAAGACCCCAGTGCTCCCAGTGTCTGCCAGAGCCAGTCGCATTGCGAGGCTTAATTTCAGATGAGGCCATTTCACTAATAACACCCCTGGCATCAAAGCCTGGTGTGTGTGGCGGTGCCATGCGGAAATGTGACCCAGCCGTTACCATTCGGCGTGCTTCATGGAAAGTCGTGGTGTTCGGAGTGATTTAATCTGCTCTTGGCTACCCAGGGAGCAATGCCAGAGATAACCCACGCTTTGAAGTATCTGAGAAAAACTGGTTGGTTGTGAGCAGAAATTTGGCAAATCTGAAAGTATAAATTAAATTATTAAAGAAAAACTCAAGGTGTCACCCGATAACGCGAGGCAGAGATTCAGCCCAGACCAGACATCAAGATCCAAATTAGAGTCACGAATTTAAAGTACGACGCTTGCAGGTGAAGGAGCCCGTGGGGCTGTTACCGTGATGATGCCCTTGCAGCTCAGCGTTAGGCGGCCCAAGGCACAGGCAGAGGGAAACAGCCACCGAAACCTTCTCCAGGGCGGAAACGCAGCCACCTCGCACGTGGCAGCGCTTCACCTAATCCACCATTCACGCGGTGGAGGAGAAAGAATCTGAGGAGTATTTTATTCCTAACTATTTAAACAAGAGAACTTGTAGTCTACTTCTAATTAGTTTTTGTTATTAAGCTGTTATCTGATGTGGAAAAATAGACTCATATAAAAACATGCTGGAATGGAAAATCTGTGAGCTGAGAACTGTCACGGGGGGGCTTCAGTGAGTGGCCGTCACTTGGGGTGAGCGGCACCCCTGGCCCTGGCCCCGACCGGGGCTCTGTGCCCACAGGGTCTGGTGACACTTGCTTTCTACCTCCTTTTCTCTCTTATTCTACGCCACTGGGTACAGCCGTGTCCTTGGGTGAGGGATGGTCCCCAGGGGTGGCTGGGGTGGTCCCCCAGGGTGGCCACGGGACTCCGTGTCTCCAGAGCATCTCACCCCACCCCTGCAGTAGAGCTGGCCGGTACGGCGGCAGGGGTGGAGAGCTGCAAGGTGGAGGGACGTTTTCCTAGTGGGACACTCTGACCCTGACACTCTGACCAGCAGCACTTTTCTCAGTGTTGCTTTTTCCCAGGGAGCTCCCGCCAGTGCTGCAATCGGTCCCTGAACTTGCCAAAGTCGGGGTGTCCTCCAGCCGGTCGCTCCTCGCCCCTCGGGTCCCTGCTGGGGGTGTCTGATCGTCCCCACAAGGCAGCAAAGTCCACCTGCTTATGAATAACAGCCCCCGGCCCCAGAGCAATCTCCCCTGTAACGTCCTCCCTCATGGCCTCCCTGCCCTGAGCCGCCCTACACCGAGCCAAGTTCATGGCAAAAGCTCTCGTAAAAGCCTGGAATTTGGTGAGGACTTTCCCTCATCGCCCCGAGGGCCACTGAGAACCTCCGTCATCCCCTGCCACTGTCACGCCACTCGCTGAAGCGCCACAGCGAAGCCTCTCGCCCGTCAGTGCCTGTGGCCAGCAGCAGCTCCACGGCCAGTGCCAGCCCTTCCCACGAGGCCACAGGCTGAAACTCTGTGGTCCTGCCTTCGCCACCCCGGATGGGAGCAAAACGCCCTGAGACCCAGCCGGGATGGGAGCAAAACGCCCCAAGACCCAGCGGAGCCCCTGAGCTCCTGCGTTGGGCAAAGGCAGCAGGCAGGGCGGGCAGGAGTGGGCAGAAACGGGCAGGAGTGGGCAGAAATGGGCAGGAGTGGGCAGAAACGGGCAGAAGCGGGCAGGAGTGGGTAGGAGTGAGTAGGAGTGGGTGGGAGCGGGCAGGCAGCAGCCCCCGGAGCTGCGGCACACACCTGTGCCCACCGCACCAGCGATGTCTGCCAGGCAGTCACTCAAAATTCAGTAAAAAAAGGGGCCCCATTTTGGCAAGCAGGGGGTAGCTGGTTTGGCTTTTAATAGGAATCAATGCCCAGTCTCCCTTGGCTTTTCCTTATTGCATCACCCCGAAGGCGTAGAAATAACGGGCAGCGTAAAGCCAAGTCGCCCCATCTGCAGTGAAAAGACAGACGTTATGGAGAATGCTGGGAGGGTTTCAAACCAGAGCCAGGGAAACACCGCACCTATTCTGCTTAGAACTCACACAAAGTTAGGTTTTACAAGTTAGACACAATTTATGTCACAAAAATCTGTGATTCCCCTTTTGGGCACTGGCCCGCGCTGATGGCTGGTACTGCAGCTACGGCCTGTACAGACCCTGGTGCTCCGCACTTCAGATGGGTTCGGGCCACAGTTTCTAATGCGTGTAAAAGCCCGTAGGAGAGGGCAACAATTCAATCGCTACCTGCTGGCTTGGACTTAGCAACCTGAAAATTCATTCAGGAAACGCTTTCTTAGTTTTCCTAAAACTCACTACATTTAAAAGTCTTGTTTCCCCAAATGTCATACATTTTGTCCCTGAACAAAGCCCTAAATGTCAATAAGTACTAGCAGCCTTTATTTGTGAAAAATTTATGCAAAGCCTACAGCCAAACCAATCACCTTTTTTTTTTTTCCTGTAAATAAAAGCGGGAATTGAAAGCTTTTCACGGTGACTAATGCTAATTCTGCTTGACACTGCATGCTAAATAAAACATCTAGGAATATGCAGGCTCTTTGGTTTTCGCCTTCCTTCTGCTGCTGGGATTCGCGAAAGCAGCTCTTGCCAAGCAGCGGCAGCGAGGAGCAGCAGGGAAGCGGTTAAAGTGCTGGCGGTGCGGGACGCCCGTGCCCAGCAAAGGCATTCCCGCTTTCAGGAGGGAGACGGCAATGCAAATACAGCGATGCTGTTTACACAATGGAGAAGGGAGGGGAATATCTCCATTATCAACTGGTAATTTTTCCAGACAAAGAAGTCTTTTCTGTAGCGCAGTAATCCTCTTATGCACCAGCCGTATATAATTGACACTTCTCAATTATACACCTCCAGAAGCAGAAGGTTAGTTCTTGTTTAGCTAGTTTTCAAGCCAGTGTGCCAGCTTTCCACATTTTCCATTACTCCACGCCTTACGTGTTGCTAATGCCTCTGATAGGAAATTACACACACACACTAATTAGGGCACGCCGGGCCTGTCTGCGCGGCTCCCCCCGCCCCGCCGGGCCGCACAAGAGAAAATTCCTCTGTGCTATTCAGGCATGACCTCCCCGTTCAGAAATCAGCTTTAGTCTCCCCTGATCTGTGATTTTCCATTTCCTCCGGGGGCAGGTCTTGCCCAATGACCCCGGCGCGGCTCCCTCTCTGCGCTGGCGATGGCATTCGCGCCCTCCAACCCTTCCCGGTGCCCGGAGTGGGGCACAGAGCATCCTCTCCCGCTGCCCGGAGCAGCCCGCGTCCCCAGTGGAGCCGTTCCTGCAGGCCCGGGCACCGGCGGGGGCATCCCCAGCTCGAGGTCCGGCCTCAGCCCCGGCCTCACTGCCCGGGGTGGCAGAAATCAGATCAGGAATGCCATGGCACCCGGGCTTCTTACGGGCACCCGCTCCCAGCCCCCCTGCCGATAGGGGTTGGCATCTCTTATGTCTCTTGCAAGAGAAGGGCGTTAAAAACTGCACTGCAGAGCTGCCGGTGACCGGCATCATCCCCAGAGCAGGTGCCCGGGTGCCGAGGGCTCGCTCTCTGCACCGCGGCGGGCTCAAGCACAGGACTGGTGCTGGGAAAATGTGTGCTGAGGCAGTAGGAATTCATTTCTCTGTGTGTGTTGCCGGTGGTTAAACAAGTGAATACAGTCGGTGCAGCTGAACTCAGAGAGAGTCCTGCTACATGGTCTGTGCTCTGTGAGCGGCCTGGGAATGAGCTCGGTCAGAACTGGTAAAAGCCCCTGAAACAGCTTATTCACCCCCTTCCCCAGCCCTACACACACGCGCTCGTCAGAGGGGTTATTCTACCATCAACAGAAGTCAAGGGACTCATGACTTTTAAAGGCGCTGAGCTGCACCGCGTGCGGCAGACCCGTGTTGGCTTAAGGAACCCGGGGTTTATTTTTAGACCCATTTATAAATCTCTCACTTTAATCTCTCCTTGTTTAATCTGTTTTTGCACTCCATTCTGACACTAGAGATAGGCCAAAAAATAATCAGTTTTAAAAAACCCCATCCCCAAACCCCAACACCGCGCGTTATTGACCACAGCAAGAGCAAACGCAGACACGGAGGAAACTATTTATAGCTCAGATAAACAGGCAGAGATTTTGCTTAACGAAAGGAAATGGAAAAATAGCACTCAGACACAGACCTTGAACACGTTGCCCTGGCCTGGGCTCGGGAAGGCTGGCGGGTCCGCGCTGTCCCTGCCAGCCCACAGGGACGGGGACAGGGATCAGGACAGGGATGGGGACGCGGGCGCTGGTTTCACACAAATGCCGAGTGGGAATTGTGTTTCTGCCCTAAGAAGTGGATGGGAGAAGCGAGTGATGCCCAGCCCCGGCCTGCCGAGGGTCGCCGCTGTGTGAGTCAGGGCAGAAGGGCTCTGATCCGCCTTTGGCAGGGGCCGGGGGGAGGATGCCTGGGGCACTGCTTGGCCAGACTGGCAGGAACAAAGGTATTTATTCAGAAGGTAAAACATCCAGAGCACAGCTCTGTGTCACATTAACTTTGAACAACCCTAAACAGGTTAAGTAGAACTAATCCCGCTGAGTTTTCCAGGGAGAAGGAACACACAGCAGATACGTCTCAGCCAGGGGTTTCCCTCAGCTTCGGTGCCCTGACACTTTTGGAGTTCAGGGGTTTTATTTAATGCCCAGTTTTCCATCAGAGAGGCCCAGCTGGGGCCAGCTGCCGCAGCAGAGCTGTGGGGAGCGCAGCCCCAGGCAGCCCCATGGCACCGCACGGCACGGCACAGCATGGCACTGCACAGCACAGCCTGGCACGGCACGGCACAGCACGGCCCCGGCAGTGTCTCCCCGGGGTCCCTGTGCCAGCAGGGCGCAGCGCGCTGCGGGGTCGGGGCAGCCGCGGGCATGGCGGGACGCCCCGTGCCTGTCCCCCAGCAGCAGCGTGTGACACTCTCCAGGCTCCGGCACCCTCCGTGCCCATCGCCCGGTTTGCTCCGCTGGCCAGCAGCGCCGGGCGGGAACGCGGGGCTCACTGAAAATGAGACACAGCGCTCCCATTTTCTTGCCTGCTTGAAGCCAGCATGAATCAAGTCAGAGGGTTAATCCCTGAATTTCAGGCCCAGGGAATGGAGCTGCACTAATGCTTTCCTGTAGATTTGCTAATTTGACTTTTGGTTTCCTGAGACATCAAAGCCAAACCTCCAGAGGAGAACTTCCTAATCAGCAAAGAGAAAAGGAAATCACTTATTTAGCGGGAAGGGGGTAGACATACCAAAGGGAAACATTTCCATATTCTTTTCATAGCTATGAAAAACAACTTTAAAGAGCGAGTCCCCTAAAATCTATTTTTATTGCAAAAAATGGAGCTTTGGGACCCTCGTGTGTAGTCGTCTTGTTCTCTGTACCTATAAACGAGAACATCAGTGAGATGAGGTGAACTGGAACATCTGTTCCTTGTTCAAAATATTTTACATTATTGATTGGGAGAGGGGGAAGGAAGCCAGGAAGAAACCAAGCACTCGTGAAGGGTGCGAAGCCAACCCTTAGATTAAATCTCCTGAGCACTGAGCCAGTCCTGCAGTTCCTACGTGGCCTGGGAACATTTTTTGGACTCCCCGACTCCAAAGAAATCCACGTTTAGCCCCCCAGGATCCCATGGTTACGCACACTAGCCGGCCGGCAGTACACAGCAAAGGGTTGGCCAGACGAGTCTCCGGTGGAAACCGCAACTTAATTATATAATAAATGATTTACAAAGTGTATATAGTACATCTGTAGAAGACTCTCTCCCTGCTAACAAACATCTGCCATGGACATAGTAGTCCAGCTGCTTGTTGTCGGGTCTTTTCAAAATTATCCAACAAATTTTGCCTAAATATACTGCCACTCCGGGGACTGCCAGAAGATTTCAGATGTGGTCCAAAACCTGAATTTTAGCACCAACTAAAGCTCTCATCATAGCCGCAGGAAAGACAAAAAAAAAAAGCCCTGGGGCCTATCCAGTGACAGAAGTGAGGCCAAGCGGCTCATTACGGTATTAACTCGGCAGAGGAGCCAAGGAGGAGCTGGAGCCGCTCTACGGGTGCTCCTTCCCCAGCTGGCCATGGCACAAAGCAGTAAAAACCATCAAATCTGGTTCCATTTTCTAGCGGTCAGAACGAGCCCATTTTCCAGTGTTTTCTGCAGTGTTTTATACCCTTGGATTTTATCCAGTCCATTCTAAAAGCTATTGCTGCCTCGGAAGCTGGCCTGCTGTCGAGACAGCCCCGGTGCATGCGGAGGGTTGTGTCCCCTGGGGATGGCCGTCCCCTGCCCCTGCCCTGTGGGACAGCACGTGGAGGCGCCAGCCACCGGCTGGGGAAAGCTGTCACCGGTGCTCCGTTAGCCAGCGAGACTCGGCATCCCTGTGCGCCCCCTGCCCCTCCACCAGCTGCCGTTTTCCCTTGGCATGTGTTCTGGCAGGTGGCAGGGTCCCGGGGGCAGTGGCTGCCACGCTCCGAAAGCTGCTGGGTCGCGGTTTCGCCTTGCACAAATGCCTGCGACAGCCCTGGATTTAAACTGGAGTTTTGAAGCGCACTTTCCCCCTGGCCCCGTGCCCTCCAGGACCGGGGGGAGGTGGCCACACACACTCCAGGAGAGACCCAGTGGTCCTCAGCACCGCGTGAGCCCGGGCTGTACATCACTGACTGCTCCCAAAAGTCACCTCGAGCCACTTTCCCTCTGCCCGCTGCCTGTCTCCCCCTTCTCTCTGCGGGGGCGCGCACCCTCGCCCACGTCCTCCTCCAGCCCTGCGCAGCCCCAGGCTCTCCCCGCGTCACCACCCTGGGGGGCACACGGATGGGCCCATTGCCCCCCGGCGTGACGGAGCACTGGCCAACAGCCCCCCACCACAGGGACGGCGCCGGCTCTCGCAGCGGCATCCCTGAGGCACGGCACTGGATTCCCAGACTAATTCATCTGCTGCACAGCGGCTGATGGCAGCACCCTTATTCCCAGCCAGAGGGGTGAGGACATAAAATTTACCTCTTCTTTTATGTCAATTTTCAAAGACTAAATTTGGGCCACCTAATTTAAACCAGCGGGCAGAAAGGTGCTCTTGGTGGCGCGGTCCAAAAACGGTGTGAGTTCGGAGGCACCGCCACGACCTGCTGGAAACGAGGGAGCTGGCTGTCGGGATGCGCAGTGGTGGGTGTAGCTGCACCAGACTCCTCCAGCAGTGCCGCTTCAGGGCGTCTTGGAGCGGCTTCTAATCCAAAATGCAGGAGGACAAGGGGACAATGCTTACAGGAAAGTGATTTAATAGGGAATGAGAACATTTCCAAAGCAGGAGGTTCATCTGCACAGCACTGTGCAGTTAATTACAGGAAGGTGACGGGCATTTCTGCTCATGTTACAGCAATATCATCTCTCTTGCTTTAAATGGGCTCTGAGACAGATTTCTACAAAAGTCCTAAACTTTCTTTGCAACGGTGGCTAAGCTGAATGCTTATTCCAAACACAAAATACAGCTGTATAAATTACACATTATTTAGTGACTCATAAGAAAAACTGTTAACAGCGAGGGGTGGCTAAGAAAATAATTACACAAGAAATCCTGTAAATTGGAAACATCATGGGACACTCCCAGCATAAATCTGGAGGCCTAAACTGGATCTCAGCCCCCCCGGCTCTTGCTGAGGGTGGGTGGCAGCGGGCTCGGGGCTGGGCACGGGTGCAGGCTCTGTCCCTCGATGGGGCAGAGGCAGCAGCGGCAGCGGGGACCCTGCCAGGGGCTCCCACGCTCCGTCCCTTCCGCAGTCGCCGAGTGCCGCAGCGCCGGGCAGAGCTCCTGGCTGGAGGCACATGGAGCGTTTCACCGTTTGAAGCCCAAAGTGTGTTTAATTTAGGAAGTTTCATGACACTCGCCCTAATCCGCAGCAATTGCAGAGGCGGGGAGTGTGTTTGGGATGTCCCCCAGGCGCCCCGGCGGCAGTGGGAGCTCAGTCACGCTGGTTTTAGCCCGGCCATCAGGGCAGGGCTGGGCTGGCCACCAGCCACGCAGGGGAGGTTGCCAAATTCCCAAGTCTCCCTTTTATTTTCCGAAATTTCTCCAAATGATACGTGAACTGGAGCTTCCCCAGTGTCTCCTGGGTGTCCCTCACCCATCGCACTGGGTATAACAGCACGGTGCTAAAAGTACCTGAGAAGCCAAAGAGCTGACAGGGCTGTGAGATGCCCTTTCAAACACCCTCCTCTTAAATTGCTGCCTTTAGAAGCGAGTGCCTCCTCCGAGGTGACGAGGCTGCGCTAACGGACCCTTCTCCGCTGGGGCTCATGACGTGCCTGGGACCAGCGAGGCTGCCTCGGCTTCAGCCCCTCCTGCCCTGGCCATGGGAGATGATCATAGAATCATAGAGTCTTCATGGTTGGAAAGGACCTTTGAGATCATCGAGTCCAACCATACAAGCTTGGTCATGGGCAAGCGCAGGGGCTGAGTGGGCAAAAGGCAGAAAAAAAAAAACAAAACCCCAAATGAATCGAAGAGAAGCCTGGAAATCGTTAATTCCGGGTCTGCCACCTGCAGGTCGTGGTGCTGGTCTCGCAGCAGGGCCATGGAGGGGCTGTGCTGTGGTGATGGGTCGCGGACCCTGGCTGCAGCAGCCCCTCTGCCGGTCCTGGCCCCGGTCCCTGCTGCGTCCCCAGGGGGGACTGGCCTCCCTGCCGCCGCCGCCGCACCTGGCCGCGGTTAACGGACTGCTGGGAGGGCATTTCCCAGGGAAATAGGAAGCCAGTTCGTTCAGGATCACCTACCCATCTCCTAACCTCTGCCCCAGCATCAAGAGCGGCCTCAGAAGTTGTTGGAGCAACCAGGCCAGCCACGGCCGAGCATCAGTGTCCCTCACCACGGGAAAGGCAGTGCCGCCCTCAGAGAAACGGGAGAAGGGTGACCGCAGCTGGGGACACGGCAAAGGGGCAACACAAATCTAGCAACCTGGTTTGCTTGGGGTAGGAGCACTCACTGACGCAATTCTGCAGTTTAACATCTCTGCTTTAGTCTCAGAAGTATTTCGATCCAGTAGCTTTGCCCCATACTCTGCCAGCACCGCCACGGCCCTGCTGCTGCGGGGTACCCCTGCGGTGGGCACGATCCTTTCCTCTGGGATCTCACTCTCCACACTTGATTAATTAGAAGAAAAGCAGCAGCAGCAGCACCGTGGACCAGAAATGCGTGTTCGCTTTGGTTTCACCTCAGCCTCCTTTCCCAAAAGGTGGTTTGATGTGTCTCAGCGTTTTGGACATACGAAGCTATAATTTCCTATATATAAGTTGGAAACTTTTATAGCTGCACAGGGGATAGGATGGACTGCAGACACAAACAGAAAGCAAATTTTTTTTTTTTTGCAACAAAAACAATGACTTCACTAAAAGTAGAATACGCCATCTTTTCCTCTGTTGGGAAAGTACCATTTAGACTCCAGCTGCTTCCCGAGTAAGAGAAAATAGACGTGCCCGGCACAGGCACAGGCTCAGGAGGGAGGGGAGGGGGATGCTTCCTCCGGCTGGGTGCAGAGGCTGCTCCGGGATGTGCTCGGCAGCGCAGTGGTTCCCAGACAGTAAATACCACAAGGTGAGCCACCAGAAATAACCAAGTTGTGGTTTTTTTCCTTTTTCTCACTTCTCTCACATGCAAAAGCAGCATCCCACCTATCTCCCCTGATCCTTAGCCTATGCCTTCACCAAGGATCGGCTGCATTTTCCAAGTGAGCCTGTGATGTGAGCTGCCTGAGCGAGAGGGGTCGACCCATCGGCATTGGCTGCCCTGCTTGAGCTGCTCCCATCGCTGTCCACGCTGCTCCCGTCCCTGCTCCCATCCCTATCCACACTGCTCCCATCCCTGCTCCCATCCCTGTCCACGCTGCTCCCATCGCTGCTCCCATCGCTGCTCCCATCGCTGTCCACGCTGCTCCCGTCCCTGCTCCCATCCCTATCCACACTGCTCCCATCCCTGCTCCCATCCCTGTCCACGCTGCTCCCATCCCTGCTCCCATCCCTGCCCGAGCTGTCGGCAGTGCCAGAGGAGCCTTGGGCAGTCACACCAGCTGTCGTTGCCGGTTACCCAAGCCAATGCTTAGGCTCACAAACTGGATTTTTATCGAAAATGCATATAACAGTGGTTACCAGCCTTTGAAATAATCCAAAGCAAGACCAAACCACTGAGCGCAACCCCGCACTGGCGTATTTGACATCCCCATCGCAGCCCGGGTGTGTGCCCCCCTCCCTGCCTGCCCTGCAGCCCACGGCCATGCCCCGGTGTTCCCAGCCCGGGGAGACCAGCGCCGCCGTCTCAGCTGGCAGGATGAGGGGCACAGACCCCGCCGGGCTGCAGCCCCTGGACAAACCCCCGCGCCGGCGCAACGATGGGTCGGGGCTCGGGAGGCGGGCGGGCCAGCAGCAGGTACGGGCTGTGGCAGACAAGGGGCTGCGGCGGTTTCACCTCCCCTTTCTCCTGATGGTGGCCACCGAGCCATTGAGCCACCGAGCCCACACTGCAGTGTCTCCCACGGTGGGTGGAGCGCAGCCTGACGCGCAGGGTAACTCGCCTGGGCCCCGCTGCCCACTCACTGCCAGCCGCAGCGATAACTCAAATAACGTGTCACAATCAAATGATTTGTTTTGATTTTTTCCACCAGAAATTTCATTGCAATGAATTAAAAATAATTAAAAAAAAAATCACAAAAATGCATTTAAGTGAAGCTGTGTTTTTCCAAAAAGTGCCAACCACATCTTGCGTGGGAAAAAAAAATAATTCAATGAGCTTCAATTCAGCTTTATTATGAAAAAATTCTATTTTTTTCCTTTGCAGTAAGAAAAAGATTGTTAGTGTTTTCAAATAGACTCTTAGCTTTTTTAATAGTTTTTAATAGTTCATTATCTTGGAAAAGATAGGGGGTGTAACCAGGCTCCTTAGGAATAAGTCTGGGGGTGTCAGAATTTCGGCTCCCTCCAGTAAAAAGGAGAAAGGACCGATAGCCCAGCTGAAGTGCTTGTACACTAATGCACGTAGCATGGGCAACAAACAGGAGGAGCTGGAAGCCATTGTGCAGCAGGAGAATTATGACGTGGTCGCCATCACAGAAACGTGGTGGGGTGACTCACGTAGCTGTAGTGCTGCCATGGATGCCTAGAGGCTCTTCAGGAAGGATAGGCAAGCAAGGCGAGGCGGGGGTGTGCCCCTGTATGTCAGGGAGCGCTATGGATGCTTTGGACTAAATGATGGTGATAACGAGACTGAGTGTTCATGGGTAAGAATCAGGGGCAGGGCTAACAAGGCAGATATCGTAGTAGGAGTCTGTTACAGGCCACCCAACCAGGATGAGGAGGCAGATGAAATATTCTATAAACGGCTGGGAGAAGTCTCAAGATCGCGAGCTCTTGTCCTCGTGGGGGACTTCAATTTGCCGGACATCTGCTGGGAATACAATACAGCAGGGAGGGAACGGTCTAGAAGGTTCCTGGAATGTACTGGGGATAACTTCCTGACACAGCTGGTGAGAGAGCCAACTAGGGAAGGTGCCCTGCTGGATCTGTGGTTTGTAAGCAGGGAAGGTCTTGTGGGGGATGTGAGGGTTGGAGGCTGTCTTGGGAACAGTGACCATGAAATGATAGAGTTTTCGATTCTGCGAGAAGCAAGGAGGGGGCTCAGCAGAACTGCTACCTTGGACTTCCGGAGGGCGGACTTTGGGCTTTTCAGGAGCCTGGTTGACAAAGTCCCCTGGGAGGCAGTCCTCCAGGGCAAAGGAGCCCAGGAAGCCTGGATGTTTTTCAAGAAGGAAGTCTTAAAGGCGCAGGAGCAGGCTGTCCCCATGTGCCGGAAGACAAGCCGTCGGGGAAAAAGAGCGGCCTGGCTAAACAGGGAGCTAGTGTTGCAACTTAGGGAAAAAATGAGGATCTATGGCCTTTGGAAGGAAGGGCAGGCCACTCAAGAGGACTACAAAGAGGTAGTGAAGCTATGTAGGGAAAAAATCAGGAGGGCCAAAGCCCAGCTGGAGCTAAACCTGGCTTCTGTTGTCAAGGACAACAAAAAAAGTTTCTATAAACATATTAGCAATAAGAAGAGGACTAAGGATTATCTCTGTCCTCTAGTAGATGGGGCTGGCAACATAGGGATCATGGATGAGGAAAAGGCTGAGGTACTTAATGAAGTCTTTGCCTCAGTCTTCAGCAGTAGGACCAGTTGTTCCCTGAGCACCCAGACCCCTGAGCTAGAAGACAGGGATGGGGAGCAGAATGAAGCCCCCGTAATCCAAAGGGAAACGGTGAGGGACCTGCTTCAGCACCTGGAGGTGCACAAATCTATGGGGCCGGATGGGATCCACCCAAGGGTATTGAAAGAGCTGGCGGAGGTGCTCGCCAGGCCACTTGGTATCATTTATGAGCAGTCCTGGACAACGGGGGAGGTCCCAGCTGACTGGAGGTTAGCAAATGTGACACCCATCCACAAGAAGGGCCGGAAGGAGGATCCGGGGAGCTACAGGCCAGTCAGTCTGACCTCGGTGCCTGGGAAGGTCATGGAACAGATCCTCCTCAGTGCCATTACACGGCACATGCAGGAGAACAGGGTGATCAGGCCCAGTCAGCATGGGTTTGTGAAGGGCAGGTCATGCCTATCAAACCTAATATCCTTCTATGATAAGGTGACCCACTTAGTGGATGAGGGAAAAGCTGTGGATGTTATCTACTTGGATTTTTGCAAAGCTTTTGACACTGTTTCCCACAGCATTCTCCTGGAGAAACTGGCTGCTCATGGCCTGGACGGGTGTACTCTTCGCTGGGTAAAAAACTGGCTGGATGGCCGTGCCCAGAGAGTGGTGGTAAATGGAGTTAAATCCAGTTGGTGTCCAGTCACAAGTGGTGTCCCCCAGGGTTCGGTGCTGGGGCTGGTTCTCTTTAATATCTTTATCAATGATCTGGATGAAGGGATCGAATGCACCCTCAGTAAGTTCGCAGATGACACTAAACTGGGCGGGCGTGTTGATCTGCTTGAGGGTAGGTTGGCTCTGCAGAGGGATCTGGACAGGCTGGACCGATGGGCTGAGACCAATGGTATGAGGTTCAACAAGGCCAAGTGCCGGGTCCTGCACTTGGGTCACAACAACCCCATGCAGCGCTACAGGCTGGGGGCAGAGTGGCTCGAAAGCAGCCCGTCAGAAAAGGACCTGGGGGTGTTGGTGGACAGCCGGCTGAATATGAGCCAGCAGTGTGCCCAGGTGGCCAAGAAGGCCAATAGCATCCTGGCCTGTATCAGGAATAGTGTGGTGAGCCAGACTAGGGAAGTGATCATCCCCCTGTACCCGGCACTGGTGAGGCCCCACCTCGAGTACTGCGTTCAGTTTTGGGCCCCTCGCTACAAGAGGGACATTGAGGTGTTGGAGCGTGTCCAGAGAAGGGCTACAAAGCTGGTGAGGGGTCTGGAGGACAAACCTTATGAAGAACGACTGAGGGAGCTGGGGTTGTTTAGCCTGGAGAAGAGGAGGCTGAGGGGACACCTTATCACCCTCTACAACTACCTGAAAGGAGGTTGTAGAGAGATGGGGGCTGACCTCTTCTCCCTGGTGACAAGTGATAGGACAAGAGCAAATGGGTTCAAGTTATGTCAGGGGAGGTTTAGATTGGATGTTAGGAAACATTTTTTCACTGAAAGGGTTATTAAACATTGGAACAGGCTGCCCAGGGAGGTGGTGGATTCACCATCCCTGGAGGTGTTTAAAAAAAGGGTAGATGGGGCACTTAGGGACATGGTTTAGAAGTGGCTCTTGTCAGGGTAGGTTAAAGGTTGGACTCGATGATCTTAAAGGTCCCTTCCAACCTCAGCAATTCTATGGTTCTATGATTCTATTATTAGTATTATTATTTTTATTCCCTTCTCTCACAACCCCCAATATTGGAGCTCCCCTCCTAGCTGGTCGCGCTGGAGCCCGGGGGCCAGCGGTGACGGCAAAGGGGGAGGTGCAGCAGCCGGTGCGGCTGAGGGCAACGCTCGCTGGCGGCTCCGATATCCCGTCCCGATGCACACGGGAGGTCGGGGTGGGCGAAATGCCCAGCGAGCTGCTGCCCGCACGGCCCGGGCGCTGAGACTTCACTCGGTGCGGCCGGGGGCTGCTGAGCACTGCCGCGGGGTGTTTAATTGCTCAGAGGTAATCGGCCTGAGCTCGCAGAGCCGCAGATGTCAGAAATGGACACAAAATGACACAGCCAAAGTTTTCCTTTTTATTCCAGCCAACCCATTTGTTTAAATCTTCCGCATAAGTGAATGCCGGAGAGATACAATGCTCTGGGAGAAGCACATTTCTTCTCTCGGTTCCGAATGTACCGACCTTTCCATTTGCACTTGGCCTCTTGAAAAATACTGCTGCTAATTATTATCATTACTGGATCACAGGAGAAGTCTTGAATTTTGACCATGAAATTTAACTAAGAAGAGGAACTCAAAACCTTGGAAAATTACATGGATCTCCAGTGCGAGTCTTTAAAAGATTTAATCAAAAAATCTACTTAAAAACACATTATACTCCCTTAGCTTGTTTTGATCTTTTAGTTCAACTGGTTTGTCCTTGGAAATCAATAGACCGCAAAGAAAATACAGTTCTATTTTCCACATCTAATGCAGAATACGTGAATAAAAACAATTATCAAGACCACCAGCCAGGGGGGAAATTTTTTTCATTTTACCCCCGTGGTGAAGGCTGGAGTGCCAAACCCATTCGGATACAGGAGAAATTCACCTCTTGTGCGTGTAACCCCCTTCAGTGGCAGAATCACGTGTGAGGGACATCCCGAAGGTGCCGCTGGTGCAATTGCCCCCCTCGGCAGAGTGACGGCACGCCGTCCTCTGACACAACGCACGTTCTTTGCCGAGATTGGATTTACCACCCAGACGTAACACCTGCCCTTGGGGTCTGTCCTCAGGGAATGTTTGGTAGCACAAGTACTTCAGGTATCACTAAAAAACCAAGCAAACAAAAACCAACCGAACGAAAACCACCCAAAAACCCCCCAAATCACACAGCCCGCTCTGACCGCGAGAGCGGCGGTGCCGGGGCTGTGTGCGGGGGTCTGCGCTGAGGCCGGCGCTGGTGGAGTTTGAGGAGAACTCGAGCCCGAGCAAAGCAATACCAAGGTGGAGACCTGAGATCCGGAGGGGTGGAAGGAGACAACTGACCTGAGACTTCCCCAGTGGGAGACCGGAGCTGGGCTCTGCCGGCATCCTCGAGATGAGGGACACCACGCGGCACCTCGACTGCTGCTCCAGAGCGAAGAGAGGCAAGAAAAAGCCTGAAAAGTCATGGCCCTGCGGGAGGGGCAGCAATGAGGGAGCTCCCTGGGGATCACTCAGCCGGCGTTGTGCTCTCCACCGTGCTCTGCTCGCCTGCGCCGGGCAGGGGGAGGGTGGACACGGCTCAGAGCTTGGGACCGGCCGATTGCAGTGTGGCACAGCCGTGCAGTACGGGGGTCACGCTGGCATAGCCGTGTGGTACCGGCGGCTGCGCTGGCACAGCTGTACGACACAGGCAATGCGCTGGCACAGGCGTACGGTACAGGCACCGCGCCGGCACAGCCGTACGGTACAGGCAATGCACTGGCACAGCCGTACGGTACAGGCACCGCGCCGGCACAGCCGTACGGTACAGGCAATGCACTGGCACAGGCGTACGGTACAGGCACCGCGCCGGCACAGCCATACGGTACAGGCAATGCGCTGGCACAGCCGTACGGTACAGGCACCATGCCGGCACAGCCGTACGGTACAGGCAATGCGCTGGCACAGCCGTATGGTACAAGCAATGCACTGGCACAGGTGTACCGTACAGGCACCACGCTGGCACAGCCGTACGGTACAGACACCACGCTGGCACAGCCGTACGGTACAGGCAATGCGCTGGCACAGCCGTATGGTACAAGCAATGCACTGGCACAGGCGTACCGTACAGGCACCACGCTGGCACAGCCGTACGGTACAGACACCACGCTGGCACAGCCGTATGGTACAGGCAATGCGCTGGCACAGCCGTATGGTACAGGCAATGCACTGGCACAGGTGTACCGTACAGGCACCACGCTGGCACAGCCGTACGGTACAGACACCACGCTGGCACAGCCGTATGGTACAGGCAATGCGCTGGCACAGCCGTATGGTACAGGCAATGCACTGGCACAGGTGTACCGTACAGGCACCACGCTGGCACAGCCGTACGGTACAGACACCACGCTGGCACAGCCGTATGGTACAGGCAATGTGCTGGCACAGCCGTATGGTACAGGCATCGTGCTGGCACAGCCGTGCAGTACCGGGGCTCTGCGCTGACACAGGCTGCTCCTGCCACAGGAACCGTGTCTCTGGCCAGGCAGGAGGGCAACTCTGTAATGCAGCCAGGGTGTCACATGTGGGTGAGCACGTTCAAGGCTCAAAAGCACCAACTTTCCATTATTTTTGGATTATTGTTAAATTTTATGTCTATTGGTACGTTGGCACGAAGAGGCTCCCGCGCTGAGCGTGTACGAACAGGCGTGTGCTGAACAGAGCGCGGGGGGCCGATCACCTACACGTGTACCTGTGGGACCAGGTGCCTTTTACGTTTGTTTACACACATTACCAGTATAGAAAGTTAATCGTAAGGAAAGCAAACACTCCAGCCTCCCACTCCCCGCGCTGCTGAGTGTGATGGTTACTCTGGCTTTTATTGCTAGAAAAATCTTTCTTTTGATGTCCTTTGAAAGTATGTCCTTTGAACTACAGCGGTTTCGCTAACACTACTGGCCGGATCACACTCCCAACAGCTGAGAAATTTCAGATTTAATTTCAAGCTTCAAGAGAAACTTCCATTGCAAATCGATGTGCTTTCAGCGAGATATACCTGGAAACCATCTAGTAGAAATCAAGATCTGCAGTTTTCCCCCGAAGCCTTCAATACTCTCATACATCTCAGCAGATCTGCAATATTTAGAAATAGTTGTTGCCACCACTGAAAATAAAAACTACAGTGTATTTGGCCATGGCTAAATATAACACCTGATGGAAACGGGCAACAAACGAGGTGGTTATGGCATGGGATAAAACCAAGGGACAAATAAACCTTATCCATAAATAAATAAACAAGTAAATAAAAGGCAGCCACCTTCCTTTTCCAAGTTCCCACAGACTATTTCAGAACAGGCATTTCTATGTGTGACTGCAGAATTTGCAGAGAAAAAAGAAAAGATCATAAGCCACCTATTACGCAGAGGTGGGAGTAAGCCACGGCCGAGCTCTCCAGCCGCGCGTCGCCATCACACGCAGCCGCTCTCGCCTCCACGGCTTGGGTTTGCCGGCCGGGAAGTGAACATGCAGACAGCGAAGCGAGGGGTGGCTGTTTGGCCCGAACCCCAAGCGCCGTGCCCAGGCGCGGGGAGGACCCTGGGGTCCCCATGTGCCCCCCGGGCACTCAGGGCCCCTCCACCCTCCTGCTGTGGGAAATCAAGCACGGGGTGTGCAGCGGCCAGGAGAGCGCCGGGAGGGGACACCCGGCCAGTGGCACGCATGTGCCCGCAGCACTGAGCGCGGTTGCTCCAGCACTGTGCTCCCGGTGTCCCGCTCCCCGGCCAGGCTCTCCGGGACACGGCAGCAGGACGCCGGCCCAGGCGCTGGGGACAGCTGGTGCCAGGCTGCTGGGGAGCGGGGGACAGCAGCCAGATCCCTGGTGCCAACCCTGCCCATGGGCTCAGACCTGCCCGGCAGTGCCTTCGCTCGCTGTGCGGTGGCAGAGCCACGGCTGGGGCACAGCCGGGATGCAGGGCTGGCCGGGAATCTCCATCGCTCCTCATCGGCCAGAAGCAGAGAGCTTCCCGGGAGCTTGAGTTCAAAGTATTTTCCACCTCTGCCACAGCCCCCCCAGCCGCAGCCAAGTGCTTGACTGATCCGGCCGACTGCCGCCAGATAATACAATTTCAGGGCCGGGAGCGCAGCGCCGTCCCGCTCAGCCGCAGGGACAGGAGCAGGGATGTCGAGGCAGGGCCAGCACCCACCTCCATGGACACGGGGAGCTTTTCCTTTGGGACCCGGTTCCTGAGCAGGAGCATGAGTGAGTGTCGTGGTTTGGGCTGGACCGGCCACTGAAGTGAATGACAGATGCTCTCCCCCACAACCTGGAGATTGAGAGTCTCACTCCTAACAGTAATGACATGTCGAGCATTGGTCTGGAGCGCAAAACCTGGGTTGTCTTGTTAAGGAAAGATGATGCAGTTAATTCCCTCACTGCCGCAGAGGCGCGCTTTGCTTATCCCTCTTACAGTGGGAGTACTTTCCCACAGCAGCCTTTGAACTTGGGCTGCATTGGGCACCAGAAACATTCCCAGCGCCGGGAGCAGTTGCCGGAGCTGACATTTACGCTCACAGCCGTGCCTGCACAGATGCAGTTTCTAACCTCCATCTCCTGCTCCGGGGGAAACACCTGCCAGCGACCAACGGAGCTGCTTCACAGGTCTCCGAGCAATGAAGAGCGATGCACGTCCTCCCCCACGCAGGCACCAGCCGGGCCTGGGCTGGCAGCGCCGCGCACGTCGCCACTGGCCCCGCGGGTGCCGCAGGCCCCGCACCATGCTGCAGCGGGGGCACGTGGAGCTGAGCTGCTGCCACACGTCTGCCCTGAGCGGAGCAGAGGGGCAGAATCCCCCCCTTGCCCTGCTGCCCACGCTGCTGGGGATGCAGCCCAGGATCCAGGGGATTTCTGGGCTGCCAGCGCACGTTGCCGGCTCATGGCCAGGTTTTCATCCACACTCCCTCGCCTGATATAATTTCCAATTTGCACGGGGCAGTTGAGGCATGGGGACATTCAGTGACCATCGGCATCAGACGCTAAAAGTCATCAGTGGCACTTACAGAGTATCTGTCACCAAATATCGCAGCACCTGGTCCCTGCCCGGGGCACTGAGCACCAGCCAGAAAACCTACACCAGCAAACCAGCCGTCTCCTCTTGTTTCATTAGTGCTCATTAGGAGGGTTTGCAATGGCATGTGGGAAGTTCTGCCAGCTGGATGTGGTATTTAAATATCACAAATATAGCACACACACACGCGCGCGCACACACACACAAAATAACCATAACATTTATCACGAACAATCATCTCCCATCCAGGGAAAAACAAACCAGCCGTGCAGAGTCCAGGCAAGCTTTAGGTTCCCGTGTCCCCCCCACTCCCCCCCACAGATTACCCTCAATTCATAAACACCCTCAGATGAACAAAAAAGAAAAGAAAGGGCCCTGTTAAACCAAGCCCTGCACGTCTTTGGAGGCTGAAGACTTCCCCACTGCCCTCCTCCGAACCAGCCGGAGGAGTCATCTGATGGCGGTCAGATGCTGCCAGTGTTTTTAGAGGGGCTGTTATGCATTAGTGCGGGGCTCCGGCAATGGTAAAGCACAGGCAAGCGCTCTGAATGCCCTTTTCACTGCAAACTTTCTCCTGAGCAAATTTTCAAGCCACTTCTGTGCCATATATGTCAGATGCTGTATTAATGAGGTCTTCCCCAGCACTCCATAGCCATAGGGCTACCAAGATGATTAGGGGGCTGGAACACCTCTCTTATGAGGAAAGGCTGAGGGATTTGGGTCTCTTCAGGCTGGAAAAAAGGCGGCTGAGAGGGGATCTTATCAACACTTATAAATACTTAAAGGGCGGGTGTCAGGAGGATGGGGCCAGGCTCTTTTCAGTGGTGCCCAGCGATGGGACAAGAGGTAATGGGCACAATCTTGAGCATAGGAAGTTCCACCTAAACATGAGGAGGAACTTCTTTACCCTGAGGGTGGCAGAGCCCTGGCACAGGCTGCCCAGAGAGGTGTGGAGTCTCCGTCTCTGGAGACATCCCAAACCCGCCTGGACGCGTTCCTGTGCAACTGCTCTGGGTGACCCTGCTCTGGCAGGGCTTGGACTGGGTGAGCTCCAGAGGGCCCTGCCAGCCCCGGCCAGCCTGGGATTCTGGGATTCTGGGATTCTGTGATTCTGTGAAGTGCTCCTCTAACAAGCACAGAAACATTAAAATGCCGAGATGGGAGAGATCTCGCAGCTCTCAGGCGCTGGCGCTTTGTGCTCAGCTTCCTTCTGCGGCATCAGCGGCAGCAGCTGTACCCCGCGGCACAAACCCGGGGGTCTCGCAGCCCATGCCTTGCTCCTTTTCTGCCATCAGGGTGTTCTACCAGACCCAGGTGCCAGCGTCCCCACGACAGCCTGCCCTGTCCCTGCAGCTGGCACCCCTGCCCTGCCTCGCTGCTGCCCGTGGTGCACGTCTGCAGGCCTGCACACACACACGTGCACACACACATGTGCGCACACACACATGCACACACACACACGCACGTGCACGCACACACGTGCACACAAGCATGCAGTATCGGCTCTGGCTGGGATAGCGTTAATTGTCTCCGTAGCAGCCCTCACAGCACTGTGCTATGTATCATGTATCGCGATAGCCAGAAAGGCGCTGGTGACCCCCCCAGGTTGTGGGTGCCACCCCTCTCCAGCCCGTATCCCAGCACTCCGCAGCCAGGCTCACCCTGAACCCAGAATCCCGAGCGCTCCCTCACTGCCCGGAGCTGGGCCGGTGGGATTTTTGCCTGTGCAGTAATGTTTGTAACCTGAATTAGGCCACTGCAGCCCATAAAAGGAGAGGTTTCATAAAAAGCCTCCCATGTTCCCCAAACCTGACTTTAAGTCCCTGCAGGGCGAAGGCCCTCTGCCTGTGTTGTGCCCCCTGTGCCACGCTGTGCCCGGCTCAGCATCACTGCCCTGCCCGGCGGGCGCCTTGCCCGACTTCCCTGCCCCGTGCCCAAATGCCAGGCGGCAGTGAGGCCACTGGGGTGGCACCAGCGTCTGCCTCTCCTGGATGCTGTGAGTCACCAGCGCTGTCCTTCCCAGCACGCAGGTGACAAATACTGTGGGAGACGGAGCCCAGCCTTCCCCGGGGAGGGAGAGCGGCGGGTCTGTCTCTAAAGCTGGGTTTTGATGAGAAGCGTCTGGCTGCAGGGAGTATGTCTCAGCCTGGGACACCCTGGGGGTGTGCATCCCTGGGGACGCCGTGCACGCCAAACCCCAGCACCCTTCACGCTGCTCAGGGTGGGACAGCTGGTCATCACCATCCCTTGGTGGCATCAGCTCTCAGCCTGTGCAACAAGTGACTTCCCAGAGGAGCGGATGGGACAGATGTCAGGGACAAGTGGCCCAAGACATGCCACCTACCCCAGTCTGTGCATCAGCCGCCATCCCTGCACTGGCCACAATGCCGGGGCTCAGAGAAATGCAGGATCCCGAGGCCGCACCGGCAGAGGAGCCAGAGCAGGACCCCCAGCCAGAGCCACAAAACAGAGGGGATGCAGCAGGGGGGCAGCGTCCATCTATCCAGCATCCCTGCCCCACTGCCACCATACGTCCATCCATCCAGCGTCCCTGCCCCACTGCTGCCATCCATCTGTCCAGCACCCCGGCCCTGCTGCCACCATCCATCCATCTGTCCAGTGCCCCAGCCCCGCTGCCACCATCTGTCTGTCCAGCATCGCTGCCCCACTGCCACTGTCTGTCCATCTGTCCAGCGCCCCAGCCCCACTGCCACTGCTGCTCCAGCATTGCCGTCTGGAAGGAACCATCCCAAACACAGAAAATGTTTATTTATTGCCAAAGGGCAAAAATGAGATGGCAAAGCCTACTTCTGCCCTCTGGTTTTACAACAAAAGTGCTGGGAATGGTGGCTTGTCCTCTGATTTCCTGGGAGGAGATCATAGAATCATAGAATTGTTAGGGTTGGAAGGGACCTTAAAGATCATCCAGTTCCAACCCCCTGCCCTGGGCAGGGACACCTCCCACTAGATGAGGTTGCTCAGAGCCCCGTCCAGCCTGGCCTTAAAAACTTCCAGGGATGGGGCTTCCACCACCTCTCTGGGCAACGTGTTCCAGTGTCTCACCACCCTCATGGTGAAGAACTTCTTCCTAACGCCCAGTCTGAATCGACCCATCTCTAGTTTTAATCCATTCCCTCTAGTCCTACCATTACCCGGCATCCTAAAAAGTCCCTCCCCAGCTTTCTTGTAGGCCCCCTTAAGATACTGGTAGGCCACTGTAAGGTCTCCTCGGAGCCTTCTTTTCTCCAGACGGAACAACCCCAACTCTCTCAGTCTGTCCTCATAGGAGAGGTGCTCCAGCCCTCGGATCATCCTCAGCTGCAGAACTGGACGCAGTACTCCAGGTGGGGTCTCACGAGGGTGGAGTAGAGGGGGAGATGGAGTGAGCCTCAATACAGGCGGGTTCTTTTCTCCCCAGACGGCACTTCTGGAGCTGTCAAAGCTTGCATAAAATGCCTCCTCCTCCTCCTCCCAAATGGTTTTAAGGCACTGAAGTATAATAGGTGCTAACAAAAAGCAAAGTGGTTAAACAATCTGACTATAAATCTCTTCTGTTTCCAACTGCTCAGCTTTCATCCCCTGTCATAATTATTTATATTTTTCTACACTGAGTTCCTGGACAGATAAAACCTCAACATCTAATGGAAAAAAACAAGGAGGGAAGGGCAGGGGTGGGGGCGGAAGGCAGCGGAAAATAAAAAAATCCTTGGATTCTCGGCATGCATCACCCAGAAGCAACGCAAGCATATGCCCATTTTCCTCACCCTGCCAAGTCACCCTGCCCTGTCAGCAAACTGCTCAAGTCCGAGCACCGCTCCCCGCTCTGCCGCTCGCCCAGGGGTTCCACCGCCCGCCCGTCCTGTCTTTTAATTCCTTTGTCTATTGGAATGCAACAGTGAGCCAGCCCAAAGCACACACCGTGCTGCCAGACAGCCCCCAGAGAAGGATGCCGGGCAAACAAATAAAAGCAGCCAAGGGCTTCCTCTTCCGACAGCCCCCTTCATCCCGAGAGGGTCAGCCCGGGGTCCGGGGCCGAGGGGGGGGCAGGCGATGCTGCCACTGCCCCGAGACCCCCAGCCAGCAGGGGCAGAGCGCGCTGCCTTCGGGGAGGGCAGCTGCAGCCATGCGAACCAGAAAAATGTCTTCCTTTTGAAGGAGATGGTAAGACACTACCTGGATTCTTTCAAAGTAAATCTTCGGGCTGTTGATGCATAGGAGTGTCTTTTTTTTTTCTTTCTTTTTTTTCTCCAGTCCTTGTTTTAAGCCTAAGAAATGCGCTTATCAGTGCTGACAGGGAGGATACCATAAACAGACAATGCATTAATTGCCAGGCATGCATCACCCGTCGGGTTCAGCTCCAGTAGAGACCAATCCTTACACGCGGCCCTAAACTTTATGAAATTCTCCTTTACTGCCTCAAAGAACTACAGAGAGTGCAACCCCCCCCCCTTGGAAACATGCTGGCAGAGATTTCCAGCTGCCCAGGGTCAAGCCCCCAGGAGAAGCACATCTGCCCCAGGCCTTGGCAGATAACATGTCCTGACTCCTGCTCGAAGGAGGCGCTTCATGGAGTTGGCTCATCAGTGAGTCTCACGTCAAACACAATCTATGTTTGGAGTGTTAGCCATAAATATCTAACATATTTTTAGACTTGATTTCCTTTTCTATGTTAGATATCTATCTCTACTGAACACTGTATTAACTTAATTGCGCCAGTTTACTTTGTTTACAACAAACCACTAGTAAGCGGTCTACAGCTGGGAGATGATAATCTGTCTTTGCTGGTTTAAGCGGGAGTGCTGCACGCAGACTCCGGTTGTGCTCCCTTTGTTCCGCGTTAGTGGTACTACAGAGGAAAGAAGGGTTTCTGCTGGAGGCAACTCCTGCACGGGTCAATTTGTTATTAACATGGCAAATATTTGTGTAAGGAAACATCTCTCTCCCTCTCTTCAGCTGAAGCCAGAAACCGCCTCAGCTCCTTTCACCGAGTCAGAAACTCCAGGCTGATGCATGACAGGGCTTGTGTGAGGAGCGGTTGGACACCGACGGTGTCCATTTTCTTATCATCTAGTATGAACATAAGACTTGAAATAAAATGATTAAGAAAAGCAAGCTGAAAAAGGAGTTTATTTGGTCTGTCCGGAGTTTAAAATGCATTTTTAAAGCTGTGTGGTCAGTCGGTTTTGTTCTGCTGGAAGCGTAAACGGGTTTTTCAAACACAGGCCTTGCTAATAAAGGAAATGCTCCTTCACATCTAGAAAGCTGTGCAACCTTTCATTTTTATCTTTTATTTTTGCACTAAGAGTGCTGAAGTATCAGAGTCAGCCGTAAGAGGTAAGCCTAAACAGCATATCCAGGAGCAGTGGGGTTTTATCTGGAGCCTCCCTGGGCAGGCAGGACCGGCTGTCCCATCTGCGTCCCTTTGCTCCCATGCTCACCCGTGTCAAACCGCAACGCGAACCAAGGCTTTACCAGCTGCGGGAGGACTGGATGCAGAGCGGCTGCCTTTCAGCCGGGGCTCCGTCTGGCACAGCAGAGGAGCACACGGACAGAGCATCAGCCCCGACTGCACCCCGGAGGCTCCCTGCCTTTGAAATCCTAGAATCCTTGAATCCCCGATTGCCCGGAATGAAACCTCCCTGTGCACACGGCCATGGGTCACCCAGGCTGCGGCAGGGCCAGAACTCGGGGGACAAGGGCTGCATTGCCCACGGCTGCCCCAGCAACCATGCCTGAACCTGGTGCAGGTGAATTTTGACCCCTATCGGTTTTGGGAACTTACTACCTAAATATCGGGTCCCTACAACCCAGAAAATGTTGGCAGAGGGAAGTTTGAGAGAAATTCCCTTGATTTACAGGTTGCCGCAGGCTTTGCTCACCCCTCAGGTGGTGGCTGCTATGGCTGGGGGCTGGGCCAATGATCCCGGCCAGCACGGAGGTGCGGGGTGAGCCCCGGCTGGGCTCTGGACCACTGCCCGCTGCAGCCCAGGGGTCGCAGTCTGCACTGAACTGGCAGTAATGCAAAGTGGGCAGCACAGGCTGCGCTCCCGGGGCTCCCTGCTACCTACACCACCTCCCACAGCCCCACGGCATCCTGCGGCCACCTGCGCCATGGCCGGGGGGTCTCTGCCGCAGACCCGGGATGCACCTTCCCACCCAGGCTCGGCACGCACCCCGATCCACCGTTCCCACGGGCACCGCTCAGTCTCCGCCAGCGGAGCGCCCCTTGCCCCTCCCCACTGGCGTTTGCTCCGCTCGCTCAGCTCAGGGCGATGAGAGCTGCCCGTGTCTCTGCGGTACCTGAAGAGGTTAAAGGCAGAGGGAGCGGCACTCTGCTCCCTATCAGGGTGAGGTCTGATTGCTCCGGGAGCGGTGAGGTCCTGGTGCTGCACCTCGGGCTGACTCAGCGGAGCCTCCTGCACCCCTGCAAGGCAGTGCGGCCGTGGGCTGAGCACGAGCGTGGCCGCTGCAGGCCTGAGCACGAGCATAGCCACTCTATCCTCGTGTGTGGCCCCATGGGCCTCAGGCACAGTTTGAAAGCATGCACATGTCCCGGGGTGCCACCAACCATCACCCCCTGATGGGAGAGAAGAATTTAGTGCCCAAAGAACCGGCTACCAGGGTGTCACACGGACATGCAACGGATGGCCAGCTGCAGCTGATCAGAAAAACCACACTCATTTCTTTAGCATTCAGGCTGAAAACCAGGGCCAGCATCAGCAAACCTGGCTCTCCTCCACACTCCTGCTCGGGGGGACGGCCCTGCAGCCAGTGCACGGTAGTGCCGGTACCATGAGCTGTGCCAAGCTGCTCGGAATTGCTCTTCTGTCACGCTGCCCGTTTGTAAACCCCACGAATAGCTAATTTCTCACCTACATTCAGCCCAGTAACTATGTGCTCATTAAACACTGCTACCAGAGCTCATTAGCGAGCGCGTGTGCCCCAGCTGCCGCACGTGGCTGCAGGGCAATGCTGACCTGCCTGGGATGTGCCGAGCACCCCGGGATGCTGTGTAAGGGACACGGGGCGGACGCCCCATGGAGCTGTGGAGACAACATGGGCATTCCCGGGAGAACCCCCCGCCCCGTGTCTCCTGCCCGGCTCTGCTGGCCATCTCCCTGCACCGTGCCAGCACCGGCAGTGCCACCAGCCACGGGGATCTCACCCCGCCGGCCGCACACAGGAGACATGCAGGGCAAGAAGCGCTCTGCCTGCCTGCGGCCTCCGGAGCCTGCCTGTTCATTGACTTGTTTTCCACTGATTGCCACGAGCAGGGACACGAAGTACTTACAGCAAGATAAAACCAAGAGAAACTTCTAAAGTGAAGCAAAGACCAAGCCCCAGTAAACTGCAGAGTAACACCTGGGATTGTCCCAGGTACAAATCCCCGGGCCATCCCCATCGCTTGTTTGCGGAGCTCCCTCGGCGGGTCTCCGAGGAGCCCATGGGAGCTCACAAAGCCATATTATACCAGAGCAAGAGGATTTCCAATCAAGGCACCTCATGAAGGATGTCCTGCCAGCAGCTTATGTGCCTCTAATCTGCCTAGCTCGTCAGCACGCCCCACCTAATTACAGTCAGGGCAATCCCGAGGTGGGCAGGAGCTAGAAGAGGTCTCTCCAGGGAGACCTTATAGCAGCCTTCCAGTACCTAAAGTGTCCTACAGGAGAGATGGGGAGTGACTCCTGATCAGGGAGTGTAGTGATAAGATGGGGGGGAAGAGTTTTACACTGAAAGAGGGGAGATGTAGATGAGGTATCAGGAAGAAATTCTTTGCTGTGAGGGTGGTGAGCCCCTGGCCCAGGTGGCCCAGAGCAGCTGTGGCTGCCCCATCCCTGGAGGGGTTCAAGGCCAGGTTGGACGGGGCTTGGAGCAACCTGGGCTGGTGGGAGGTGTCCCTGCCCAGGGCAGGGGGTGCCACTGGGTGGGCTTTAAGGTCCCTTCCCACCCAAACCGTTCCAGGATTCCATGATTCTATGACGCCTTTGCATTAACCTACACCACCTGTGGTCACTGACTCCATCGCCGACAGTGCAGTTCCATCAGTATTTTGGGGCATTCATCTAGAGATATGGTACACAAATTATTGCAGGGAGCCACACCACGGCCCCCCAGCACTGCTGGCTGCAGCGGGGGCCTCATGTCCAGAGAGCAAAGATAAAAGACAACCTGGTCACAAAACCAGACTTTGTGTGTGCTTCAGCCGAGCCGCCTTACTGTTTGATTTACGAACCCCACACCAGCTCCAGCCAAGATCAGCCTTTCCATCCAGTGGCCACCTGTGCTGCAGCCCATGGGGCGCCCGGGGTCCAGGGTGTGCTGCCAGAGCGCGGCCAGGAGACACTGTGCGCGGGCAGACCTGCAGACCAGCTTCCACTGGCGGTCCTCTGCCGGGGACAGGCCTTTGGGACGCGCCAGCTGCCACGTCGCCCTGCATAGGAGGCAGCCTGCAGGCAGCCACCCACTGCCATCCAGTGGGGGAGGAAGCGGGGGAAACAAATGGGGCAAAACAGAAACAGAAGCCCAAGAGGAAAGGCAGGGAACATTTTGCTCAGGGCAACAAAGTTTTTTGATTGTGACATCCGTCCAAAAGTTTTGTGACTAAGGTAAAGCTTACAGCCACAGCCTCGATTTTTAGCTCCTGAAACTACAGGTCTGTTTAGTTCCAGGCTACTGGAAAACCCCCCTGAAATCCACAAGTCTCCATGCCATCCCTGCCCGCTCTGAAGCTGCTGCCCTCGAGGCACCCATGAATCACGGCCGATAACCATGTGCGAGGCTGACATCGGGGACAGCTTGGCAGCCGCCCTGCGCCGGGAGGCAGAATGCTCCCACCTCATTTCTTCTAGTGATTTATTGAAGACGACTGTTCTTTTCAGGAACTGTGACTTAAAAACCTGTGATTTATGGAAACTCCATATGTGCTCCTGCTCTCCTTACCCACGGATGGCTTCCAGCAGTGTTTCCCCACCGCTGGCTGCCGTTCCCATCCCCATCCGCATGCGGGAGCCACCCCGCAGAGGGATGGGGACTGGGGTGCACGTGGAGCAGCAGCTTACAGCCGGCCATTTACCGTGCTCACCAAGCAACAGCGTCTAAATTTAGTTCTCCATCTAATACCCTCTAGGGAGGAAGTGTCAGTTTTCCCCAGCCGCGGGCTGACTGCTCACGCGCGGACCGACAGCAGTGAACTGACCCCCACTCCCTACTGTGTCACGTCCCATCCACAGCCCTGCGGTAAGAGGGGCTTGTTGGTGCCATTGCTTAGGTATCACCAAGAAAACCACCAGAGGAGCAGTGAGAAGCCACCGCGGCGCTCTGCAGAACGTCCCCCCTGCAAACAGGGAAGCTCTAACAGCAAATGCAGACAGGGGTTTCGCAGCGTAGGTTATTTCTGTGTTGCGTGTGCTCGACCCTCAAAACATGGTCATGAGGAGAACAAACCTACTGTTGCTAATGCTCAGAATTTCAACATCTTACCAAATTTTTCCCCTCAGTCTCAGCACCCAGAGCACAACCATCTAGCAAAAATGCCTGCCTCAAAAAGACACGTTAGCTTCTAATCTTCATATCTGAGAAGGAAAAGAGACTCAAGACCATCAAAGGGAAAATCAAAGGCCACATAAAAGCCAAATACATTTTATTTAACCAACAAATCCCACAAGCTAGTGGTTTTTAAGCTCACTCGTCTGTCGGCAGCAGAGTGGAGGATGGCTGTGCTGGAACTGCGGGGTGGCAGCTCCGCAGGACGTTTCGCCTCCCGGCAGCTCCCAGCAGCGAGGCAGGGCCGGCAGCACCCACAGTTCCATTAGGAGCTGGGACGGAGCCACTGGGCGCAGAATCCAGCGCCGGAATCAACCCTTGAACCCCCTTTAGCTTCCCAGGAGAAGGCAGCTGGCAGTTCTCCATGCAACATCCTAAAAAAGCCTGTGCAGCCCGGCGTGGGCAGCGGGGCGGGAAGGAGCCCCGGGCACAGGGACACTCCCCCCGCAAGACACATCCCCCAGCTGCTGAAACACTACATAACAGAGGGGTGCCCGCTCCTCGCTGGCCCCATCGCTGGTCCCTCCAGTTCCCTGCACTCCAGCCTCCTCCTCTTAAATCTCCCGGGACTGAGATATCCAGCCCGCAGGTGACTGCCTTCAGGAAAGATTTATAGCCCTCAGACATCCAAAAGAAAATCTCAGCATCTAAAATGAGTCAAGGCTCCAAACCCACATGACAAAGAAGCAAAACCACTTCTTTGTTTTTAAATTCCGGGGAGGCTCATGGGTGCCTTGCCATTGTTTGGGGTTGGTGATCCTGACTCTTCTTAATGGCCTTTTACTGCCTTTTTTTTTTTTTTTAAATCACTTAGTTTTTCCACAGTAGTCAAAATTAAAACATTTTAAAAACTGTTTAACAAATGTTTTAATTCAGGAGATTCCTGTAGTTGTTTAGGCTAGGGTTATGTTTTAAGGGACAAGGGTTATTCGCTTTTACTTTTAAGTTACTTGAGGGAACTGAATTCTGTGCCCGTTTGGAGTGGTGTGGGCTGGGAGTGGGGATGGCGGATGGCGGTGTGGGTCTGACACAGCTCGCACAGCCGGGCCCCGCCATGGGCCTCTCCCCAGGAGCGGGGATGGCGGTGTGGGTCTGACACAGCTCGCACAGCCGGGCCCCGCCATGGGCCTCTCCCCGGGAGCAGGGTGAACGCCAGCCCTGCCGCACTGCGGCACGGCCGCTGGGACTGGGGCCGTGGATGAGCTCTAAGGTCCCTTCCCACCTAAACCCTTCTGTGATTCTATGAAAGGTGTGGGGGAACAGAATCTGAGCCATTCCAGGGTTTGGCCTCCATCTCTAACGGCTTTGTGTTTGTTCAAACTAGAAAAGCAAAGGCCCCATCGCAGGCCCTGTGAGCGAGGCGTCTCCTCCTGCGGCCAGCCTGGCGCACCCCGCGCGGAGACGGGCCTGTCCCTCAGCTTCTGAGGGGCTCTTCCGAGAGGCTGGGCCTCAGAACTTGATTTATTTCAAAAGGTCTTCAGTATAATGCATCAATTTGCTGTTCTGCCTTCAAGTCTGCTGTCCCAATTACATAAGGAGCCTTAACCCTATTACAAATAGCTGCCCAATAAATATATTTATAATTATCAGCAGAAAAGCAACAGTAGCACCATGGATCCTGGCCTGGGCTTGTACGTTGGGCACAGCAAGGCGAAAGGCCCCCCAGTCACACCGCTGTCACCCAGGCTGAGAAAAACGCAGCGACGAAGCCTCCCGCCATCCCTGGGCTGCTGCACCCACATTGCGTCAGGCACGAGAACCCACAACCTCCATGAAAAGGCAAAACGTCGCTTCTCCCCTGGCCGCATGCCGAGTATCGGTCCCACGGGGTCAGGAGCTGAACGTCACCATGAGAAGAATAAACCTGGCTCCCCCGGCCCCTTCCCGAGGCTGCCGCGCGAGGCCGATTCGCGGGTGCCGCCTGGGAAGGTACTGAGAGCGGGGCACGTAGGGAAGCCCCTGGGGAAGTCACCAAGGGGCCAGCTTTGCCTTTATGTTGGATGTCGAACCGAAAGTGTCCAACTGCCCTGCAACACGCCGGTGTGGGGGCTTCCTTGGGGCTGGCGCATTGGAGCCAGCCCCAGCTGGAATGCTCTGCCCAAGATAATTGCAAACAACTGCGATGAAGTTATTGCTGGTGCTGGCAATTAAGTTAGCAAGACCTAACAAATGCAATTAAAAAGCCAAAACAAAATGCCTGAAATCCCAGATTTCTAGTAGATGAGCAATTCATTTATCTCCTTTAAGTACAAGATGGGAATTACTGGAATAACAGGCTCCCTATGTTTGTCTGGCCTTTAAGCTCTGCTGCAAAAAAAATGCTTATTGACATAAGTGGCACTTTCTTCTTCTTTAAGCATTTCTGCAGCAGTGCATTAGTGATTCGATTATCCAGTGCTGTATCTTAAGTCAATTGAGTGAGATGAGTGGTAAGTTGCTACAGTAGACGTTAATATGATTTTTGCAAGACTGCAGAATTGCTTTCCAGTCTCATAGGGACAAGTAATTTATTAAGAGATCCTTTACAAAGTTTGGCAGCGCTTTGCCGTAGGTGTGAGAGCAACACGGCCCCACCGCAGTTGCCTTGGGCTCTCTGGTCCCTGGCACCGAGCTCCCTGCCAGTGCCGTGCCGAGGCGTCGCACCAGCGCCAGCACTGAGGGCACGGCCGGGACCTTCACTGGCACTGCAGACACCGCTCCTTCCAGCCCGAATAGCGGATGTGAGCATCAAGAACATATTTTCTAGACAGGAAAACAACACAATTGGACAGGAATGTGTTTCTTATTTTGTTCCCGCTGCATGACCTCACTTCGCTTTATTTTCGGTTTCTCCAGACCGTTGGTTACCACAGGTCGACAGCCCTTCCCCTTGCTGGTACAGTCGGCTGCTTAACTTTCCAGCCCATACTTCGTCCCTAGGAAGCTGCGTCCCTCCTCACTGGGCTCCCCTCCGTCCTTCAGCCGTTACGGTTTCTCCCTGTCACACTGGAGAGTGGGTGAGAGGGTTGGGAGGTTTATCTGCGCTGGAGAGGGGATACGGGTTCTATGGCGACTGCCCCGGCACCACCTCCCAGCAGCATCTTCCAGGTTGTGCTTCAACCGAGACCCTCAGGAACAGAAGCCTGGGTGACCTACTTCAGGGTGAAACGTGTCTGGATTTTTCTTCTGCAGCAAAGTACTTCTAAAATGAATGATTATTGTACCCATAAATCCCCAAAGGATGGAATTCCCAACTTCTGGCCACGGCCACTCGTTCCCTCCTGCAGCAACAGCTGATGCGTACGGGCAGCCCTGGTAAACAACAGTTTTTGTTTGCTGACTTGTAGCAAAGGGAAAAACCCAAAGCCCTGCACAAAAAATGCTTTTCTAAACAGAATGCTTTTCCACGCTTCCCAGAGAGACGTCAGTGGTTCATAATAAAGGAAACGCTAATGATCCTACCCAAAAAAGAGCATGCCATAGCCATCGCTGTTGTGCAAGCAACTGATCATAATTGGCTGATCATAACTAATCCCCATTACCTGTAATGGGAGGGGGGAAACATCAATTACAGCTGATAATTAACGTCTGTGATGGGATGGTTTAACCTTGAAATAAGGCTGAATTAAATTTAGGCATGCAGCTGCCCCTGGTGAGAGCAGCAGCAGGACCCTGTCACAGACCCCTCTGAGAAGGTGGGATTGGGACCAGGCACAGCAAACAGCAAAGCTAACGAAATTAGAGAGCAGGTTTAATTAAACTGAGCAAGCATTAGCTTTCCTCCAGAGGAGGAGACACCAGTTCTCGTGTCAACGAGCTGCTGGTTTTCTCCGCGTTAGGTGTTCAGCTCTGCGGCCGCGGCAGGATGGCTGTCCCCTCGCAGGGACTGGGGTTCCGTGTCTCACTGCCCCTCGTCACTGCGCCACATGGAGCTGGATTCAGCTCTTTTGGACAATTCTGTGCGGCGTCTGGCTGGCGCGGCATGCTGCTGCAGAGCCAGCCGCAGCCTGCGGGCAGAGCAGAGCAGGGGCTGAGTCAGGCCTTTCCCCCCCAGCAAACAGCCTTCTCTTGGGGGCGTCGTGTGTTTCAAGTCTCTGAACGTACCAAAGCTTCTGCAGCCTGGCACCAAACCCAGACTTTTCTCTCCCCCAGCAACAGACCCCATTCCCAGCGGCACTCAGGCGGCCTGAGCGTGGCTCGGCGTACTGCTGCCTCGGATTGCCAGGGGGGCGTCACCCCCTGCCCGCTCCCCAGGCTGTCGGGAGGAACACGGCTCCACCTGACACATAACCTGTTCCCCATCCCACACCAACTGCAAACACCACCCTTCCCCAGCCCCATCCAGCCCCCCAAGACCAGTGGGCATGACCCACCAGTGGCTCTGCCATCACCCACCAGCTCTAGCCATGCTCCCAATTTCACTGCCTCGGGGGCCGTGGGAGCAGTCAGCATGCCCCCCATCACCTCCCGGCCAGGGACCACTGCTGGGGACAGCCTGACAGGGAGAGGGACAGGTCTCACGCTGTCTGGGTCACCGCTCCGAGCTCTGCAGGGGACGGGCAGTGGAGGGACAATACTCCGTGCCAGTCCCCGTCCAGGCGGCGCTGCCGCAGGGTCTGCCCACAGGCTGCCAGCACACTGACCGGCACGGATTTGACCGGCACAAAGCAGCCAAATGCCCTGCTTTTCCTGACAGCCTTTGTCCTGCCACAACCATCCGGGACCAGATGTTTGCTACCAAAGGGCTTTCACGTTAGTCTGGACCTCAGGGGCCACCCCAACACCCATCTTGTCGTCTACAGCATCGCCCTGGTGCAGAAGAGCCGCTGGCACAGTGCTCGGCGTGTTCCTCGACCTGCACAGCCCTCGCACGGCCCTGCAGCCGGGTACACCGCAGCGGCACAAACCCAACTGCAGGGAAAGGCAGCGTCAGAGAAAAGAAACTCAAAAACTGGCGTTACACGTGGATTCTCTGGGAGGAGAGGCTTGCAGATGCAGCCCGTGGAGTTTTCTTCCCACTGGGTATCAATTTGTAAGGGTGAACTTGCGTTACTGTAGGTTTTACAGCCATTTGTAAGCCACTCCAGGGACTGTATTACATTGAACAATTTTTTTTTTTTTTTTAATTTAAAAGATTTTTTCAGAAAGACGTCATAGATAGAAAGGTGAAACAGATGTTTCCCAAGGCAATTCCTGTCCAGTCCCCTACTCCTATTTCTTGAAATTGCTGCAATTATCATACCAAGAAGTGTTTCATATGTCAGGGACAAACCACCGGGGCTGAGCCAGGCAGCATTTATTAGCAGCTGACAATGTCTAGCACCAGGGAGAAAAAATGTCCTGTATATTACAATAAACTTCATCAGTTCCGCCTGGAGAAGAGAAGGCTCCGGGGAGACCTTAGAGCCCCTTCCAGTCCCTAAAGGGGCTCCGGGAAAGCTGGGGACAGACTTTTTAGCAGGGCCTGCTGTGATAGTACAAGGGGGAATGGCTTTAAACTAAAAGAGGGAAGATTTAGCCTAGATATAAGGAGGAAATGTCTTACGCTGAGGGCAGTGAGCCCCTGGCCCAGGTTGCCCAGAGCAGCTGTGGCTGCCCCATCCCTGGAGGGGTTCAAGGCCAGGTTGGACGGGGCTTGGAGCAACCTGGGCTGGTGGGAGGTGTCCCTGCCCAGGGCAGGGGGGTTGGACTAGATGATTTTTAAAGGTCCCTTCAACCCAAACCATTCCATGATTCAATCATTCACAGAGCGCCCCACGGGCAGCAGAGTGCACGGTCCTGGCATTCAGCAGCTGCCCAGGGGCATCGCCCCGCAGCAGCCGGAGCGCTGGTGATGGAAAACCGGCTGTGCCAGGGACGCAGGACGGACGTGTTTCTGGCCAGGCGCCTTCCAGGTTTTTTGGGTTTGCAATCCTTTCACATTTTCCAGTGGGAACACAGGTGTTTCACAGAGAACATGTATTATCTCACTTTCTCAGTCACCTTTTGAGGGACTTCAGAAGAAAACATCATCATCTGTGGAGTAAAAGCTGAAAAAAACCCCCAAATCCCCACTTTTTTGCTCCCCCATTACAGATTTTAACACTTAGTGTTGCTAATATAAACCCTGTTCTCCCCAGCCCCCTCTCACTTGGGCCATTACCCCAACTGCATAATCCATCTAATTCAATACATACTTACTTACACCGAGTTATTCCTGAATTTAAAAGCATCTTCACATAACTGGAATTAACACATGGATGTAACTCAAGGAAGCCACACAGGCTCCTCAGTTTGTCTTCATGCTTTAGGATACGCTCAGGGGAGCAGCACGCACCTACACAAGCGGCTCTGAACCCCACAATCGCACCCTCCCCTGCCAGGGAAGAGACCCAAATTCTAAAATTATCCACTCCAAACGAGCATTTTCTCAGCCCACTTTGTATCAGCAGCCACTGAGTAATTCACAGCAGATCTAAGATTAGCTAATGAAGTGCAGTGACTCATCAGACAAGCCTCCGTGCCGCTGGGAAAATTCAATTTTTCTTTAGCAACAGAGTTTAAGCTGTGGAAATTATAAATAAATACAGTTTGGAGAGGCTACAGCAACAGGAGGATTCTTATTTAAAACTCATTGATGTGTGCCTGTGATGTTTGTGCCCATGATGCCCTTGTAACTGCATCTGTGACGACTCGCAGGAGCGTGGGACCGTGCCCGGGAGGTTCTGCGGCGAAGCCATGGCTCCCGGCGCGGCGAAGCCACGGTGCCGAGCGGGAGAGGGTCCGGCCGAGCCCGAGCACGCCATGACAACGCACCAACCAGCAAAGCCTGATTTCAAACCGCTCATTAGCTCACACCCATACGCAAATTAAAACCATGCAGAATCATTACAGGCTTCTGCAAACGGTGGTGTTGAGCAAAATGATGGGGTGGAGGAAAGTCATAAACAGAGTCACAGCAGAAAGGATCCCCACCCCCACACCAGCCATACGACGCAGAACAAGGCCAAATTTCAGTCCCGGAGCAAAAATGTGCTCAGGAACCAGGTCCCAGGTGCTTGGTTGGGACTGCAGGGCTGGGACACCCCCCAGCCCCTGTGGGGCCGCCATCCCCCTGCCCGTCCCCTCCGCTCTCCCCACAAAGGCCCTGCTGCTGTCCTGCCCGAGCTTCTCCACCAGCACCAGAACCACCTTCACCTCTCTGCAGCCATTACACATTGGCTGAGCAACCTGGTGTTACTGTCATCATGGAATCACGGAACGGTTTGGGTGGGAAGGGACCTTGAAGCCCACCCAGTGGCACGCCCTGCCCTGGGCAGGGACACCTCCCACCAGCCCAGGTTGCTCCAAGCCCCGTCCAACCTGGCCTTGAACCCCTCCAGGGATGGGGCAGCCACAACTGGGATGGATGAATGGGTGCCATAAGCATGCAGGAATGATGCTGCATTTCAGGGGATTTGGCCCCAAATTGTTTCCCCTCTCTGGGCTGGGTGGTGGGAAACCCACTGCCCGGCACGGGGGGGCTGGTGATGGGGGGCTGATCCCTGCGCAGCCGCCCCAGCCCCGGCATGGCAGGGCCCCGCGCCCCCTCCAACATGGACACCCACACCCCGCGGGGCCAGCGCTTCATCCTCACACACCTCCAGTGTCACACCACCCCCATCAAGGATTTTCAGCAAATCAAATCAAACCCCCCCTTCCTCCCGCCAAGCACATCGGTGGGGGTTGCTCCATATTCTGTTCGGCTGCACTTAGGATTCTCCATTTCAACTGTATTCTGTTTCAAGCCACATTAGGCTTCGGTTATCAAAGCCAAATGCTTCAGGTTTTGGTGTGTAATGAAAAACAGCTTACAATATATGTGTTTGTCCTGAGAGATTGGTTTTGAAAACAACTTGCCCGACTTCATGTTTTATAATATGCGCTTCAAAAAAAAAAAATTTAGTTTAGGGGAAAGAAAATATTTTCCATAGAAGACAGACGTTTGATTGGATTAAAACAAGCTTCCCTTTTAACGAGGCTGGCTGGAGCGTGGCCGGAGGGGCAGGTGCCCGGGGCTGGTTCTCCGCAATGCCTGTCAGCCGGGACGAGCCACTCCTGCCCCGGCTGGAGCCCCCCGGCAACAGCTCAGCTCCCCCTGCCCCACCAGGGGCCAGACACCCGGGGAGTGCCCGAACGGAGAAGGGAGAACAGAAAAGCGTGAAACTTGGAGAGAGACAAAAGGAGAAGCTTTAGGAAAACATCACGGATGCTATTTAGACAGAAGCAGGTGCTGCGATGTTTTGCCACCATCATCCCAGGCTGCCCTTCACCCCTGCTGCCACCAGCACCGGTGCTTGGCAGGGATTTGTTGTACGCGGGGAGCACAGCAGGACCCACAGAGCGAGGGTCCCGAGGCGAGTCTGGGCCGGGACGGCAGCCCCGCTGCTGCCATCAGCCCCGGCACAGCCCCGGCAGCAGCCTGCCTGCGCCGCTGAGAGGGTACGACAGCTCCGGCAGCTCTGCCAGCCCTTACCGGCGTGAAACGGGCGCTATGCTAACTACCAGCCACAATAAAGCGACCGGTAGAAATCTCATCTATGCCTGAGGATCCCTGATGGAATTAAAACCATGTGGTTTTTTATTCTGCAAGTCACTCAGATGCTTTATTAGCACAGAACAAAAGGTTATTAAAATAGCGCATCCTTAAGAGCCACAATCCCAACACTAGCTCAGCAAAAAATCCTTCCCCTCAGCTAACCCGGCCCACAAGGGACCCTGCGCTCGGGGCGGCACGCCGCGCCTGGGCACCGCGGTCACCTCTGTCTATGTGGTGCTCCTCACAGGACACCAGGGACGGAGGCACCCACCGCAGGGGCACCCGCCGCAGGGACACCCACCTGACCGTACAGCTGTACGGCCAAAGTGATTAGTGCAAACCAAGGTAATTAAGCAGGCCAGCCGGGCAGGGACTGCGGCTCCCTGCTTGCCCCCTCCCCAGTGCTGCCCGGCCCCAAGGGCCCCAGAGATGCTGGGAGGGCTGGAGCCCCTCTGCTGGGAGGACAGGCTGAGAGAGCTGGGGGGGTTCAGCCTGGAGAAGAGAAGGCTCCGGGGAGACCTTCCAGCCCCTTCCAGGCCCTAAAGGCGCTCCAGGAAAGCTGGGGAGGCATGTCAGACGTGAGGCCCAGCACACGGTATGTGGGTTATGCACACAAAATCTATCAATTATGTTAGCAAAATGCCTTATTACAAAAAATACTGATAGGTTTAGTACTGGTTTGAATAATGTCAGAATAAAATACTGACCCCCCCACTGAAACCATCCTCGGATTCTGCAGGGCTTGCATTTCGGAAATCAGCTGTGTGAGCTGAAGCACAGCTGTAGGGTTCAGGAGGAAACCTCCAAAACCACAGTGCGGAGCAGCGGAGACTAAAATAAGACTTTACTACAGCAAGAATTGAAATAGACTGAAAAAGGCCCACCATTGCCTAAAACCAGGCACAAGTTTTAAAAGTATAAGGAGGGAAACCTTAAAAATTGAACAAAGTGAAATTTCACAGCATATAGGAACCTGTGAACGGCGTTCAGTGGGCAGCACAGAACCTACCACAGAGATACTAAAGACCACTTGCTACTCCTGAACATTGCATTTAGTTTTTAACCCAACAGCACTTTTCCTGTGACAGAACAAAAGACTAAAGTAAGCCATTCAAACTTCACATTATTAAAAATGACATTTAGAAACTTCTACGTTAGCTTTTTAAAATCAGTTAAGAAATGAACCATCACTGTGCTCTTGGTTTATGCTTTTGCATTTGCTGAAAAATTCTTTTCATTTATCTGCATAATGGCCAAGGCAAAAAAAGCAATTTGCTACAAGACTTTTTCTCTAAGCCTTGCCAAAACCAAAGACTCATCCTTTCACCGAGGTGAGGCGAGCCAGCTTCTTCAGCTCCCGCGTGCAGACGCAAAGTTGTGCGTTTGGTTGAGATGGTGTTTTGGGCTGGTGTTCAAACCCCCTGCTGGCACCGAGCCACTGATGCAGAGAAGGACCCCAGCGTCCGGTCCCCTCACACGCCGCCTAAGCACTATTTGCTCTGTTACCGTGTTTTTACTGAAACTCTCTCTAGCAGTTCTCAGTAAAGTGGGAAAAATCCAGTGACTCACCTCAGTGCTTATGTTCCACTCGTCTGCTTCATCCTGCAGGCTGGTGCTAACGGGGACACACGCGTGTCCGGACACCTGGCATCACAAGGGTAACGGCAAGCACAGGACTCCAGCACGTGCCACCTTCCAGGCCTCTGGAGTGGGGTCCCTCCCCAGCCCCCCTGCCGGAAAATGGCCGCGAACCAGTTCTCGAACCTTCCCACCGCTGACATGGGACCTGGCAAGGGGCAACCCTGACATTTTCCCCTTCACATCTGCACTGGAGAGGAGTCTCAGGCAGCAAGGCACAGCAACCCATAAGGGAAGACCAGGAAGGTTTCTCGCATGGATACCAGGAACTCCTCCACCAGCGCTGAGGAGCACAACCGCTGCTCTGGGGGCATGAGGTGACAGTGACGCTCCAGGCATTAGCAGAAGACAGACAGGTTTCCACTCTACAGTTAAACATCTGGCAGAACACGTTTATGTGCACCAGGGGTCTTACTACAGGGCCAAATGATCACAGGAAAAAACTCTGAGACATCCTCTCTTCAACACCTCCATCCTGGGGACCACATCCAGCGTTGCGTGGCGGAGGCTGGACGTGAGCTTACCTTCCCCGTCCCAAGCCGGGAGAAAAGCAGTGGCCCCAGGCACAAGGTACCAGGATTCTCTCTCACACCCATCAGAGACCGGACGTCTGGTCTTAAGGATGTTTCTGCCTTGTCATGGGACTTGAGGGACATCTGCTCGGGAGAGCAGCCGGGATTCACCTCTTGTTCTTGGCGTCTCCGCCAGCCACGGAGCAGCCTCTCCACGCGAGGCGGGAGCAGCCCTTCACGAGACAGGGGCAGACAAGCACTTTTCCTGAGTGTGGGGGAGTCAGGGGTTGGTTATTTTTGTTTTGCCTTTTCTTAAATAATGTTTTAAATGAACAGAAGGCTGCTTGTAACTCCCTTTAGCTCACTGCTGTAATGCTACAGCCAAAAAGCTTTGCAACACTTTTTGGCAGGGATTTTGTACAATAAAGGCCTGTGTGAGCAGACAACACAAAAACTACCTTACACAGCCATCAGCTAGCCCTAGGCCTAGCCCAAGAAGATGCTAGAAAAAAGCTCACAAAGAAACTCCTGAAGACAGACAGACGGGCTGAGAAAGGCAGAACTGTTCTCTCCGTGAGTGGGAACACTCACTGCACCGGAGCATCTTTGCCGGCCAAGGAGTCTGGAGATGGGCAAAGCGGACGCCCAGGTAAACAACTGCTTCATAAAGGCTTCACACAAGGTGCAGAACACATCCCTGCGCTACACACTGCTGTCCTTTTGGCACTTATTTTTGGAAAACAGGAAGCTTATTGATTTGTTTGCTGAGGTGGCCAAAATGGTTCTGGGGAGACAGATGTCCTATTTCAGCACTGCCTTTTAGCCTGCATGTTTTACACCACAGTCTTCCAACTGTTTTGAGGGAAACACATTTGACTCATTGTATGCTCTTACTGAGACTCAGCAGAAGGGGTTTTTGGTGTTGAACTCCTCTTGTTAAACTTCGGTGTCGTTACAGAGAAAAGGGAAGCTCTGACCTCTCTTGCTGACATTCAGAAGACCACAATATGCACCAGCATGAACCAGGAAAACACGAGCTTGTGTGTTTTCCGATCCGCTCGTTCTTCTAATTCGACAATAGTTCATCACAGTGTTTGCTGCAACAGATTAAGAACAAACAGGAAGCAGAATCTGTGCAACGATCCTGCAGCTCGAAGGTAATCTTCTACACGCAGACAACATTTTACCTACCAGCCACAACTCTGAACTCTTTTCTCCAGCACCAGAAGCAACAGATGACCACAAATTAATGCTTCTAGACTGAGGGAAACCAAGGGAAAGCTAGACCAATGCAAACCCAAAAAAAATAACCGACACAGTTTCAAAAGCTTGTCCAGAGGTCACTTTGGTTAGTGAACCATTTATACTCTAAATTTGGCACAAAGCTGTAGGCTGTTTGTTCACTGTTTTTTAAAGGCTGCTAATCATTTCTGGTCACATGTAAGGATGAAGATCCTTTCTACCCAACAGCATGGGTTGAAGGGGCCTTAAATTACACTCATTGACCGGGTGTGAACACAACAGTTACTTCAAAACGTGAAGTGACTCTCCAGTGGGAGCTGCTGGGCTGACGACCCACCTCTCCACACGCCGCAGGAGCGGGCCAGGCTGCGCTGCCTGCTCTTCCGGGTGACAAGAGACACAAGCCCAGCCAAGCTGGCAGCCGACTGCCTGTTCACGTACCTGACAACATACCTGACAACATTGAGTCTCTCAGCTCTGCAGTAAATGACAAGAAAAACTTTTAACATATGCAACGATAGCCACATAGTTCTGTGTTGCACATTTTCCAAGTTTTAATAGAGACAAAAGTGAGTCCATGGTACTTAAGACACTACAATGATTTCATTCTATTGCATGTCCTGCTCCAATTACATTTCTCAAGAGTACAGTATGGAGTAGAAGTTTGGTAGCTTTAAAATTAACAAGTGTGTGAAATCTGTAAGTAAAATAAGCAGCAGCAATATTTTTGGGGATTTTATCAAGAATAGCTAACTTTTAAGTAATAAATACATTCCAAGTTGTGGTTTTTGCTGTTCTCCTAGTTCATTGCCGTATGACTTGTCAAATTCTCATCCTAGGGTAAGATATCCTTAAGACTTTCCTGCCAGCCTCACACCAGAAGAGCCTCCTATCTCCACGTCCCGGTGCCTGTCACCTGTCCCCGACGAGAAGCAGTGCAAGCTGACAAGGAAGCTCGTCCTCCTGCCATGCGCACGGCAACCTCCAGAGTCTCCTGGGGAGCGTGTCAGGGTGTTTACAGACTTCGTGACCAGAGCTCTAGGAGAACAGCTGTGCTCTTATCTTCTGTTACCTTGAAGAAAGTGAAAGAGGGAGAGGTTACTGCAGGCGGCACGGAAGGGACCGGCATTAGCGGCAAGGCACACGCTCTGGGTTTCCTCTAAATATAGCCAGGAATTCTCCTGCTCCCAGCCGGCCCGGCAGGCAAAGCCAGAGCAGCTACAGCTTGGGAAGAAATTCGTCAAGTTAACAAAGCCGAAGTAAGAGTAGGAATTGTCTCCAAGATAGACATGATATGAATTTCAGTGACGATAATAAATCTTCAGTCTCTGGCTTAAAGACTTTTAAGTCCCCATTCGGGGTGGGTTACTGTAGGTTAATCTGCCACGAGTCCCTACGGAGAGAGCCACGTGAAGAACATCTGCCTCCACTTTTCAAACACAATCTATAAAACAGGATTATTCTCCCCTTGAGAGCAAGCCGTACAGAAGCTTTCCTAAGTACCTGCAACTGCTCAAGACATCGACTGCTGCTGCAGTGCCCCAGCCGCTGTTAATGCAGAGGCAGAGCAGCCCCGCCACCTTCTCCTGTTGCCCTCAGAGGGAACAGACACCCTTTCCCCTCGGCCCCCCGCCGCAGGCTCCCCTTCCTTCCCCGGACCACTGCTCCTTGCCGGCTGCAGAAGCAGCATTTGTGGTGGCAGCACCGCGGAGCCCTTGGGACAGCCAGCGCCTCTCGAAGGACCACGCACTGGTATGAAGGTGGCCGTACCCAAACACATCAGAGCACGACCAACCAGCCTTCAGGCAACGAGGGCAGGCGAGATGCTCATTACGAATTCAGAAGTGCAGAACAACGCACTCCAAATCACAGCTGCCAAGAGGTAAGGAGGCTGCCCAGGCTTGATGCCACGCTGCTGTCAGCGGGCACCTCACCAGGTACCAGCCATGAAGACTGAGGGCAGTGACAGGCTTGAAAAGATGCTTGAAAAGGCAGAGGGATGTGCCTGTCAAAACAACAAACTACTAAGACAGAGGTCCTCGTCTGTACCCCTGCCCGCAAGAGGCACTTGCGCTGGCCCTGCAAGTCAGGTTACAGAGTGGAAGCCTTGCAAGACTTCAAAGGGAGCATCCATTCATCTTCAAGACCAAGCGGAGAAACCAGAAGACACGTGAAACGACTCAGTGATACAGAAATGAATGAAAAAATGGCATGGAGATCCACACTTACACTTTTCAATTGCAAAAGCATCATTGCACCACACTTCAAAGGCAATTCAGTTTGAGCCAGTTCCAAAGTCTGACAGGCCCCAACACACGTCTGTGTCAAATCAACTCACGTGGACCAGTCAGAACCACAGGACACAGGCTCAAGTCCGTGTTCCTGACAAACAGGATTAATGCTACAAAGCGAGAGATCAAAGACCTTTAAAACCCCTTCACAGTTGAGGCTGGTGACTTGCAAGTACAGAGCACAATAAACCAAGAACGCCAGCACCAAACACAGGAAGACTATCACATTCCAGCGCTGCTGAAAGCGCAGCAGCACCTCTTCTGCAGGCATGGAACCAAAGTGACACCGATTCGCCGCGAGTCAGCATCCAGAACGACCTTCAGTATTGCCCACGCAGCTGAGACTCCAAAGAGCTGAGTTAACACACCACAAGCATCTGCCCTAAGGTCTAAGTTCCAGAGAAGAACTGCAAGCAGGTTTCACAACCTTTCACAACCTTCTTCAAATACCTTCAGTATTTGGCAGAATCATCCTGCTCCTAAGAAACTGGAATGTCTCACGACAAGGCTCTATTACCTATCATTGACAGAGTATAAATTTATACTTAATCCTGCAGGAGAATCTATTCACTTGCCTTCCGATGAATGGCGAGATTTTCAACAGCACACAACAACTTCACTTGCAGACTTCTTATCTTACATCTACCAAAGCCTCAGTGAGGTCCATGGACTCGGCAGAATATCCCTCAAACAATTTTTGCAAAACGTAGACCCTTTAGAGACAGATTACAGACTGAGAATATTTGGTCTAAACAGGAAAAACTGCACTTCCTCGTTGAGGAGGTAACAGCAAGCCCTCAGGCTGGTTTTATTCTTTGTGATTTTCAGACTTGGAGGAAGGAAGCATCAGGACAGAAGCACGCTGCCAAACCGCCTCCCAGGGAGGGCTCCTGCCTGGGCCAGAGGCTGCCCCGGCGCAGGGACTGGGACGAGACTGAGAGCAGCAGTTCCCCGAGATTACCTGGGGGCAAGGACCGCGGATTCTCTCCTCTGGCAGCAGAAAGTTGCTGCCACCGGCAAAATGGCAAACTGCTTTCAAGCAGCTGATGCTCCACGTCTCGAAATGTCGACGCCTCACCACCCTGCTGAGCGCTGTGTGCCTGTGGGCGGGAGGATGGGCGCTCGTCCCCAGCCTGGGGACACGGAGCTCTGCAGCCCAGCTCGGGGCAGAGGCTCGGGTGTCTGTTCTGAGCAACCCCTGAGCAGACCCAGGAGCTTTCAACATGCGTTCAAGAGAAGCAACACAGAGACAGTCACGCATACACTCTCACTTTGTTGTTGGAAAACTTCAGAGATTTCTGTTAAAAAAATAAATCTTCAAGACAGAGCAGCAGCTTGAACACCCCATTCTGGCCATTGCCGTAGCCTCGACACACACGAGTGATGAATACATAACTGACTGACTGACTCAGGACAACGGCATGATCTAGCAGCCTGCGCGCTAAGCTGTGTGTCGAAAGAAAAGCCAAGAAAGCTCTCCTGAAGCCAAGTGCTTATTCATAGTAAAAAAAATGAAGTTTTGGATCAAATACAGCCATTCACAAATTCAGTTTTAACAGCTGGAGCAGAGTGCAGAAAGCCGATTTATCTTCCGAGATCACTGCATCCCACGTGTGCTGATGCGTGGGGACCCTGCTCCCACCAGCTCTGCCCTCTCAGGGGACTCACGCTTTGACCCTTCAGGCGAGACAGGCGCAGGACACCCCCAGCACCCCCCCGCAGCACGGGGAGCACCCTGGGCCCTGCACATTTTGCCTTCATGAGAGTTCCAGGTGCAGCAGGAAGGGTTCCTGCCTGTACTGGTGTGCTGCTGGGCATCCAGGGCTGCGCCACCACCACCAGACACTCACAGACAGCTCCAGGTGAAGCCCAGGAGACACGCTGGAGTCCAAGACGGAGTTCAGAACCCATCTCTTTCAGCCAGTTTCTCTGGAGAGCCCCAGCCCTTCTGCCGTCATTGCCCAAGCCCCCTTACCCTGTGTGTCCTGGCAGGTTGGGAGGCGATGGCAGTGAGAAGCCTGCTCGTTTTCTCCACCCCAGCAGCTTATTTTGAGGAATATTTTCTAATCATAATGCAATTACCAGCACGCTGTAATTGAGCATCGCCAAATCAGTCTTCCTCCAGACATTCCCCTCGGAGGATGGACAGCGAGGCAGCCCTGGCTCAAGCTCGGGAGGATCAAGTGGTTGCATCTTCCTGCAGGCCTGGGAGGAGGGTCGGGGCTGGGGAAACCAGGGGGCTCTGACAGGCAGCTGGGCGGCTCCCGCAGCACTGCGCTTCCAAAGGCAGGACCTGCTTCACAGCCTGAGTCGCCAGTGGAATGCAAGGGGAAGGACAGAGGGGCCACTGCTGGCAGCGATCCGGGGAAAAGTCCTTTCTTCCCATGCTCTCCTCCTGCGGGGTGAGTGTGGGTTACCAGATTGCAGCTGGGACCCCCATCCCCAACCCGCCAGACGGGGCTTTGGAACCGTCCCCAACTCCCAAGGCATCAGCATCCAGCTGACATGAAGAGCCCAGCACCCATGTTCTCCAGTATTAAACTCTATCATCTGAGCATCCCTATGAAAAATCCTGTATCAGGTTCAAGGGTTTTCTGCTTTGAGAAAGGGCTGCTTTCTGCAGGAAGAAAAGGCTCAGGTTATTGGCTTGAATCAAAATAGAGCACGTCATCATTCATGAAGGAAGTTGAACCAGTAATTTTGCTACAATTAATTTCTTCAACTGCAGAGAACGCAGAGGAAATACGCTTTATAAAGAAAACAAGTCTGTCCGATCCTACAATAGCAAGAATCTAATGCAGATTAAACAGGAACTGGCATGTCAGTTAAAAGCATTCACTCCTTCAGAAATAATCAACTTAATGAAAAAAAGCCTTCATTAAAAAATTGTCCAGCTCCTCATTTCCAGGGAGACGTGCATGCCCAGTGCCCAAGGATGATTATGTGACTAGTGCTGGGCCGCTCTGGAGCTCGTGGGGGAACGGCTCGGGCACGAGATGCCGGGGAGCATTTGTGACCCTCTTGCTGAGGCAACACAAGCTGCGTTGGCTTGCACGGGCAGAGGAGCCACACAGACCTTCGCTCCACGCTGCATCTGCGGGGACCCGGGCACAAAGAGCTTTCTGCTGCGCACGGGCACCGGGACCCAGCCCGGCAGCCTCGGGACCAGCAGAGACCCAGCCCTTGCCCTCACCCACCAGATGGATGCCCATCCCCACCGGCGCACACCGCAGGATCCCAGCCTGCTCCTGCTCCGGGGCAGAGACAGCACCAGGAGAAGCAAGAGAGCACTTTCCAACTGACTGAAGAGCCATTGGGGTGCAGGGACCGTCCGTATGAAGAGTACAAGCACTCCAGGAGCTGAGACATTAAGCCCCATCTCTGTCATCACTGCCGGACGCGAGAAGCCCATTTCAGATGTGCATAATCTCAGGAGGTGCGAGTTCGTAAACTAGCTAATGCAAAGCCCACATATTCTGTAAAGGTACATATGGAGTGCAGAACAGATGCATCAAGAAGATTTAAAAAAAATAAAGCAGGCAGCAGCTCATCCTCATCTAGTTTGCAGGATACAGGCAAGCAGCTTCCTCGAGTCTTCTATTAGGCTGAAGTTGGAGGTCATCACTCAGCCCATGCACTCCCATTGACCCCGATCCCAGTGTCAGCGGTGGGCACTTGTGGAAAAAACAAAACATGTATCAAGGCTGAAAAACAAATCTGCAAGTTTTTCAACATTTAGGAGTCTTCACATCGATTTTTGGGTTCAAAGTCTTATCTTCCACACCTGAGCGTTAAAACAGGAAATGTCTGTGTCACCCCGTTGTGTCACCACACCTCACGAGCCAAGCAGCCGCACGTGCCATTAACAACGCATGGCTATTGCATGAAGGTCGTGTTCATTCCTCTCCTCCAGAGGAACAAGCACCCTTCTCTACACTGAGCTATCCCCGTTTCCAAAAATCCCCTCTTCCTTCTTGGCCCAAAGCAGCCTTTCTATGTGCAACTCAGAGGTGCTCAAGAGTTTGCAAACATCCACTTAACTGCAACAGAAGCAGGCTGAAGGTTTGAGCCCTACCCAGAAGGCAGGAGGAGGCCCTCAGGAGGGCTTTGGGCTTTACTCCCTGGGCTGAGCAGTGCTGCTCGCTCCAACGCGCGTGTCAGCTGGCCCTCTGACCGACCCCATCCTGCCCAACTCGCCCTGCTCGCTGCGAAAAAGGGACCTGTAGCCGCAGTTCAGACACCTGCATTTCTGTCTACAAATGAAACATTAAAGAAATGCAATTCGGGAAAAGCTGCAGAAGTGTCATTTTTACATTATTTGTAAAAGTTTTCAAAGAAACAAGTTTCCAGGCTCTTCATCCAGACATCTCACCACATAAGACACAGCACATCTCTCCCAGCCCGGGAAGCAGAGCTGCTCTGCGGAGCCTGGCCCCCGCGCACTCCTCTGAAACCTTGAGAGGGGGGATCCTGCCCCTCTGCTCTGCTCGGGGGAGACCCCCTGCAGTGCTGCCTCCAGCGCTGGGGCACCAACAGCAGAAGGACACGGAGCTGTTGGAGCAGGGCCAGAGGAGGCCCCGGAGATGCTGGGAGGGCTGGAGCCCCTCTGCTGGGAGGACAGGCTGAGAGAGCTGGGGGGGTTCAGCCTGGAGAAGAGAAGGCTCCGGGGAGACCTTCCAGCCCCTTCCAGGCCCTAAAGGGGCTCCGGGAAAGCTGGGGAGGGACTCTGGAGCAGGGAGGGGAGCCATGGGACCAGGGGGAACGGTTTTAAATTGAAACAGGGGAGATTTAGCCTAGATATAAGAAGGAAATGTTTCATGATGAGGGTAGTGAGCCCCTGGCCCAGGTTGCCCAGAGCAGCTGTGGCTGCCCCATCCCTGGAGGGGTTCAAGGCCAGGTTGGACGGGGCTTGGAGCAACCTGGGCTGGTGGGAGGTGTCCCTGCCCAGGGCAGAGGGTGCCACTGGGTGGGCTTTAAGGTCCCTTCCCACCCAAACCATTCTGTGATTCTATGATGAAAGCACCCATTGCCCCAAGCCCCTGACACAGACCCCACCGGCACTGAGCACACAGCATGCTAGTGTCACAGCAGAGGGACACCCACCCTCTGCTGACCGCAGGCACCCTCGGCTAAGCACAACTAGAGGCCCAAAGCTTCAGATGGGGCTTGGAGATCCTCAGTCCAGAGAGAAGCCTGCTGTGCTTCCAAGGGAGTCGTTAAGCCCTTTGGTTGATACAAATCTCCTTCGGCAGATGAAGTTACAGCTCACGTAAGCAGATCGCATTCTTGGGCATCTGTGCAGCTCGTTTACAGTTAGAAATAGCACAATGTATGGCCTGCTGGCATTTCCAAAAAATACACCTAGGAGCAGAGCGGAGGGAAAGAGGGGCAACAGATGGTACCAACAGGGAGAAGCAGCACGGATCTAGATGTCTCCAAAGGCAGTCGCAGTGGTCACAAGCCAAATGTGCAAGCGCTTTCAGGAACAGGAAAATCAGCAGGACGCCACCAGACGTGCAGCTCCAGACACCCAGCGCCGGGGCACACAAGTATGCAGCGCAGTCTATTTTAGACTTGTTCTCCTACTTTGTATTAGTGTGCAGGGACGCTGACTCCAAGCTGTTTGGAGGAAGACTGAGAAACAGTAATTAAGTTGGATGCTTGGTTTTAGTTGACTGAACCATCTAGCAACCATGCCAAGAAAAATCTCAAGCATTCATCTTCTGGGCTGAAATATTTCACGTGAGCAGGCAGGTGTTTTAAAAATTTAGCTATCACAGCAATCAGCACCACAACTTTATATAAAGTTATATAACCTTTTGCACCACTGGCGGAGCAGAAAAGAAGGGGGAAAAGGAAAAAGAAGAGTGATTTATGTTGCTCCATAAACTGCTGGCAGGCAGTACTGGCTACATGCACATACAAAGCCCTGAACATCTTTGAAGGTGAAGTCATAACCCAACGTTCCAAATTTTACATTAGAGCTTACTATATATAGCAAGTATGCAATAAGCTTTGATTTTGCTGTACATAGTAGCAGTGTGCTTTTTGTGATGAATGGCTCAATGTACTGATACTGAGGGTCTATTAAGCTAATAGCAGTAAAATTAAAACCTTCAAAAGCCAGTATTTTCAAGTTTAATGGTTTCACAGCCACAGCTTGGGGGTAGAGAGGATAAAGAAAAGGAGGAAGAATAAAGGATTTTCCAGACTGAAAAAACAACTGAATACACACACTGTAAACCTGTTTCATGCAGAGATGTATATGAAAATCTACAAGCAGTTTTTAGAAAAAGTTTTACTGCACGAAAGGGTTGTTTGCAGGGGGGAGGGACCTGTCCTGAGGAGCTATTCCGGAGGATGACGGAGCAAAGGGACCCAGCCTTGTGGCACTGCAGGGTTTGCTCAGGCTGCCGAGGCCCCTGCACAGACCAGCACCCTCACCACACAGCGCGGCCGGAGCAACACACGCTCCTTGAAAACCCCCTGACCCCCCAGCGCGATGTGTTCCCTGGAGCAGGGACAGGGCGACCTTAGGAAACACGGGTCTCCTTCCCTCTCGCGCCCCATCCGCGGCAGAGCTGGAGCTGTGGCCCCATCCGCCACTCGTCCCCACCACCACGGGTGACACCAGCCCCGAAGGGTCCATTCCTGCCCAGGGCGGGGGTTCCCCTGCAGAGCAGCACCGTGCTCAGCATGATGCACCGCATCTCTCTGGCGGCTGAACACAGCGCCCCGGGTACGGCAGCAAACCTGTGGTTATAAAACCAGAAATCAGCTGGGGCACTCATCACTGCGGCAGACAACAGAAGAGCAGTTGTTTGGCTCAAGGAATTTGAGCTTGAAGTTTAAATATGACATTATCAGGGAAGTGAACAGAAAGCAAAATGCAAAAGTACAAGAGACTTTCTTATTCCCAAGACAAGATGTCGAGGCGGGAGTGCCGAACCCTGCAGGACCAGCTCTCGGAGCGGGTCCCACACCCCGGCCTACTGCCCCGCCAGAGACAGAGGTGCTCGGCACGCCGCAGGCAACGCTCCAGTGCTCATGAGACTTTTCTGTCTGAAACAATCCTGGGGACAAGAGTCCCGCAGCTGACACGGGTGGCGGATGATGGGCGTCCCACCAGGCCCACAGCATGGCCTCGCGAACAGTGACGCAGGGAAGTCGGGGGAAGCAAAGCCGCCTCTGTCGGGATGGGCTGGAAGGAGGGCTGCCCCTTGCGCGTCGGGAGCTGACTGCGCGGGCAGCCACCCCTTCCCACCGGGAGCTCGGCACTGCCCTGGGCAAACGGCACTGAGATGTCTACCCTGGTGACACGACCGTGACTCCCTGAACATCGGCCTCAGCTGCTTCTGGCCTTCTCCCGGCAGGCACGGTGGTGTGCCGAGCTGTGCCCCTGCCCTCCGGCCACGGCTCTGTGGCACCAGCACCCCAGACCCCTCTTCAGCTGCCAGCCCAGGGCAGCAGGGAGAGAAGCAAGTGCCAGGAGCCACCCCAGGGAGCAGCAATCCAACCGCACGGCCCCCGGACACCCCAGGCCACAGGAGGAAGCCGCGCTGTGAAGCAAGAGCAGCCAGACCATGGCCTCCCTCTGACTTCCCAGCCCTCGGATGGGCTTTCCTTATGAGAAAGGCAAACGTCCTTCAGCCTGGGCTAGGGGCAACCAGCCTTTGTGCTCAAGGCAGCCACGGGGAAGGATCGGGCCACCCCCTGGCTCCCACCCTGTGGGACAGGGCTGCCGACACAGCACAGGGCCAGGTCAGGCTCTGTGGGGAATTATCAGGGGAATGATAGGATGAGAGGGAATGGTTTCAAACTGACAGAGGGAAGATTTAGCCTAGATATAAGAAGGCAATGTTTCATGCTGAGGGTAGTGAGCCCCTGGCCCAGGTTGCCCAGAGCAGCTGTGGCTGCCCCATCCCTGGAGGGGTTCAAGGCCAGGTTGGACGGGGCTTGGAGCAACCTGGGCTGGTGGGAGGTGTCCCTGCCCGGGCACGGGGTGGCACTGGGTGGCCTTTAAGGTCCCTTCCCACCCAAACCGTTCTGTGATTCTAAGTAACACTGTCCATTCCTAGCACTACCAGAGCCTTGGGTCTGGTCACAGTCACCTTCTGCTAACAGTAGAGGCCTGTGGTCATAAAAGCACAACGAGCGGAGTTTAACCAGTGTCTGGTGCTGTAAAACCAGGTAAGAATAACTCACCAAGTGCCGGCTGCTGCGCAGACACCTCGGCAGCGCGCACAGCGGCTCTCTGTACGTGACACGCGAGCAGAAGCTACAAAGCGCTACGAGAAGATGCTGGGTGGGCATTTTTCTCCTGGCACTACTCTCAACTAAGTGTCTTACAAACATGACTTCTACAGGTTGCTAGTCTGCCTGTTGTTTTTCCAGAAACCTTATTTTACTAGTCAGTTAATGCCAGCATTTTAATAAAGTATTTTGTTTGCAAAAACCATACAAGAACAGAATAATAAAAACATTAAATGATCATACCAGCTTTCCCAGCTCAAACCAAGCTTTTTTTAAAAAAAACAAAATCCAATTGCTTCCAGTTTGATATGCATCCACAAATTACCTGAATTGTTTGTGCATTTTTTCCAGTAATTACCCTCCACGCTTTGCAGAACAGCATCACATGCCAGCAGACAAAAAGTTTCACAACAGAAAATGTCAACAGCCACAACCTGCCATGCCCAGGGTTAGCACGAGCGGCGTTAGCAGAGTGCTGCTGCCAAAGGCACCTCCTGGACCCGGTGCTAACCATAACAAGCCCTCGTGCAGCCGCCGGTTCATCAGAGCACCACGAGTTTCACAGCAGCAAGGTGCAGCAGGACCAGCCCGACGCCTGCTCTCAGAAACTACTTTAACAGACATAAGGCTGCAGTGCCTCGAAAAGGCCTCAAAGCTTCCAGGTATTTAACCGTAATTCAAGTGTCATTGTGGTCCTATGACTCAGGAATTGCAAACATTAGTGAAAAATTAAGTTACACCCTTCAGGAAAGAACAGACGATGAACAACTGATGGAAACATTTCAGTTCTACCGTAGGGAAATTGAAGGAAAGCAATAAAATTCAATGGAGAGAATTAGGTTCAGGACAAGTCTCTGAAATAGTGAGTTGTTTCATAAGTGATGTACCAAAACACTAGCCATGCCGCTCTGATGGGCAATCTAAGCGTGACATGCGGAACACAGGAAGTTGTTTTGTTCTGCTTTTCAAGTTTTGAGCAACTGCAGTTGTTATCCAACGATCACGTCACCTCCAAAGAGGCAGGCAGTGCTGGCAGCTCACCTCAGGCGCACGGCAGAAAGCCACCCGTGGAAAGCCAGCTGAAGGAGGGTAATGAGATGGTGCTATGCGTTAAATGTACCTATACACCCATATACACAGGTTTGGCTGAAGAGCCCAGAGGGAAGGAAGGGTCTGGTCTAATCCAGGGCATCCCATCACTGTCTTCTTATCCTTCTCAACATCTTCTTCTTTCCCCCAGTTTACAAACCTGCTCCACCCCTTCTGCTCGGCACCTATAGCTCAGATGCCCACTGTGGCTTCAATAACCCAGGTCTCCTTTGGAGCAAGTGGTTCTTTTCCTTCTTGAGGCCTTGCCCTACAGCCTTTCACCCCGCATCTCCTGGCCAGGTCTTACCATTGGCACCACATCTGCAGTGGTCCTACTGATACGAACAGGCAGTGTTTTCCTTAGGCTAACGTGTGATGGGCAAACATCCTCCCGTTTTGACTGCCAGGTCTGGACTTTTTGCTGCTCCCGGCCACACGCTTTCCTGCTCTGCATGGACTGACTGGCATGGCCAATCTGACTGATCTGAAGCATGAGGTGCTTCTTCACCCTGCCCCTTCTCCTCCCCAGAAGCCACCAGACATGGCATACCAGCCCACCCGCAGCCCACAACAGCGCAGAGCGCTGTCAGTAACGGTGAGTTCTGGTCTGCTAAAGCTGGCCCAAGCTGCACACACAGAGTGAGGACAGTTCCGAAGAAGGATGAAGCTTTGCTGCTCCTTTAAATAGAGCACTGTTCGTACAGGAGTGATGGATTTTGACCACGATTCTCTCACTGGTGAGGACAGCGTATTCCGGGCCTCAGGTTTATTTATACTCCAGACCTAGCTAATAGGAATTTGGGTCCAATCCAAACGCTCTTGATATAATAAAGTCCTTATCCAGAGTTAAGCAGCATTTGAAGGGGCAAGATCAAGGATGAAGCTTAAATGCTGCTGCTGCCATTAGACATTTTTACTTGCTCAAGTGTCCAGTTGTCCAGACACCTTGAGCAGACAGGATGAATATGCCATGCTCTGTTTACAGGCTTGCTGGGATGGAGTAACAGCTCAAGCAAAGCAAGTCCTTCGTCACACTCAAGCAAGTGGTCAAGTCCCATGACAGAGGGTACAAAAAAATAAATCCCTTTTCCCCCGCTCAGGACTACATGAGCACTGAGCACTATAGTCCCACGGCTTTAACACTGCTTAGATAGAGAAGAACAGACAGGCTACAGCAGGAGTGGTAGCGGCTCGTGTACGTCCAGGCCTTCTAGCACAAAAAAAGAGCAGAAAAATTTAGGGGACGACATAATGAACCACAGTGTATAAAGCAAGATCTTTGACAAGAAGATTCTTCCTAATGATTAGTTACAGTTTTCAGACCCCTTGCTAACATATCACAAATGAAGTTTTGTCTAGATAGTGACGACTGGGAAGTTGTAAGATGATTCTAGATCTTATTCAAGCTGCTGGAGTTTTCCCATGGGCTTCACTGAGGGCAGCGTAGTAGGCAGCATCAACTGAAATTACAGATGGTATTTATATTCCCAGTCACACCACATCCTGTATTTTTAGGTACCAAAATTTCATCCTGAGCAAAGTTTTGACTATTTGATGAGAAAGGGAGTCCCATCCCCCTCCATGCTTGCAACCAGTAAAAGCAAAACGTGGAGGCATTACAGAGAACCAGCTCCCACCCTCTGCCCTCAAACAAAGAGCTTGCAGGTGAAGCCCAAAAGAATTTAATTTGGTGATCCAGGGCATTCCTCAGCAACGCACCAACTTTTCAGACACAAGCCAAACCCCAAGTGCTGTGAGAAACACTGAAATACTGTTCCCCAGTTAAAGGCAAATTTTTGTACAATCATTTTGAAGAGCCATAAAGAAAGTAACTTCACAAGAAATCCATACCAGAGGGGTCAGAGAAACTGCAGGGGAGCAAAGGGCCTCCAAGGGCCCTGAACTCTTATGGGTAACTGCTGGGCATCAGTACCTCGACATGATAAATATAATCTCAATTCCAAGAAGAGTTTTAGCTCTTTGAACCAAGAGATATTTCAAAGAAACTGGAAGTCTGGGAGCCATTAGCCCTCCAGGCACACAAGATTAGTTCTGACACAAACAAAGTACCCTCAACACTCGCTACACCCTCGCTGTAAACGGTGCTAATACATGACTACAATTTTATTAGCTCTTTGAACAAGCAGTGCTTGGTTTCTCACGATATCAACTGCTTTGTGCTCCCCCCTGGGAGCAGGGGCTCCAATTCCCCATGGTCCCCCCCCAAAGCTTTGGAACAAAAGGCTCTTATCACCTCTGAAATTACCACCACCAACTTACAGACAGGCGTTTAATTTTAAGAAATTGCCAACCTCAGTTTTTAAGGAAAAATAAATGCAACCAAACAGTGGAACGTTGATTAAAAAACACAAGAGGCTTTTTGGGGGAGGCATTAGTTCAGCAAGCACTCACCTGATACTGGAGGCAAAGCTATGTCTCAAACTGCGTTAAGAGATCCCTTATTTCTGGAGTCAGATGCTCTACTGCCTTTGCAGCTTCTGTGATAGCTTTCCGATACATCCCTTTCTTCTTGCGATTAAATCTCAGTTTGAAAAACTCAGAGAAAGGAGAGAGTTTTGAAACAGATAAGAATGACGTCGTTGGAGAACCAAACCATGATACCTTAGCTTCTCGCCACGAAGGTTCCCCATTTTCCTTCTGGCTAAGGTTTATGTCAAGAACACGTGCTGGCCACCATGGAAAACCATGAATTTTACCCCAAACAATATCCCCCACTGAAACAGTCCTTCCATCTTCTGTGACACATTTAGACACACTTTGGGTATGCAGTCTAACTGTCAGCGGCGGCACAATTTTACGCTCATCTTTTGAAGATGAAGAGACAGATGCATCATCACCAGGCAAAAAGTCACACAGTTCTGGTGATGTTACTTCTGAACTAGAAGACTTGGATTCATCTAGACTGTCATTACTACACACTGATAAACTAGAAGAATCTGCTTTTCTTTTACGATAATTCATAAGGAAAGCCAAGTTATCGTGTCCATCTTTACCTTGGGGAAATCTTTTAAAGTCATCGTCTTCACCTGAACTCCCTGACGATATCTCAGCTAAACTTCTGTCTGTGGACTCATCGTTGTAAAATGCGCCGGGATTGGACTCCCTGCTGTTCTGTAGGACATTTATTTCGTCAATAAGTTCTGCCTTATAAATTGAAACACTCTGACCATCATTTATGCGATGGGGCTTCAGCCGTATCTTTGGGGGTGGGACATCCGCACTGGAATGCACCGGCCGCGTGAGCTTCAGTTTTGGAATGGAAGCAAGCTGGCTGCCTGCTGACTTGTCCATTAAACATTTGGTTTCTCGACACCGTTCAGAGTCTCTGGTCTCCTCTTGGTCCTCCCCTCCGTTCTGCAATATTCGCTCTGGACAAAACGGTTTGACTGAGCCGTGAACCCGGGAGGGGATTTTGACAACTTCACCTTTCCCCTGTGGAGTACTGTAGGATATTTTTATAACTGGCGTTCGATGTACTAGTTCCCCAGAAAACTTGTCATCCTCTCTCTTTTCTCTTTTGTTCCTCTTCTCCGTGTAGTCGGAGTCACTGTGCTTTTTCTGCTCTTTGTCCTGAATGCTCAGCTTCCTCCTGGTTTTAGCGTTCTGCCTCGCTGTGTTTGCATCCTCAGGGTTCAGGGTGTTTTTACATTTCTCACAGAGCACCTGCCTTGGCCGCAGCCTGATGGTGCTCATGATAAGCCTTCCTGGGTCTCTGTTCCGCGACAAACGCCTCCTCGTCCTCTTTATAGTCCGTGGCGGTGGCTGAGGAACCCACTGGTTGTACGTGTGCCGCAGCCACAGCGGGCGAGGAAAGGGAGCTCCCTCGAAGTAGGGGGGGTACGGAGGAAGGCTGCCAGGCGGCGGGGGGGGCAGCAGGGGGGGTACTTGCTCATCCCCGCTTCCTTTGGGAGGCTTTTCACCAGCAGGCTGCGGCTCTGTCTCACCCTGCACAGCACCTCCGCCACCAGCATCTCCGCCATCAGCAACTCCGTTAGCGCAAGCGTTGGCAGGAGGGTCCTCGTGCTTGGGGAAGGAGGACGGGAGACAAAACAATCCGGACCTAAAAGAGGGTGAGAAGGACAGGGAAGGAAAGAGACAAAGAGTCAGGATGTTTGAAAGGTGTTTCTCTGGGAAGACTGTGCATAACAAACATGCTAGTTTTTTTTTAAAAAAAACAAAAACAACAGAACAACCACCACCACCCCCGCAATCCTCCGACAACTTCCACATACTAACAGCACAACATTTTTCCCTTGACTTTTAAAACAAGGCAGTCAATTCTGCCACTGAAAAAAATAACAGCATTTCAAAATTTAGGAAGTGCGTCCTACTCTTCTGCCAGAAAAGGCACAGAAATCAAAATCTCTATTTCCACAAACTCTCTGCACAAAGTTTTGCTCTAAGAAATCACACAAAGCGGTTTATTTTACCAGCAGGCTGGTAACGCCACGAGGAGGGCTGTGATACAGATTATGCAAGCCTGCTGGGAGCTATTAAACTTCCTTTCTTCACGCTGTACTTGCCTGGCTGATTTTTCAGCTTCTCATTCAAAATCTGAAAACCCAACTTGGACGGATAACTTGCACTTTCAAGGCACAGGTTCACCAGCACACAGCTCTGCTCCTCTGCCCCCGCTCTTTCCATATATGATGTTATTTGTTAAAATAAGGAATACAGAATAGCAAGATTAAGAATGATGATGTACTATTGTCCAACGCCAAGTCTCACTACAGGCTACCAAAGTCTGGATACAATATCTTGCACAGATACTGGCACAAGCAAATCCTCTGAAACACCTAACTGTGATTCATGTCTCTGGGTTTCTGCACCAGAATTTATGCCCTTGGCCTGACATTAGAAATATTATGCTAACACAGCACTTGGACAAATATTTGTCCTGAAACACCAACTCAGAATGGGCAATGCTCGCTATCTTGGCTTTCCAGAGAGAATTCTGTAGAGAGTACACCATTAGTGACATATTTCAGCTTTTTAATAACAACAAAATGCTGCATGGGTGAGCCACGAAGAGCTGGAGAGATGGAGAACAGTGACAGACCAAACACTAGTTCTGGTTTAGGATGCTCCACTCCCCATTGCCCTCCTTGCTAGCCACAGTCTTCCTTCCAGCCACGAGCAAGGGAGGGGTTTCTTGGTGGTGTCACAGAGACAAGGACTTTGCCAGCTGTTACACAGAAGGGCACCGAAAAGAAGCTGAAGGCCTCCACGCAGTCACACATCCCCTTATCAAGGGGAGCACGTCACCACCACGGGCTTGCTGGTGGAGAGGAACCTCCTCCCTCCACCCAGGCACCGGGCTGCCAGTGCCCTCCCTCCTCAGCTCTGTGCCCCGGCCACATGGCTCTGCTGTGGGAGGGATCCTAAAGCGACGTCTCTCCTTCCCACAGAAGCATCAGCAGACAGCAGCGTTACCAAAGGTGATGAACCGTCCGAGATCAGGGACAAAAAAAGAGCGGGGCCTTTTAAACATACCACAGGAGAATGGGGAACATGGATCCCATTTAATATGGCCCTAATCCACTGGCTTCATTCTCCTTCTCTCAGACAACTGCAGGCTGCATCTCTCTCACCTGATTTCCATGAAGACTCCCACCAAGTTTAAAAATAAAGCTTGCATAAAGTAGGCAAGCAGGAATTAGTCTGATTCCGGTACCAAGTCACTGCCCTTCTCTAACTGAAATAAAAAGAATCCCTGAGTTACTGGGACTCTGAATTAAAGTCCTTTCCCATTATCCAGAGTGAGAGTGCAAGAACTGGCTGTTTAGCTAACAGTTCAGCTTAACTGGGAAGCTCCAAGTTCGAATGCTAGTGAGTCAAGAGGATTACACTGTTAAAACCGCATAATTTGGAACAAAATGTTTTTGTTCTAAGAGGGGTTTTTTTAAACCGAGACAACTGAGAATGTAGGTGTCTTTCAAATGACAACCAAGAGAGCAAGTACAGTTTGTACAGCCAAAGATGTCAGCACCGTTCATAAAACAACTGAAGTGGTATCACTTCCAAAGCTCTGGCTATAAATTTCGGTTATTTTATACAATGAGATTGTCTAATTTGGTCACACCAGAAATACGAACAAATTTTCTGGCCCTCGTGTGGACCCAAGTCCAGCTCCCTCTGCTCCCGCAGGCGAGCCCCGACCTTCCTGCTCCCCACAGCCTGGCTCGGAGCAGCACTTCCTTCCTGAGGATCCGCCGTGGCACCAAGCGTCTCGCTTGGCAGAAGCGAAGCACTCAAAGGTTAACCCCGCGGGATGACGTACACTCATAAAGTTAACGTTTCAGCAAGTCCCAGCCCTGCTAGGTTTGAACCGGCCCACCCTGCCACCAGACCGCAGACCCCAGCCTGATGGCAGCCCGTGGGTCAGTGCCGTCCCTGGGGAGTGCAGCGGGGCGGGAAGCCAGTGTGCCTCTGCCCAGGTACCTGTGCCCTGCTGCCACCGCACGGCCCTGGACGAAGGCTAACCTGGAGCACAGCAGGACAGGGGGCAGCCAGGGCCCTCGGCAGCCCTCCCACTCTGCCTGGCGAGGGGACACGGGGACACCAGGTGCACACCGGCAGCTCGTGTCGCACGCTGGAGAAGCGCAGTGGCTGTTAAGCCATTTTAACCAGAAGCCTTTTAAGGTAGGGTCCTGCTATTTTACACTTGGTACAAAAATACAAGGAAAATGTCCAAACAATGAGGAAGAGCCCCCCGGCAGCAGGGGCTCCTCACCCAAACTCAATCATCAGCCTCCACTTCCACAGCTCTTCAGCCCAAAGATGCAGCAGCACCAGCAGCCTGAGAGAAAAATACACCACTGCCTGGTCCGAGGGATTACACCAACTGGACAGGCTGAACAACAAAGCGGCTTAAGACTCATTTTCCACGGCAGCGGCTTCCACACGGCCAGGCAGCGGCTCTGGCAGGGAGAGTCACAGCCGGGCACGGACAGATGAGCTCTGCAAACCCTGCTACTGTGGCAGAACTGCTCCCACCCTGGGGCGAGCAGCCCACTGCTGCGTCCTGCATCCCGCCGCGACACCCAGCAGCACCAGGAGAGCCGCACTCTGCATGGCCACAGCACCAGGTCCTGGCAGTGGTCAGATACGCAGCCAGGTGTGCTGACCATGGGGCCACGTCCTTCCTGCCCTGTTCTGGGCTTGGGACCCCACGGTGCAGGGGCAGGAGCAGCTCAGAGCCTCCCTTCTCTCCCTGCCAGCGCTCACAAGCGTCCCGGCCTCAGGGAGCTTCAGCAGGTCACAAGCACCTCCCGCGGCAGCCACACTGCCGGCATGGGGTGCTCATACAGGCAGACCGCGAGGGCAGCCATGGTGAATTACAGCCCCCCCCAGCTCCTCCAGCAGCACCTCTGGCTCCAGCCAGGACACCAGGAACCTGCGCATGCCCCCGGCTGCCACAAGGTCACCACACGGGTGACCCAGCACGCCAGGTAGCCACACAGGTGCCCCAGCACGCCCCCACAGATGGGGCTCATGGGTGATGGGCACCCTTTCTCCCGAGGGGCATCTAGCTCTTTTCCTTCATACTGGAAGCGTCTCTGAAGGCTAAGAAAGCCTGAGGAACCATCACTTCCCCAGTCCGCCTGCCACGTCAGCTCTGGGCAGAGGCAAGAAGAGCTCCGCCGTCTTGCCCACCTGCCTGCCTGCCCCCCCGCAGCAATGTGCACCCCAGTCCTGCTTCTCAGGCACCAGGGAAGGAAAACAGGTCCAGAGAGGCCGCACTCAGAGCGTCTCCTGTCTCGTCACTGCACTGCCAGGCACCAGCAGCACCCGTTCAGCACGAGTGAACAACCACCATCGCCCAAGGCTGCTTTCAGTTTCTCTGTCCCTCCACACTCTGTACTCCTGCTGGGGATGCACTGGAAGACCACACTCCTTCGGGCTCCTTCAGCTGCGGGAAAACCAACTAAACGCAATTAAGTCCTACCCTTGGAGAGTGTTAGCCAGCTGGCATGCCCACAGCCCCCCTGGTGGTCCCCTCTCACCAGCCTGAAGCCGCTTTCCACGCAGGCACAGCTCCTTGTAAGAGGATTTAGCTCCGGTGTCTTTCCACCCACTGCAAAACGAGACATGTTTTATCTGACACACTTCGCTTCCCAGGAGCGGCGCACTTTTACCACAAGGAGAAATAACAATTTCCTCAGCTTTCCCCACATCCCCCACACTTTTTTGCGCAAGTCTGGGTGAAGTTAATGTATTTCTGTCTACCTACTGTCACTATTGATTCTGCATATCTAAACCCACTCAGCGAAGATGAAGGTGCCCGAGTTTGTGGGTCAGGGACACGAGTGCATCCGCAGGTATTACAAACATCAGGAAATACTGCAGAATGTGATTTCACCCTGTTTATAATCCCCCTTTCTGGGGCAGATGTAGCCAAACGGACTAAGTTACCTCAATCCAACCTCTGCTTGAAACAGAAGACATTAGCCTCCAATTTATACTCATGCATAATTAAAAACCAACTAATTAGAAGTTCAATTGCAACAAAATTGCCAAGTCTTGTTATCAAAAACACTTTAACTGCAGACAAAATGCATTTAAACTTCATGAGCACGGATGCTACGTAGCTTACTGTCTAGAATAGTGAATTTATTAGAACAAAATAACTGTCGGTCACTCCTAATAAGTGCTGGTGCTGCACACACTACCCAGGCTGCAGTCAAAAAGGGATGCCTGTAGGAAGCCAATAACCTTTTTTTCTTCAAGTAATTTCACAGCTATTGGAAGAGTCCGGCATGTATTTTTACCTACATGCCACTGTTCCCCGCGGCAGGGGGCAGGCTGCAGGCAGGAGGAGGCAGGAGGCAGGCAGGCTCCTGCCCGCAGCCCCCCCCGGCTCCCAGATGAGCCCCCGCAAACCTGGGCGGGCGGTTTTGGGTTCAAACCTGCCCCTGCTTGTTCCTGGCTAAAATAAGGGGAGTCTGACAGCGGGATCTGGATGGAGAGGGGTCTCCTGGCTGCAGGCCTGCCTCTCGCACAGCTCTCCACATCGCCACTACGTTTGAGGAGAAATAAAACAGATTTGTGCGGTAGGCAATGCTAAAAACCAGTTTAACATGCAAAAGAAAGCCGAAAAGCCACCATACAGGCTTTCCTTCTTTCTTTTGGGATTCTCCCCTTTCAGTACAGGTAAACCAACCCACTCCGGTTGCTGCTCTCCCGCCGGTCCATCCCACTGCCCACCCAGCCCCGCTCCCCAGTGGGGCGGCACTGCCCGGGAGGCACAGGCAGCGCACGCCATAACCCCAGCACACCAGCACCGGCCAGCGAGACTGCTCCTTCAGCGGGGAGGAGGGGGGGAAAGGCTTTTGCCACGTTGCTGTTTTGGGGCCTTCAAAGTTCAGCACCAAGCTGACAAATTCCTACTGCCTTTGGGACACATCTCAACCTTTGCCTTCCAACCAGTGGCACATTGCCTCCTGTACTCTGCTGCTTCTGCGGTGGGCAAGATCTCTTCCTCCCTCCACATCCCAAACTTACGGCTGCTGCAGTGGAGAAGGCGCTTTCAGCCCACTCCTCATGCTTACCCAGAGTCACTAAGGTGCACCAGGAGCCAGCCACTCGCCTCACATCCTGCTGACAGCCACAACCAGAGGCCACAGCTCTCCAGACACGCGTTACCACCACGTCACAGGCTCACTACGGCCACCACAGCCCAGCCAGCGCTTGGGACTACTACGGCCAGGATGTGGCCCCAGCAGTTGCTCTGTGCTCAAGTTCTGCAAACACCTGAAGGGAGGAAGCTCCTGGCCCACCGGCCCTGCAGGGAGAGGTTCTCCCAGTGCTGCAAGAGAAGCTGAGATCTCTACCCAGGGCTTCTGGAGAGACAGGCGGGACATGCTCCCACTCCACCATGGCACTAAAGCGATGGTTAAAGCGCAGTGCCAGGGGGCACCCAGAAGCCAAACTGCTTTTCTTCATGTTTCACTCCCTGAAGGGACACTACTGCACCAATGGGCTGTGAAACCGGCCCGCTCACAGATTCCAGCCTGTTAAGGAGAGGAGAGGCAGCAGCTATCCCATCCCTGTGTAATGTGGGGGCAGGTCGGTCCATCCAAAGGCTCATCTTTCACCACAGAAAAGTCTGATCATTAGAAAGGATAATTACTGGGGCAAGTGGGAAGAGATGGGGGCAGCTATCCTACTGACGAGTTCAAACGCATCAACAAACCCCTTCCTTCTGCCTTCCCCATTCCTCCTCCAGCCAGAAAGGAGGACAGGATGCTGCTCCAGCATCCCCAGTGCAGGCCCAGGCAGCCCCCATCCGAGCCACGGGTCTCCCGGTGGACGGGACGGCAGCAGAGGGAGCACCAACGCTCAGGGGACTGCAGGCTGTCTGCTGCCCTCCCACCCCAGCAGGGACCAGCGGCAGGGCTGGGGCAGCGACCAGCTCCAGGAACACCTCAAGGCCTGGGAGGAAACACCCACCGGGTTGTTTCTTGGATCCACTGGGGCAGAGAGGGTGAAGAGAAGAAAAAAAATCATGGAGCAAGGTTAGGGAAAAAGATCCAGGTGAAAAAAGTGTATGTTGTCCCTAATGAAGAAGACAACTGGACTGTGAAAAGAGAGACAGAGCTGGCTCTTGGACGTGACTGAAGGGATGCCGACCGCTCGCTGCTTTGGCTGGAACCAGACACCAAGCAGGGTTTATAGACTCTTAATAGCGTTAGATGCCTGAATACTTTTGAAAATCTGGCTCCAATTTTCCGGGATGGCCATGTGAAACTAAATAAACTATGAAAATTAAGTTCAGAAGTCTTGCTTCATACATCTTCTGAGCAGAATTAGAGGTGAAGCTGGCTGTACTCCTCCCAGCACCGACCTGACAATTCATTTACTGAGCAGCCAGAAAGCAAATCCCTCTTCTCAGCTTTAACGCAGGGAAAAGCCGGCCAGGGAGTCCTTGGCCAGCAGCACCTCCTGCCAGGGCGGCTAACGACGCTGTGAAAGTTACCACCCTTCTGAAATAAAGCACCCGCTGCTGCCTTCCCCCCGCTTCGGGGAACAGACCCTTCACCCGGGAAATGCCCCTTCCGTGTCGGGGGGCTCGGCCTCTCCCGAGCCGGTGCTGCTCACCCACCCAGCCGTGGGGGCGGCAGGGCTGGGGTCACAGCGGAGCAAGAAACCAGGGGGACACACACTCAGAAACCCCCCCGAACCGCGGACGCGGCAACCCGAGGGGGGGCGGCCACGGGGGGCTCCGGGAGAGACCCGCGGAGCCGCTTCAGAGCGAAGGGGGGTGGGAAGGGGAAGCGCTGGCCAAGGCCGCGGGGCTGCGGCGGGGCCGGGCAGCGGGGCGGGGCGGAGGGGAAGCCCGGCACCGGCCGGACAGGGGGGGCGGCGCGGCGCAGGGACACGCTCCCCCCGGGCCCTCCGCGGGCGCCGCCGCCTGGAGCCCCGCCGCGGGGGGGAGCCGTGGCGAACCTCGCCGTTCTCCGCGGCCGGGCCCGCCGCCCCCGGGGCACCGGGCCGCCCGGCCTCCCGGCTGGGGCCCGCTCCCGCACGCTTTGTTCCCGCCGGGCGAACAAAGGGCGAGCGGGGGCGGCGCGGGGCCTCCGACCCCGGCACCCCGGGCCATCCCCGCCGCCCCCAAACCGCTCCCCCCCGCCCCCGCCCCCGGCCGTACTTCTTGGTGCAGTCGAGCAGGACGCCGGTGAAGCGGCGCTCCCCGCAGCTCAGCGTCACCACCAGCGTGTCGTTCACCATCTGCTCCACCAGCACCGGCACCCAGGCGCCCACCCGCGGCGCCGCCGCCTCGGCCATGCTGCCGCCGCCGCTGCCCCGCCGGGGCCGGGCCGCGCCGGGCCGCGCCGCGCGATGACCTCACGGTGCGCTGCCGTAGGGGCGTGACGTCAGGGCGCCGCCCCCGCGCCTGCGGGCGGACCGGAACCGGCCCCGCTCCGCGCCGCGCGCCCGTGCCGGTGGGGCCGGTTGCGGGAGCGGCGCCCTGGGATCCGGCGGCGCGGGGGCGGCAGCCGGGGGCGTGCGGGGAGTCACGGAACGGTTTGGGTGGGAAGGGACCTTAAAGGCCACCCAGTGGCACCCCCTGCCCTGGGCAGGGACACCTCCCACCAGCCCAGGTTGCTCCAAGCCCCGGCCAACCTGGCCTTGAACCCCTCCAGGGCTGGGGCAGCCACAGCTGCTCTGGGCACCCTGGGCCAGGGGCTCACCCCCCTCACAGCCAACAATTTCTGCCTCACATCTCATCTCAGTCTCCCCTCTGTCAGTGTAAAACCCTTCCCCCTCGTCCTATGGCAACAGGCCCCGCTGAAAAGTCTCTCAGTAAAATTCCAAGCAACCGAGTATCTGCTCAGAGTTCCATCGACAAACAGCCCCCAGACACCGCTCTGCACACACCGGGAACACCGCACCGGCCCTTATGCCAGCCGTGCCAGGAGAGCAAAGCAAGAAACACATGTATCACCAGAATGTCAGTGACATTCGAAATACGCCTTGGTGACCTTTGTGCCAACCCATGGTGATTTCCCAGCTGGTTTGGACACATCAGAAACATTACAATGGCTCAAAGACACAACTGTTCTATGAAATATGGAAACAGAGAGAGAAACTTGGGCCACTTAAAGTCATTGAGAAAACTTCAGGTGACTTCAGCACATATTACATCTGTAATATCACTTTGCCCAAGTTACTAAAACGTACTTCAGATTGTAAGGTTAGATAGCAATTTAAATCTTACTTTACCCGTCCCTGATGTTTACTTCTGTCACTTCCCACTGTGAAGTAATTCAATTAATTCCACATTTGTTTCCGGGTGGATTCTCTGCTGCTCCTGCACTGCAGTGACCCTGCAACAAGCTCGCACATCCTCAAATACTCAAAAGTCAAGCAGTGAAATGCTGTTTTCATTGCTATAGAAATATGAGGGAATTGAGAAATCATTTCTGCTAACCCTTAAGTCCAGCATTTTTTCCCCCAATCTTAAAGGAAATGTTATTAAGTGTGTTTTGTGAGGCTGCACGGCAGGTTCAGGCCATGTCTCTGTTCCTTCGTATACAAAACGTAGCGTTTTCCCACCTCGATGTGTGACTTTGAAATCCTTGAAAATTAGGGTCACCCAACACTTTCCAGAGTAAGCCTTCTATCTGTTAACTTTGCCAAACATAATGATTTGCGCTGAGTTTTTTTTTCTTTCTGGGTGTTTGCTGCAAGGACATTGATCTTGGTCGCATTGGTTTGACATCCCCGAGAAGAAACAATTTTGTTAGTTTTGGCTTAACCCCCCCCCACCTCAGTTTGCCCAACGGGGATCACTACCCCTTCCTGGCACAGAGACATCGGTCAAACCTTTCGACGAGCTCCTGATGGCACCACAGAAACTGGCTTCTTTGAAACCAAACCTCCTGGTTTCCCATGTGGACTTTGGAGAGGGAGTGTTAAGTGAAACCAGTTAATTGAAACCACGCACCAGTACAGGTTGGGGCTGACCTGCTGGAGAGCAGCTCTGCAGAGAGGGAGCTGGGAGTCCTGGTGGACAACAAGTTGCCCACGAGCCAGCCAGGTGCCCTTGTGGCCAAGAAGGCCAATGGTCTCCTGAGGGGCACTGAGAAGAGCGTGGCCAGCAGGGGGAGGGAGGCCATCCTCGCCCTCGGCTCTGCCCTGGGGAGGCCACAGCTGGAGCACTGGGTCCAGTGCTGGGCTCCCCGCTTCAAGAGGGACAGGGAACTGCTGGAGGGAGTCCAGGCTGCGGAGATGCTGGGGGACCGGAGCATCTCTGTGCTGAGGAAAGGCCGAGAGCCCTGGGGCTGTTCCGCTGGAGAAGAGCAGGCTGAGGGGGGATCTCATCAATGCTCAGCAAGAGCTAAAGGGCGGGGGGCAAGAGGATGGGGCCAGACTCTTCTCAGTGGTGCCCGGGGACAGGACGAGGGGCAACGGGCACAAACTGGAACACGGGAAACTCCATCTCAACATGAGGAGAAAGTGAGGGTGGCAGAGCCCTGGCACAGGCTGCCCAGAGAGGTGTGGAGTCTCCGTCTCCGGAGACATCCCAAACCCGCCTGGACGCGTCTCTGTGCAACTGCTCTGGGTGACCCTGCTCTGGCTGTCACCACCACACCACGACCCCGGCCACCAGCAGCTGGCTGCAGGTTGCCACCAAAGGCAGCCACCATCCACAGTATGCACACAAGAGGGCAGGATGGAAATTTTAAATCTTTTCTTCTGAGATTTTAACTGTTGAAAGCCCCCATAGTACCCGAAAACCACACAAACGTTGAGGCTACAGAACCAAAACCGGTCGGGAAGAGCTCCAAGCCCTGAGCCTTAACAAACACCCAGGAGCAGCCGGTTCAGCTGCGCTCTCGAAGGGACATTCAGCGGCAGATCTAAGGGTAACGCGGCCTGTTAAATACTTACTGCTATCTGCAAAATGAGCATTATCTGTGGAACTGAACCGAGAGCCAAGGGCATTACTGGTACCGTCAGGCTGCAGCGTGCTGGGCACGGGCACTGCCAGCCCTGCTGCGCTCTGCCGGACAAGCCCACCAGAACAAAAGGAAAAAGCAATTGATTTTTGTGCTTGGTGACCCTCCCCCTTTTCCTCCCCTCCCACAGGCCCGGCATTCCTCACAATGGAACAAACGAGTAGGAATTAATTTCAGCCCTCCTGCTGGAGTGGCGGTGTCCGTTCCCAATTTTCCGTAAACAAGTACCAGTAAAACCAGCACAGAAATCAATCATGGCATTTGTATGTGTACAAAGTTAATTAAAATACTCTGCTAAGTCACTGCCGCTCATTAATCAGGTGTTGATCCAGACATATGCAAGACAAATCTCTCTCTGATATATTTGGAAGTGTATTCCACGGCGCACCACACAGAAAGCACGGAAGATGCCTTAGGAATGGCACAACCCCACGACCGCACGGAACGGATCCCCTGGGATCCACCTGTTGGGCCTCAGGGGATGATTGCCGCTTAGGACTTCAGGGACATGAAGGTCAAAACCATGAAAAACAAAAATCAAGCTGTTCTTAAAGGTGACTTTTAGGAAAAAAAAAGTAGAGAAAATCCTTTTTTTAACCTTGCATTTGCTAATTACTTAAACAATGTATTTCTGTAACAACTGCTAGCAGGATTTTCTTTGGGGTTTCCTTAGGGTTTATACACAGACCGAACAGCACTGCTGTACATAAATTAACGCTTTTCCTGATGAGCTAGAACCAGGAACGAGACACGTCCTAAACCCTCACCCTCACTCTGTGTCACGTCCTGTGAACCCACCCACGGCAGCAGCTCTGCGCTGCGTGCAGAGAACTGGCATGCTCATTTCCAGGTTGCTTTGAAATTCTGCATTTTGGTAAGTCGCATCCACTGACTTACCTTTATAACCACCCTGTACAAGTAGCATGTATATTTTTACTAATCTTTTACGGAAGGATCCCATTTTTATGTGAATTGCCGAACAGACTCCGGCACGCTGGACTCACCGGGGATTAATAAGGTGCCCGTGCTGGTGACTGCCGCAGACTTCTCACGGCACACAAAGCACCGAGACCCAAACGCGAACCCTTGAAGCTTCATATAGGTTTCAGGTAGAGACTTGCCAAAAAGGGCTAATAAATGTTTACTCACATGAACTAGTACTAGGCGCTACTTTCTCTGTCAATCTAAACAGCAAAATACAAAAATACAAAAAAACCTCAACTGAGCTGGTATTTGGTATTATTTATTACGGATACTTCTTAATGTTGCAATCGCAGTATCTAGGGGACAGGACAAACTGTAGTTCTGAGACAGCCTTGACTTTCTGCAAAACCTTGAAAATCCGTTGAGAGCAAGATGCAAGCGGAGAGGAGAGATCTGATGTCATCGAGGGCGGAGAAATCTGTACTGATTTTCCGAAGGAAAAGGATTTTTGGAAGCATCATCCAAAACACAGTGATACGCTCTTACAGAAGGTCTGCCCCCCAAACTGCTCAGGAATCTGGGAGGGCGTTTTGCCAGTCCCGTGCACTCATTAAACCCAGTGCCTCTGGACGTCGCTTGGGCCACACGGCGACCGTTTCGGAGTATACAGAATAAACCAATCCACAACTACCAGTGCGGAAACAGTGGACAGACTGCATAAACACATGTATTATGGACATGCAAAGGAAACTTTGTCTAAAGTGGATCAAATTAACATCGCTTTAAGCCGCATCCGTTCAGAAAACTGCACCAGACCCAAAGGAGTTGCTCTGAGCTTTCCCTCTGCGCGGCAGCAGAACTGGCTGAGCGAGCCTCGTTAATAACCCTACGAGCTGAGGAACGCCGAGGTGTGTAATTGAGCCTCGTTAATAACCCGCAGGAGCTGAGGAAGGCAGAGCTGTGTAATTCCGGGTGGCGGAGCCAGCAAGGTGGGCAGCTCTAATGCACCTCTACCATCCAAGAGCCCCAGCTCCGCAGCAGCATGCGGGCTCGCTCCACGCTTGTCCTTCAGAAAAATTCCCATCTTTGGTGTATTCGTCTTTCCCTGCCACACACTGCCACTTCTGTGCCCACAGAGTGGTTCGGTGGCGCGAACGTTTATTCCCGTGACTAAAATTTCCACCATTTTACAGCACGTAGACTGGGCAGAAAGTGGAGGCAACACCTGAGGTACCTCTGCCGTCCCAGGAGGACAAACGACGGGACCATGGCACGGGGACAGAGGGAGAAGACAGAAAGCACAGGAGGGAGCACGACCTCTGCCGTCAGTGAAATTCAGTACTGTGACCTCCTCCTCGGGGCTCCTGTGGCACCGGGGAATCACTGGCTCTGGTTCAGCTCCTGTAACGCGTTGCTGCACTAAAGCCCTCTCCAAAGTAGTGCTGCAGTTCTGGGGGAGTAGAAGGTAAAAGCTCCTGATGTCCTGTCCTGGTAACCCCAGTTCTAGCACTTTTGCGCGGTTCCCCGTATCCCAAAGGTGCGACACTGCCGGGATTCGGGCTCGGCTGTTTCCGCATCGCCTGACCTGATCCCCCACCCCCGCTGCAGCCGAGGGCCCCCCAAAGGCTCCTGCTGCAGCAAGGGCAGCCCTGCGGCTCCCACGCGTCAGCAGGGCTCCAGACCAAGGACAGACACCCTGAGAAACGCTCCTGCCCTGGGAAACGCTCCTGCTCCTCGCGTCCAGGAGAAGGGGACAGCCTACATGACATCTGATGAGTAGCTTTATTCTACATTTGATGAGTAGCTTTAAATCTAACACGACGATTTAACATTAAACGCAGTGTTTGTGATGAAGACCCAGACTGGTCTGAGTAGGACATACAGTGCAAGGCCAGAGATGAGTCATGAAACCAGTTAATTCGTAGTACACAGTTCCTGCTCTTAGCAACATCACAAATGGCTGCTCTCCAAGCATTAGGGACCATTTTTGAATTTTATTTTCATAGAATTTTCATAAGCCTATAGAAGCGCACTTGGAAAAATGTGCAGAGAGGCTGATGAAAACACTTTACAACACTGTCCCACAAATCTTCTAAAAGAGACAAATTTTATAGTCAGTTAAAGCAGACTGACTCTTGTTACGGGTTTAACATTGTCGAATGCAGTCGGGAAGACTAAGTGAGAAGAGGAGGCTTTGGGAATCCTCACCCCAATGAGGTAAGCATCTCAGGTTTAACAATTCCAGGCAGTCAGAATTTGCCACTGGAAAAGCTCTTTGGGGTTTGGATTCGTGGTAGGTCAGGAGGAATCTGCCCCGTGAAGGCCACGAGCCAATACTCTTGGGTAGGGGGGAGTCCTTTTGGTTTCCTCAGCTTGGTCTGTAGATCTTCAACCTTGGATTTGAAAGCAAACACAAAAATAGAGAACGGATATATAAGTGTATATAATTAAGAACAGGAAGTAACGCATACATCTAATGGGGCAGAGTTTTACCTGCTCCTTCTGCAGCCTCCGTTTGTACGCACGTGGAGCCGTCCCACGCCACACTCACACAGACGTCTCCATCTGCCTTAACCGCACGCACAAGAATGTGCTGGGATTTACATCTCCAGTCCCATGCACATGCTGACATTTACATGTGGGCATGTTTTAAAACAGCTGAAGTGAAAACAGGGGGGGTTAATCCCCTTAAAATCCTCTTGAAAGTCTTCATGAAAATATTCTGCTTTTTAGAAATACAACCAGAGATTTTAAAACATTGTTTCTTTTACTATTCAGTATGCTATGAATGCCGTGGAACACAAACCAGTCACACTCAAACTACAATAACCGTGGGGTTCCAGCATAGCTTAAGCCCATCATGGCAAGTTCACACATCTCACGCAGAAGCTCACGGTGAAGTCCGTGAGTAGATCTTTGCAGGCCTTGTCTCCTGACTGTCCATTCCACGTATCTTTTTTAAAACAACTTCGAAAAACCTGAAAACAATTAAGCTAATAGAATTACGTCTCTCCACGGTTTGAAGGGAGCACTCTGCGAGACGCCCTCCTTCGTGCCAGCGCGAGGCCCCAGGTACTAACGGCACGCTGTCAGGCTGGAAGTCACTCAGATTTGGTGAATGAACTCAAGCTCCTCAAATCCCACAGCTCCCCAGTTGCCATCCAGTGATGCATTCTTTTTTGGGGGCTAGTTACCGCTTTTAAAATATTATCGGGCATTACAGACAGCAGTTCCCCTGCTCTGCAAGGCTCCTAGCCACGTATGCTGCAGTTTGTGCAGACATACCTGGCACTGCAGCCACCCAGGAGGCATCCTGCAATTACTGAGCACCTCGGGATACTGACTACGGAATGGGATCTCCTAAGCAGCGCCACGACTCTCCAGTGTGTGTCTGGGAAACCCAAGGGCAGATGGCTAATGGGAACAGTCAAGGCAACCAAGTGAGAGCAGAGCCCATCCCGGGACACCGGGAGCCCGCACTACGGCACACGCAGCCCCCGCCGAGTCCTAAATGCCAGTCCCATGTTGTCACACGCGACTCCTGTACCTGCCTTGAGGAGGGAGTTCCATTTCGGGAGCGTGCAGCTTGCGCTGTGCGGTGCATGACGTTATGGAGCGGGAGGGACGTGGGTAATTTTAGAACAGTGTCAGGATTTCCTGGCACAGGGACAGACGCTTTGCACCACGTATGACTCGTTTGCCCTGTTATGCATATTAGGGAGGCTGGACTTCAGCGCATTAGATCACTTCGGTTTTGAGGCCAAAAGACGCTTTGAATAAAATAAGAATTTCTTTTTTCCTAAAGTACAGGTACTGCAAAGTGCTGCAAACACTGCAAAAAAGAGGCTGTGAAATCCATGGCCTTTACGTGATCAGTTCAGGCAGCTGCAGCCACGTGCGCGTGACCAGTACTTCCACCCGACGAGCGCTGGGGCTCCGCAGGGCCCGGGAGCCTGTGGGTAAGCGAAGGTACCCAGGCCTGAGAAGGAGCTGCAATGGAACCGTCTTTCCACGGGCTGCTGCTCCTCTTCGGAGCAAGTAAACAGTTTGGAAACCATTTCACATTCCCTGTGCATTATAAAAGGGCTTTGTTTGTTACTACGGTGTAATTCCTTACTGGGAAAAGGCTTTGCCACATGTGGTACCACCGATACTACCCCTACACATTAATGACAGTGATTTCTTGCTTGATTAGAAAGCATGATACGGACATGATGTGCCATGGCATTCGAAGAACCGTCTAGAGCGTTTGTACTTCCCCTGCCCTCAGGAAACCTATTTCTAAGACAGTTTGCTTTTTTGAATCTGACAAGATTATCGTTTGAGCATGTTACAGAGCGCGAACGGCCCGGAGCCAAAGAGGGAGGAGACGGAACGCAATGCGAGAGCCCTGGCTGGCGGAGCCTGGGCAGAGCGCGGCCGTGGCCCCTGCGGAATCCCATCAGTGTCACCATCTCACATCCCAGAGCCACCACCAGCCCGGGCTGGACAGGCAAAGCTGACCGAGCCGAGAGCCTCGACTGCACAGCGAACAGACCAACCGCCAAGCACCGGCTCGTTTTACTGAGAGATACGTAACTTCATTTGACTAGCTCTGCAGTTCAGAAAACTGAAGTCATGCTTTTAGTCAAGGCAAAATAATTCCTAATAATGTTGCAACAAGCAAATAAAGTTTACAGCTCCCCCAACTTTAATGACAGCTCTCAATTTTCTCTTCCCAATCAGGACACTTATTGATGTCTCAAGGTATAGATTTATGAGCTCTCTTTCCAACTCTAAATGGGTAATTTTGAATTTCAACTTTTTTCTGTATTAACCACTTCCACTGAATGGCTTGTACAGCACGTGATAAAAATCACCATCCTCGTCTACTGAGTTTTATATTAATCTTTGGACATCTTTTATGCTTTTCTTGGGTTTTGTCTTCTGTCTTAGAATTTTGGCTTTGCTTTTGAAAGATTCAAAACACTGCACATGTTTTATGTCTGTTTATATATGTGCATGTTGTGTACATGTACACGTACATACACACAATTTTAGCATGAGCAAAAAGAAAACGTTTAACAATTTGAAAATATTTGCTGCCTGAGATTTTTGTGAAATTAAAGAAATGCCAAATTAACAAGTGTTCATCAGTGTAGACCACCGCATTTACTGTATTACCTGAAAAAGAGAAGATACTCACTGTCCCAACGTCTCGTTTTGCTTCCTTCACTTCCACTTGGGATGTTCCTGTTAATTTTTCTCACCTTGCTTTCATCATTTGCATGTGCTGTCTGAGGCGCTGTTCCAGTTTCTGTTCTCTGAGATACCTAAGCAAACGTGGTAAAATTATTATTTCAGTCGCTTTATATTCATTGACCCTTCTGCTTCCAGTTTCAAGTATTTAACCCACTTCTGCCCAAACCAGAAACAGTCATAGAGAGCAAAACGAGCAAAATGCAGTGGCTTTGCCTTTGTTCATGCGCACTTTGTGGCACAAGCACCGCGTGGTGGTCTGGCAGCGCTGTGCCTTACGCTGGCTCCTACGCGCGCAGGGATCTGTTTACGCAGTTGCTGATGTTATTTACGCCTCGCTCCTGCCTAAGCCGCATGGTGCTCTGGGGCCAGGCCGGAGTTTAGTGGTGCAGCAGGCTGGTTTTGGCGGGTGCTTTGCACAGTTGCTGCAGAAGCTGGAAGACTTTCGGTGAACCAGGCAGTGGGATGACAAAGGGAAAAGGAGAGGCGTGCGGTCAGGGAAGCTGAACGAGGTCCTGCCATCCAAAGGAGGAACCACCGATGGGACACTAAATGAAACGCTGCAGAAGGTGTGCTAATGAAACAAGGATCTGACGGGGCGCTGAGCTGTACCCAGGACAAGTGGCTGAGCCACCTACAGCTTATGCAAACGGCTTTTCAACCGTCTTGCCTGTACATTGAAAATCGCGTTGGACGGCAGAAACACAAGAGAGTTCTACAGAGCAGCCCTTTCCAAAGCACTGGGCTCCCCGTGCAGGTGTGAAAGCCAAGGCAAGAACAGGACTGAATTATGAACGACTGCTAAATAAAAGTATTTACTGTACTGTACTTCTGTGCTCATCAGACCTTCCTGGCCATAGCCGTGGTATCTGTAACCACCTCTCTTCCGTATTACGAGACAGTGTAATAAAGTGTGTTTTTCCTTAAAGCTGATTAAAATTTTCCTTGATTTACAGACATCTGTCTAGTAGTTATGTCCTGAGATTATCAACTGGAACACGCCTGTACATACTTTTAGAAGTGCAAAATGGAGCAAACCGACACATCTTGTAATCAGAAAAACAAACAGAGCATTTCAAGTTTTCCCCATGTAAGTTAGAACCAAATAGAACAAAAGCTGAAACTCAACTTGAACACTTTCTAAAACCGGCATCAAACATTATACAGGCTCTTAAAAACTGGGACATTTTCACACTTCTCCCCTCTCTCTCTTTTTTTTTTTCCCAAACTCTCATAAAGAAGACTGATTGCAGGTATTTTCCAGCCCCGCTGACGGGCCAGAGCAATTGAGACAAGTATGTACGTTTATTCTCCAGGTGCCTGCCACGGTGAGGCCATCCATCCGCTGAGATTTGTTTAGTCCATTTTGCAAAAAGGACCAGAGACACCCAATTTCTAGTCAGCCCCCTGGCTCACACCCACTGTGTTAAGATGATACAGAAATACAATTAAATAGTTGGTTTATTATTAAAAGAAATTATTACTATAATAAAATAAGAATTGTTTTAGTGGCATCCTTCTTGTTTTGATATGGCATTGTACACGAAGGAGCAAATACATGTAGCTCAGCTGCAAGTCTCAAAGCAATAGTGATTATCTTTTAAAACAATTTTTTTAAAAAAATAAGCCTGTAATTAACTTTCTTTTTTATTTCTCTTTTAGTCACAGTGTTTGTTGATTAGGGTGCAGGTTTTTACTTCACAGATAGAAAAAAAGAAAGAAATACTTTCATACTAACAAATTAACTGGAAGTCATCGATAGCTTTGGGTAGGAACAGTTTATAATCTTATCTTTTTGGCACTCACTTTGCAGCTTCTGCTTTTACTTTCAGCAACCTTTCTTCCATTTTTGCAGGTGCGTGGTCGCGTTTCTCAGCTCCCTCTTTCACGGCGTAGTAACCGATGTCGTACGCAGCGTACGGTGTACTTTTTGGTATCTACAGCAAAACAGAATGCTAACACATTAGCTGGAAATGATAGCAATTAAAAATGGTTTCATGCTGCAGTTAAAAATGCTGTAACAGCGGTAGCTGTTTGAAGCCCTGGTTAGTCACCAGTGCCTGCTGGGGAACGCGGTGCGGCACTGGGGCGCTGAGCCCCCCCGCAGCCCCGGGCAGGGCCCTGGGCGCTCCCCGCGCCACGCTGCGGGACACGCGCTTGGGAGGACACTTCCCATACGTTCTCCCACTTGTCACACAGCATGAACACGCTTCCATTTCCCTAAGACGGCTTAATACAGAGTCCAGCAAACCAAAAATCAAAGCTGTGAGAGGGCTTGAACACCTTTTTCACCTTTTTTTTTTCACCTTTTTTTTTTTCCACCTGCCCTTTGCGACTCTGCCAGATGCCCTGGCCATGGGGCTGCACAGCCCCCGTCCCCTTCTAACAGGGGATAGGTAGGATACAGCTCTAACGGGAAATGCTGACGGGTACCTGCTCAGAAGTCTTCTGTGGAGTGACCCATGGAAGAGCTAAGTCAAGCCCTATCTCCACCTTCCCAGAAACCTGGTCCTGAGCACCTGGCTGTAGGGGTAGGCCCTTCCCTCTGCATTTTCCATATAAAGCTACCAAAAAATCTTGGTTTTGTTCTGCCAGGTTGAACGCCTTTAAAAACTGAAAACTATTCTGTGAAGTCAAGTGATTTCCCAGACAAAGCACCTTACCTATACTTCAAGTTAATAAATTCCCAAGGTTTTGCACTGAGAAAAATTATTGCAGTAGATTTGAAATATTTTACAGGCACTTCATTTTTCTCAGAGCAAAAGCTTCCCTCTAAACTGGCTTACACTAAAACTGCCAATGATATTTTAATAGCATTGCCTGTGACTACGCTTCTGTAGCCACACTGCTGCAAGGAAAGTCAACCAGGTAACAGGAGGAGAATGCTACAGACCAAACCCATTTCCACAACCATCCCTGGGACATCATCGGTTAAGGTGAAGACGGAGCAGAAACAACGTGGGATGCTCATGTTGGTCTGACACATACGTCCAAATCAATATTTACTTTTGGGAAAGTCAAGGTATGCAATGGCAACCACGAGCAACCATTATTCACCTCTCCATGCCTTCATCACCATTATTCAAAACTAGGATTCTAAATCCAAGACAATCCCATAATTTTAAGAAAAATATTTTAAGTTTATTAAGTACAGGTAGCTGCCTTGTGGGTTTTTTTTTGCCCCATTCCAACAAGAACAATCTTAAAACTAAAATCTTTAGGGTTAAATAAAGGAGTGTTCTCTGTAACACTCGAGAAATATGAAAACTGCCTCTAACAAGATGATCAGAGAACAAAGATATATACTAACCATGAGAGCAAAAATCAAAGATTGTTAATATCAAAATATGAGAACACATTGCAACGCTCGTATTAACGTTGGTATTTCTTAGGTATTAATGTGAACTCAGCCGCAGAGGAGCCACCACTCGAGCAGCGGTTTGCAGGCGGTCCTGCCGTGCCACCTCCTGTTAGAGACGGGCGCACGCAGCTTCCCAGAAAGCTCACTACGCACTTGTGTCCTGCACCGTTTCTGCCATTTTTAACCCATCTTTTGTTGTCACTGTGTATGTCTATCACTTATAGCATTGTAAGTACCTAAATATGTTTGGTTTGTTCGGGTTTTGTTTCGTTTGGGGTTTTTTGGGTGGGTGTTTTTTGTTGTTTTTGTTTTAGAGAAGAAAAAACTTTTGCAGGAAAAACTGAAGAATTGTTCTCTGGGACTGAACACATCATTCTCCCCACTGAGGTACGTGGGAACATGGAAGAAAAAAAACAAGGAATGTTTAATTGTATCACATAACAATATACTTAATCCTTTTCTTGTCATTCACCGTTCAATTCTCTTCTACGCTAGCCGAATTTCTGTTGTCCCAAGAACAATCCGTCAGGTTGGCCAAAACAAAGCCCTTCCTGCCCGGAGAAAGCGGCCTGCCCAGCCTCAGCAGCACACGTCACCCAGCGGGGCAGTTCCTAAATCTTTTTTTAGGAACTAAAATTCGCCTAAATTCAGCATCTAAACCTTCAGTGAAAAACCGGGTGTGTGTCGAGATCCGAGCCCTCCCGCTGAGAGCAGGAAGACGCGTCTCTCCCACAGCCGCCTTCTGGTCATGCTCCTGCTTTAATATTGGGAAATTACCCTTCACGTTGAATATTGCTACACAACAAACCAGCCTCCGGAACTGTCGCACTCACATCATCAGCTTAAAGTGCAGAGCAAGCAGGACATTATCAGAGACAGAAGCATTACATTTATGTATTTCACTTCCAGGACAATAAAAGTCGGCAATGAATATTCACAGACTAAGATCAGGTGAAAAAGTCTGGCAACTGAAACACAGGTAACAACTTTGCTGACGGCGCACGCAGTGGAATAAAATCCTGCTCCTATCACTTTTCCAGCCATCAGCTCCAAAATGTTTTAGTATTATGTAGTACTGTATAAGAAATCAGTTTCGATGAGAATTTCTATTAGCCGGAGTCAGGGAAGGTGATGTTGAGCAGTGCCGCGGGGCGGGAGGAGAGGGGCGGCGGCGGCCTGGCCAGCAGCCTGGGCCTGACACGGTCCTAGCGAAGTGCTGCGGCCGGGATTCAGAAACGCGGTTTAATTGCTGGAAAATGTCACACTACGGGTGCGTAGAAAGGTGAAAAAGGATTGTATTAACATGAGTAAACTGCCCGGGTCAGGCGCCAGCTTCCTGCACAGCCAGGGAAAGCGGCAGCCGACACGGATCACTGATGGGGTGCTCCGCTACCTTCGCCCGGGGCCCAACGGGGCGCCCGCGTCTGCTGGTGAACTGGTGTAATCTCCCATTTGATAAACTCCAGTTCAGACACTTCTCCAAGCGCTGATGCATTTAGTAACACATTTTGGCTTAGTTTAAAACAATCTGACATTTTTGTGGGGTTTTTTATTAAAAAAAAGTAAAGAACCCTAATAAGCTTGAAGTGTGGCTGCTTTGTTTTTACTTTTAAATACATACAAAAAATTGGTCGGTTGTGTCAGATGTTGACTTGCAAATTTCCCTACAATTCTAGGAAAGTTATAATCTGTAATACATGGGTCCTTTTTATTGTTTAAGCACTGTGTGTTGCTACGCAGATATCAATTAAATTTAACGCTAAATCTGTACAACCCCCCCCTTTTTATCACTGAGGGACATAATTAATTTTAATTTAAAACCTCCTGACATTTCAGATCAGTTTGGGTATATTTCCACACTTCCACGGTTACAGGTAGTATGCCCAGCAATCATGAAACTGAGATGAAGGAATTCTTCCCCGAGGAAAACTCCAGCATCTCCAGTTCCTTCCGGGATCGCCTCCCGCTGCCTCACCGGGTGGCAGCCTTACAGCTCATTTCCACGCCACAGCACCGGAAAATTCACGTGTATTCATTGCCAGCATCTCATCTACTGCAATACTGTATAAAAGGAATGAGAACCTAATGGCAAAACTAATGGGAAATTTTGTTTGAAATTCTTGTTTTAATGTTTGTTACTTTGGGGTAAAAACTTTTCATGCCTTTCATATACACGCAGAAAGAACCAGGAGCGAGGGGCCCTCCCTTCGCATACCAGCCTTTACAGATTCCTGGGGGAACCAGAAAATCCAGCGACTTCGAATTCAGTTTGGCAGAGGCAACATCTCATATCGGAGGCGTTCAATAATTTAAAAAATCATATTTCAACATACGCACTTCTGTTTTAACGCCTCCAAGCAGCCTGATTATCGGAGCCACTGCAGATTCTGAGTAGCAGTTGGAAGGATGTGGCAACTCCCACATGGCACGTGGGGCTGCAGCGCTTCACGCAGGAGCCACTGGCCACACAGACGCTGAGGAAGGGTCTGCAAAGCCACTGCCAAAGTGCTGCCATTTGAAGTTCTGGGGTTCCCTTTTTAAGTTTTAATATACAGGCTATTGAAGAAAATAAATCAATGGGAATCATTAATGGATTGTTTTTTCCAGTGTCCTACCTTGCTATTTTCTGTTACATACCGTATCTGCTTTTGTAGGTGAAAATCTAAACATTTCTCTTCTTTCTTTCATCAACTTCGCTTGGCCATGCCATTCCTGAAGCATTTCTTTATTGCTGAAAAAGTTAATTTAACTTTTAAAGCCATATTTTAAGAGGTGAATGTTACTACTCTTGTTCACGTGCTTCGCCACATACAGCTGAAGGACACAGGATACGTATCAGCTATCCCCACTGCTAACAGAGAAAACACCGGGGCCTCCTCCTGAAACATTCACTTCCCAAAGGCAGAAGAGAACCGCAAAGACCCCCCTCCCTGCCCAGTTCACGGGAGGAACAGAGCAGCGAAGAGCAGGACACAGATTCCAACAAAAACCAAGCAGAGAAATTAAACTGCCCAGAGGACTGTAACGAGCTACACGGTTCATCTCGGAACTACAGTTTCTACTTGGGAAGTTTAGACACCGAGTAAATTTAAGTGAACATAAAGAAGCAGCAGACAGTTGTACTACAAACAGTTCTACTGGGTAACGTGGTCTGACCCATCACATTTTTGAGGTTGATCAATAAATGTTTCATTAATATGATTTCTACCCTGATTCCGAATGTCTGCAGTGGTTCTGCAGCTCTTCTCTGCTCTGGTCCCAAGTTTGAGCTACTTCTCCTCGCACTGCCAGTGCTGGCACATAAGCAGAGTAATCCTCCTCCTTCACTTCCACCGTCTCTTTAAAAATACTTGTCAATTACAATAATGCCTAATAAATGAATACTTTAAAAAACAATAGACGTTGTCCCCAGTCTCTTGTTATGGATGCTTTCCTAAAGTCTTCCCAGTGTTTTCCTCTGGACCTCTAGATCCTGTCTGTAACTGTTCCTAAAGGTAAGGAACGCTCCCATCAAAGTCCAAGGAGAAGCTAAACCAACCCCTCCTCTGGGTCAGCGCCCCCCCGAGGGTGAACGAGGGGCAGAAAAAGAGACAGACACGCATAAAGGCAGGTGAAAGCCCAGCTTTTGTTGCCAGTGGTTGCTCAACTGCTGTGAGCACAGCTGGTCCGAGAACCGGCAGTGGCAGCAGGCCGTGAGCACAACCACCCCCACAACCGGCAGCGGCAGCAGGCCGTGCGCACAACCGGTCCCACAACCGGCAGCGGCAGCAGGCCGTGCGCACAACCGGTCCCACAACCGGCAGCGGCAGCAGGCCGTGAGCACAACCACCCCCACAACCGGCAGCGGCAGCAGGCCGTGCGCACAACCGGTCCCACAACCGGCAGCATCAGCAGGCCGTGAGCACAACTGGTCCCACAACCGGCAGCAGGCTGTGCGCACAACCGGTCCCACAACCGGCAGCAGACTCATGTTCACTAGCCCCAGCTCAAGTGACCGCTCACGAGCCCCCAGCCCCACGGCTCTCAGGAGTGGGGAATCCCACCCAAGCGGTGGCATTTCCTGATGGACGGAAGGACAGACAAGGATTGCCTGGCCCTGCTCCTCTCCTCCTGGCTTTCCCTCTCCCGGAGCGGGGATGCCCAGGGAGCACCAAAGCACACCAGATTTAACCCAAACCCATGGAATCCCGAGCACCACCTCCTGCACCCCCCAAAGCCAGGGCATTGCCCTTCCCTAACACAGCCATCTGGTGCTCCCAGGAGCGCCACGGAGACGCGTTTGTTCTGTAACGTGACTTCTACAGCTCCAGTTATAAAAGAAAAAAGGCACTAAGACGATACATATTGGGACTGACAGCGAGTCTCATTTCTTGGGTCGAGTCTGCAGCAAGCGGATTGATGTCTGAACTGCAGTCCAAATGCACACACGTAGTGGGAAAATATGCAGAGATACAGACAAGTTCTTTCAGCAAAATTTGTTCAATACGTATACTTTTTATACCCTAGATATATCACATTTTTATGTTATATGCAGAGTACGCCCTCTAGCTGTAGCCTTCTGTCAGCAAAGATGAAGTTACACTTAAGTTTACATGGAATGTAACATATGCAGTAACTGAAAAGGATTTATTTTCTGCTCAGTTGGAGTGGGAGTTCATGGAGCTCCACGGCCGAGTTGGTAAGCAGCTCGGCAAGTCACCTTTCTTGTTGTCTTTGAGCACCGTATTTTGTAAAGAAAAACACCCTTTAGATTTCCATTTGTAGTGCAAAATACTTTAAATTACCTCTTTCCTTGTAGCCAGTCAACTAGGCAATCTATTAAGACAGCAAGTAACAGCTTTTTTAAAACAACGACATTGTAATACTTGGCTTTTCCTTTGTTCAAAAAAAGTTTGTTCTTCTTTCAGCTCCTTTTCTGCTACTGATCTGCACTTTTCAGCTCGCTCTGCCCGAATTGTCCTATCTAGGATAGAAACTTAGTAAATGTATTTGTTTGTGTGGACATCTTTCATTTAAAATGTACAGTTTGATATTGTTAATTAAATAATACATAGAAAGCTAAGCACATTCAGAGATGGTGATATACACACTCCAAATGCAGTTTTTTTATCTTCTAGAGATCCTGTACATGAGCAGTCTGTTTTATTTCAGTATAACCATTAAAATATTGAAAGTAAAAACCATGTTTAAGTAATTTACCAAATGAATTACTTCACAAAAAGCACTGCCAGCCCAAGGTTGCATTGTGAGGGAAAAAAGTAAGCATAAACCATGAATTCTGCTGGATTTGTTCCACATTGTTCATACTTCAAAAACAAATTCCCCCCAAACGATGGGAGTATCAGTACAGAAAATCCGTAAAACGCCAGGGAGCAGCGGGCGCCCGCAGGACACCCCCCGCCCGGTGCCGCTCACCCAGGGAGCGCCCACCCCAGCTAAGCCCGTGATCTCCAAAGCAGCAATCCCCAATTATCCGAGATCTTCCCCCAGCCCTTCCAGCCTCATTCCACACACAGCTTTCTGCTACTGCCTTACAACCTCTTGCACAAGTTTTCTCGGAGGGCTGGCAGAGAGGCGGAGGGAGCAAACGCCAAAGGGTGAGGAGTGAAAGAGAGAAGGCAGGAAAGAAAACTCACAGAAAATATAAAAATCCCTTTCAATTTGTGTTTGAAATCCGAAACCTAATCAAATGGTCAATATTTAAAACATCAGTCAGCTCTAGGTTATTAAAAACTAGTGTTAATTTTTAAGTAACAAGAATAATGTTCATGAATATTGGGGGAAAAATTCACTGATATCATAGTAAATACTGAAAAAAGTTGGACAAAAAAAAATTAAGGACATTTCCAGTGTGTTCATTGTCTCCTTTATACACAAATCCCTTTTCAAAAGGGATTCACCATCAAATTCTCCCAAATCGGGTTTGCATTATTTGCATATTATGAAATATGATAAATAAAGCGTTTATTGAATGCTTTGAGTGCAAACGTAAAGGAATTTAATGTATTATCTTGTATTTATACTTAGTTATTTATCATATTGCATAGACTAGAAATGAAAAATTAGGTTACCTCCAGGATTCTACAGTCCTTTGTTATTCTGCATTATAAAATTCTATTGTTTTTCAGTAGAATGAATCCGGACATTCAAGGGTACAATTATAAAAACAGGAACAAAAAGAAGTAAATAAGGAAATAAAGATTGATAGTGGTTTTTAATTTTGGAAAAAAATATTTAAAGAATAGAAAATAGAAAAGTTATATTGTATTCCATATACGTATATCAAAAATATCATTTATTCACCAAATATGTATTTGACAATCAGTATAATGATGCGTATTAAGATGCTTTTCTATTTTCCAGCAGAAATGCAGAGTTTTCAAGCACTCGCAAGACCCTTATCATACATCACTGCGCGGAGCTCGGTCACCTGCAGAGACGAGCTGACTCGTTCTTTCTGTGCCTTTTCCCTGCTTCAGTAAAACCCTGGATTGCACCTACATGTTCGTCAGCAAGAAATTCTTCTTTTTCATATTTTATAATTTCTTCTTTCAGCTTCTGAAACCTCAGCTTTTCCTCTCTGTTAGGCCACTCCTCTGACGCATCAAAACTGGACTGCAACAGTTCATTTAAGTGGAGCTTTTCAACAGGTGCCATTTCTCCTGGAATCAAAGGGAGATTACTGGAATCCTATGTATCAAGGAAGTTCGATTTTTTTCCTAAGCAAAAGACAGCATTTAGATAGTGTCAATCAATCAAACAGGAGTGGGATTTGTTAGTGTCTTCTTATTTTAATACCTATTTTGTTCTCAAAGATTTGTCCCAAGTTTAAAGCAATCTGTTCTGGAAGAAGCCGACAGCCTGTCGGTGTCTGTGAGCAGAACGGTGCCTCCCCTCCCTTTTGACTGATAATTTGCCTACCTCATAATTTGGTACACTCTCCACCCAGCTTTTTATCAGTTCCACCATGCAGAATCTGAATCAAGGTAACATCATTTTTGCGAAGTGCTCAGTACCTCTGACTCACACCGGGTTCCAGAGCCATGTGTCCTCCACCCCCCGCGGCAACCCCGCAGGTTCTCAGGGCGGGTCCATAGTCCTCCTCGCTGGAAGTCTCCTCTCGCCCCAGATCGCACCGAGCCCCCGCCTCCCGTGGGGCCGCCCCAGACCCAGGCAGCTGAACCAAGAGGCCACCACAGACCTCAGCAGGGTTCAAACACGGCCCTGCCACAGACACTGTGGGAACGACAGAGGTGGGCACGAAAGTGGAAAATCCCAGCTTTGTACTGGGATCGCGACTTTGAGGAAAAAAATAGAGTGGACATGAAGACTCACGTAATGCATGTGCATGCGAGGACTGAGTTAAGGCTGTATGTAACCCTAACTCTCTCACTTCATTCTTCTGCAGCATTTACAGCTTGCCAATGTATATTTGGGTATAAATAAGTATTACATGAACTGTGTATGACTGAATTAAAGCTGGAGTTCTCTGCATGAGGAATAGGATTTAAAAAGATGTTCCATTTATCAGAGGAAGTAAAAAGGCAAAGCAAACAGATACATAATCATTAACATACTACAAGTGCCCAAATGCAATCTGTGAGCCAAACAGGAAAGATCTTTTAACACAACCACTTTAAATATGCAATGGAACGTAATGACGACAACCAGGGCACCAATGGAAGCTTTAGCACACCTCGCATTTAATCCCAACTGGCATCTCAGATTAAACGAATTTAGCATTATCTCAAATTACACCTTTATAGGTATTAATCCTCACATACAACTGAATTTACTCAGTGATCTTCCATATTTACATGCGGATGACTGATCCCAGGGTATATCTACACTGCACCAAGGTGACTGTTAGACACTGCTGACCATGGTTTGTGTGCGTGAGCTCTCGGGGCATCCGCAGCAGTGCCACGCTCAGCAATAGTTGACCACCGCAGAATTCACCCGCCTTTTGGGGTAGGTCCGTACCCTAGGCCTTCTGCTGCCCAACCGATAACCACAACAACTGCATATAGCCCAGCTCGCCTCTGACCGGGGCTGAGAGATCGCAAGATACACAAGGGCTTGGGTCTAGAGGCTCAGGAGGTTCCCCGAATCCTAGAGAAGGAACACACTGGCTTTCATCTCCCTCTCTTCTTGCGTTTCTGAGAAGCAGCATTATTCCAAGGTACATTCTGTTACCCTCTCTGCATGCAGTATGTATATACTACTTCTTACACACTGCTCCCATCCAACGGGAACAGATGGGCCATGTGGGAGGGAGCAAAAACTCTTGCATGTTACAGAAGGTTCCCAAACTTCATGTGCATGCCCACAGATTCCAAATATTAAAGTCCATGGGATTATTCTTCTTTAAATATACCACTATCTAAACTAACATTAAACATGCTAACATAATTAAGTTACGATACTGTTCCAGAGCATAATTTATAGTTGTTCTGTCATTCTCATCTATTGGGTTTGAATTCAGTAGAAGGCGATCCCATATTCTTATGCAGACAAGAATCAGCAGAAAAAATGCTTTTGATTTGCTATATTGAAGAATACTAACCAAATCTCAAAAAATTCAAGATTGTGTACCGTTGAACAGGAGTTAAAAACCAAAACAAGTAACTAGAGTGTTTCAAGTATATTAGGTGTTTATTTTGAAAGGAAGCATGTAACATACGCCTAAGGGAACTTGGAAAAACAGCTCTAATAGTCCACTTTACCATACAAACCCACCGCTGTCAGACACGACTGCTAATTCCCAAACAAAACTCACATACATACTAACTTGAAGAGCGATCGGCTGAAATGAATTCTAAGTTGCTACTGCTGAGTATAGAAAGCGATCCCTGGAAAATAATACTGGTTCACCTCACACAGATAAAAAGATAAAAAGCAGACAGCCTGTCTTCATAGCCTGCACAGCTTTAAAAACAAAATCAAGAAAAGCTGTTTCAGCTGCTGACGCTGCACTCGTGTTGGGAGCTCAGCACACAGAGAGACTTGGCCAGATGTCCCCAGGACAGAGACTTGCTTCTGCTCAGGGGTTTTACTTCTTTAGCATACAAAGACATGCTTTTGTTGCTACTCTGAATTTTTTATATTAGGTAACAACTAAAAATGCTCAAAGATAAATTAATTTCCTAATTGTATAGGGGAGAATTCCTATCAATAAGCACAGTAAGAAGGGGTGGGTAACTCTCCTGCATAGAAGTTTTGCTTCGGTTTTGCATAACTTGCTCACTAAAACCCCACTTCAATGCTAGAGAAAGCTTCGTGGAACTGGACTGAAGCATTCCAATGTACTGCAACCGTGATAAAGATTTGTTACCAAACACTTTGAACGTCTACAAAAGGCATAATTTTGAATATCCAAGAGCCACATTAGTTCCATTGAAAATTATGGGCAAATGTTTGACATTTTATACCCACTCCCAAGTGTTTTTCCTGTTTTGATTCTAAACCTTATTGTGCTGTTGATGGAAATATCCAGCAAACACCTACACTTGGCATTAGGCCCACCTCCAGAAAAACAAACATCAGCTGCAACTACATTAAACACAAATGAAACCAGGAGCTTTTTTCCCTTTCATGTTCGTACTCTTGGTAAACAAACGTAGCACGATGCACCAGTAAACATGAGCAACTCTGCAGAACGTACAGCAAAAAAATAAGTTAAATGAGCAGTGTATATTCCTATATTAAAATGCTAGTATTTAACAAAAAAACCCCACAACAAATCCAAAACAGTTAACAAAGCTCACCCACTTCCACAGGCCATTGATTACTTTCTAGAAGAGGACATCTCTGACATTGCCGTAACATTTAGCAATGGTCTGTGCTGACTCCTGTAGCATGGGCAATTCTGGGAGATAGAGAACTCTGGGGTTCTAGCTCTATCATTGTGACTACATTAAAAATTAAGCTAGGACTGGACTTCTGAAACAGTAAAAAACATTTAAAAGAGCAATCTTGCATCTTGAAAGATCTACTTTAATATATCCCTGGTTTCCTTCCTGGAAGACATTTTTCAAGATGATGCATTTACACCAATTGTGAAGCGACATGGCCTGAGACGGGCGCCTCAGTCAGCTTCCTTCTTGACCTACAGTAGCTCTCATGCGGCACGATCCTTGCTTGAGGAGGTATCAAAATGAGCGTGAAGCTAACAAACCATGTCTGAAACAAGCCTTGATTTAGATCTTCTGAGAAAACGACTTCACTTGCCAACCCAACGAGCTACTGAACTTCCCTAATACATCACGTGAATCTGGCTGCAGATTGCTTAGAAAGAAGTTCTCTCACAAGTGTAAAAGCCAAGCTAGGAGGGTAACCCAGAGGGGGCCTTAGTCTATAACTTCACTCGAGATCCTGATGACTGAACATGTTAAGTAAGCAGATTTTGACATATTGTGCATGCTAAAATAAATGTCCACCAACATGGAAAAAATGATCTAAATGTTAAGCACTAGTAACGCAGATAAAACTTGTCTCTAGAGAAAAATGCACTGCTCGCTCTCAAGTCATGCTAAAATGTGGTGAAATTTGGAGGTAAATGGTGGTAATCAAGCAACACTACTAGGATAAAATCGGTCTCAAAACAAGAACTATAAACAAGGTCTTAAAACATGAAGACAATACTCGTGTTCATGGTTCCCTTTAACGACATCATATGTGGAACTGACAATAAAAAAAATGTAGTCACTGTCTTTACATCACTATTTTGACTTCATTTTCAGCATCGTGGTATTTCGAGTTGATATTTTTATATTTCAGTGTATTGCTTAGCATTTTAAGTGGCTCATCCATACTCTGAATTTACTGCAGTCCCTTTAATGATACCACATTTTAACACCCCTAATTCCACTCTGATACTAATGGTATCCACAGTAATTAGCCTTCATTAAAGGAAAGCTTAAGTCCAAGGAGCGTTCTTCTGTGGGAATATGCCCAGTATTTCTATTATTAATGACTTCTGGAACCTATCAGACCATAAATAATGCAAATGATGTTGCATCTTTTCCTCTCTGCTGACAACTTCTTAATTTTACCCTCCTAATGTAAATTTATAACTGCAATACTGTGTGGAAAAAAGGAGAAAGTGTGATAAAAGAGCAAATTGTGCTTGTCTTTGAAGAATGTGAGCTGAAACACAATACGAAAACACAGAAAGCACTATCAGGCTTCTGGCATGCAGATGAACAATGTGAAACAGCTTGTGAAAATTGGTTATGGTGTATTTATAGCGCACGACATTTTTAAGAAGAAGTAGGTGTGCGCTTCAGATTGTATACAAATTTGGTAATTACATCCCCACCTTCCTTATGACACACAGGCAGACAACGCAACTTCCCCCATGCCTGTTCTCATGTTCCTCTTGCCTCCTGCCAGAGCCCGAGCGGAGCAGCGACCCGGAGCCAGCAGAGAGCTGGTTCTGGGATGTGCCCGCAGGTGCTGCCCAGCCCCGCTCCCACCTCCACACCCTCCTGCCACAGGCCGGGGGAGGCCGCAGACAGGCGCTGCACGCGCCGAGGGGAGGCCGACATCTGACAGCCTTCAGTGGCCCCCAGCGCCTGGCACGGCCCCGCTGCCCCACTGCAGCACCAGCAACTTGGTCTGCTCTGCCCACCAGGCCTCTGCCCGTGTCACGGAGGCAATCGACTGGTGTGACTTTTGGGGTTCGTCACCCCTGGGAGGCTGTCACTAGCCTCCTCAGTGTCTGCAGCAGCCTACGTGTCTGAACCAGACTACGGCCTGAAACCAGAAGCTACACTGAACCATCCGTCATTTACCGGCTCCACCTTTTTTCTGTAAGCCAGGTACTGCATTTCCATTTTTTTTACACACTCATCTGCTAATTAAGTGTCCTCTTTCATCTCCCTAATATGTCCATTTCCCCTGTATTCCCTACAAATGTGCAGTTATCCTCTTGACTACTCTGAGTGCCTGCGTGCACACTAGCCATTCTTCACCTTAATGAAACGGCCCAACCTTCTGCTTCTGTTCGCGCTGCTTCTCTGCTGATTCTGAACAACAGACTCTGCCGAAACTTCATCTTCTGTTCGTCTAACCGCATCACACGTACTTAAAATTTCCTTTTATACAAATAAAACCTCTTCTTCTCCGCTTTAAGATCCACGGTTTGATTTTTTTTATCACAACATTGAAGCACAACATCACTCATTCTAGCCAGCAATATCCCATTCAGATGCAAAGATGGACGACACCCACTAGCGAAAGAGCCCACAAGGAAAGATCCCTTGGTTCCCACTTTTGCAAAGCAAATCGCAGTAAACGCACACCAATACCTCTCCAACATACCTGGCATGGCTGGCTCCATACAGGGTAGTCTTCCATTCCCAGAATCACGAAGAAAGCACAGGATGGATTTTAATCCCTTTTGTATGACATCTTTAGGTGGAAATTCAAGGGGACAGTGTCTCAGATTCAAGGCTGTCAACGAAGTTAAGTTTCCTGTGAAAATGACAGAATTTAGCAAACACAGAACGACAGAACAGCCCAGGCTGGAAGGGACCTCGAAAGCTCATCAGGCCCAACCTTTCCACGTTTGAAAGCTGCGTGAGTTTTCAGATACACAGAGCAGTTGAGTCCAACTGAATGACTGGTATTAACTGTGTTTCTGATTTCTATGGTAATTACCATTATTACATGTGCAGATACTATATACTACCTTAAATTATCTATGTGGCCAAGTCTAGAGATTTTTACCTTGCTGGTTTTAGAGCTACAAATAACTGATAGTGTTTGTTTCATGAAAGGGGCAAAGCAGTTTTGGCAGAAGATAAACCCCTTGCGTTCTAACACTCCTCACCGACGGGGGAGGCCAGGTGCGGTAGGTTTAAATTCTGAGTGATGCCCAATCCAGCACTATCAGTCCAGTTGCGTTTAATATTTATTAAACTATTATGATTTGGATACACTAATAGTGGACTGCACCTTCAGTCTAGTCGTGCTCATGAACTAGCATGGCCACCCTCCAGTCTTTGGTCGCGTTCAGTGAGAAACCGAAACGACCAGCTACTGAAACAGTGCAGTTTATTTAAACAACAGGTGTGTAGGTTCTTAGGATTGCCGGTGATAAATACACTGTCTGCAAAGCACGTGCAAATGGAAGTATTGTGACACATACAAAACGCCCGACAAAGTTATAAACGATACAGCCTGGCTATAAATGTAGGAAAGAGATTCTCTAGAGAAATTTCTAAGTTTCCCGAGAAAGCACTTGGTATGATCTAAGTCTTACCCAAAGATCTAAGTCTTACCCCCCCACTATGGGGGGGAAGAAAGGCTCAGCCCGTCGACTGATCCCAGAAATCAGTGATGGAGTTCTTCGCGATGGTGTCTTCCCCGGGTATCCCCCCTCTCTCGGGCTATTTTTATACTATTTGTTATCTTCAAGGTGGAGTTTGAGTGACTTTAGTCATACATACTTTTATTATGATTGGTGTAAAATTCTCTCGCTTCACAATTAAAGGTATAGTTCACGAGAAATTCAGGGTGCAGACTCAAGACGGAGTGGTCGCACCTTGGAGGCAGGTAGCCTTCAGGATGGAGGTGTGTTTTGGTATTATAATGACATTATAATGAGCAAAGTTCGCACAAAGGACAGCATTTCATCAAACTTTGACAAAATGTTGGCTCCGAGTATCGAGCGGGCAGCTAATTGGCAGCTTATCTGTTTCATGGTATCATCCCATTCCCATATCTGCTATACATCATAAGGTAAAGCCACGGAATAATGGCATCCCGCCCCGTACCTCATGTAGCTTCACAAGCATCCTTAGCAGGGAACCACAGGTGTTGTATTCTTCATGCCAGCTGCGGCTATTTTCTACCTCAGAAGCCTCTTGATTTTATACTTTTCCTTAATGTGTGAACAATGCTGTACTTTTGTATTTTTAGCCAATTTAGTAATTATTCCACAGTGTTACATATGCATAGTACTACTAATAGCGTAATTCCTAAGATTATTACTGAATTCCTGATGGGCTATATGTCTCTTCTCAAATCTCAGGCTATTCTGGGTAGACAGACTGAGTCACATTGAAATGTTTGCTTTCTTCTTGGAAGTAACTCCTGAGAATGTTAAAGCCGCTGCTTTGCTGTGCTTCACTAAGGCCACCTGCAGACCAAGGCTCTTGTGAAAAAGTACTTCAGAGTTGACACCCAGTTCCAGAGTTTGGCCCAGATGTATACAGAGCCAAACACGTATTTTATCACTTCACATACTTCTCATTGAAATGCAAAAAACTCATCTCTTCCGCCAAGAACTCCCGCCTTTTCCCGGCAGGGGACCCATCGTTGAACTGAGCCAGCGCTGTAGCATCATCTGGCGTGTACTCTGCCCCGGGTATCTTCTGTTTTGGTTTCTGACATGTTTCACATGAATTTGTATAAAACAGATCCTGTCATTCTTCTTGTCAGTGCTTGCATGCTTTTTCTTCTTTTACCTTTTTTGCCCTTATATTCTCCTGTTGCTTAACAGCTTTGCAATCTTTTAATGTTTTTTATCTCCTATTTTTAAAATTTTTAATTATTTAATTTCTCTAAGCAAATTGTTCCCCCCGTTCAAGGTCAGTCCAGACAAAACGAACTTCCTTACAACAGCTCAGCCGACCAGTACAACCCCCCCACTGCTGTTCTTATGCTTTTACCCATAAATGAATGGAATTTGCGGTGTTGATAAATCAGGTTTTTGACCTACATTAATTTTTTCATATGAAAGGAAAGGAATTAAAGATTTTAAAGTTTTCCTTCTCTCCTTGCTAGCGCATTGTTCTAATTTTTTACTTCTGAAATTAGCGAGCCCATATTGCTTCTCTCTCCCACCCTCGCCACTAGCTATTCTTGCCCAAGGAACAAAAGGCCACCATCTCTTGGCGACCAAGAAGGGAGGGACATAAATCTTCAGCCTCCCGGGGGTTAATGGGTTCGTGTGTCTCGCAGACCTGCCGCAGCCTCCTGCTCATCTCCTCCGCAGAAGCATGTGCGGCACAGGTTACACACGTGCAGAGGAGCTGACGGCCAGGGTGGCAGTCATCTGTCATGTTCTGCTTACTGTCTGGCGAAATGGGAACAAAGTGCAAAATATGCACAATCTATTTCAGGAATCAGATTTATACTGATTATTTATATTTATAAATATTTATAAATCACATTTCACAGAAATAAAATAAAATTAGCAATTTTCCCTTCCTAACTAGATTTCCGGAATTAAATAATACTTTCAGTCTGTTTTGATTCAAACAAAACCACAACAGTTGAAAGCTGCTAAATCTTTCAAAACATAGATGTACCAAGTCTCTAAAAGAAAGGCGATGTATTTTGTCCTGACATTTATTTTAGATCGACATATGGTTTAAAACAATGCATTCAGGAAGAGCAGCATTTAAGACAGCATAGACAATTTCAATCTAGTCAGTCAGAATATATTTCTCATGTTGTATTACTGGAGTCAGACTTTAATAAAATCTCCACACTTTAGATCTTCACAGCTCCACTGTGCAGTCCAATCTGCCTCACTTGCTACAGGCTGACTGCTTAACATTCTGACTGTGTCTATCTCCTTTATTCATTACAGTATAAAATAATGTATTTGCTCTTTTAAAATGTTTTTGTAAAACCTTACTTGCAGAAATGACAAATACATCACTAACAGCACAGCTATTTGATTTTAAATTACCAGTAATTAAAGCTGAAAGGAATGTTACAAAACAAATTTTACAATGTTATTAACAACTCCATTTGACATTACTTCTCTAGAAATGTCAACTACAGCAACACTGACAGAGTACACTTAAAAAGACGAAATAAAAGCCAGGAGGAGAGCCACTGCAGGCAGCGAGCAGCTGCAGGAGGTACCAGTGGTCTGCGGGAGCTGGGGAGCACCGAGGCCATCATTGCTCCAAGCACCGCCACGGGGCAACCACCGGGTCCTTTGGGGTCCCTTCTCTTGGAAGAGAGAGTGGAGACCCCGGAGCAAATGAATTCTCCACAGCAAGGGGACAGTACGTACAACCTGCTGCGTGAGAAACCATACCACAGCTACACAGAGATCTACCGCGACACCCTGTTACCGCCAGGGAATGCAGATTTGTCCCAGTTTCACTGAAATGGAGAACAAATGCACCTAAAACTTATTTCTTTTCAACTAACATTCTGATTTTTCATTATCTGTTTTTTTTGATCAGCCACAGGGTAAGAGCTGACTAGTAGCTTAGTGGTAGTGTGAGAAAAATTGAGTTTTACCCTCCTAACAGCAACAAAGTTACTTACTTGAGAGCTAAGGAAAATTCAGCTCAAATCTCAAAAAACACTCAAAACTTATATTTTTTCCCCCACAGACCACACCTAGAATTAGAACTCTCAAATTTTAATCAGAACTATTCCTTTGAAGTCTGCTAAAGTTGAACTCAGACTGAGAAGCAAGGAAAATCAGAACTGTCTGAATCATTATTCCACAATCGCGCTCAAATTGCAACGGCTAATCTAAACCTGCCCCGCTCTAGTTTAAACCATTGCCCCTTGTTTAAAACCATGGCCCTGTTGGTTTGCTGTAAGTGAAGTTTAAGAGGGAACAACGCGGAATCAGCCTGCCAGCCTGGTACCACAGGTCACGGGAAACACCCCGGGGCAGACAAACTGCCACACAGAAAACAAAGCACAAAGGAAGAACTACTGGACTACAAACTAAAAATACAACCGGCCAGCAGTGCTGTATACGTAATTATGCTACAGAGTAACAGAAGTACACGAAATTGAAAATCCGTGTTTACTGCAGAGCTAAACACACTGTTGTGCAATTATTGCTGTTAGTTTTGTGAAGAAGCATAACCACAGAGCTCAGATATGAGTGTGTGCCTGTCACGCGAGCGAGCATTCCCAGCGCTCAGAACAATCCCATTGACTGCTGACAATGTGGCATTGATGATAAGGCATGCCGAGGTTTGGAGGTTTAGCAAATTGTCTGTATTCTAACAATCTAAAACCAAAAGTTTGCCAAGTGAGCTACAATTACCAGAATGCCTTTTCATACAGTCATGATTCACAAATTAGAAAATTAGTTCAAATAATCATAAAAGATAAATGCAGAAACGAAGAGCTACATTATTAACGGGAAGAAATGGCTTTGAAAATGCACCTTGTAAAGAACTACTTGGGAATATAATCAGATTTAAAATAGTTTCATATTAAGAAATTGAACCTATTTTTAAACAGAAATGATCAAAATGAATCACACAGATGACTTCAGCACTGCAAAAATGAAATCAGTTTTTTATCTCGCTGAAAACCACTGAGGTTTGAAGAAGATTTGAATGCAGTGGGGGAGTTACCCCGGACACGCAGCTCCAGCTCATGCTGCGTGATGCGGCAGTGAGCGCTGACGGCACTCGCACGCCTGGGAGGATGGCAAACTGGCACTCTACCTTCCAGCAGCCATTTCAAAAAATTTTAAAATGAAATTTTAAACTGCGTCACCTACTGAGATTCTTCATTCTTTAGTATTTGCTCCTAAATGATTCTAAAGCACACTTAGGTAGATGCAGCAATAAAATTATTTTGCTCCTGTGCAATGCTTTCTTCAGTAGGCTTGAAGAGTTTTATAACAGTATCGTCATCCCCATTTTACAGCAGAGGAAACAGAGGCCCGGGCTGTCCGAGGACTTACCCAAAGCCAGGTAACTCTCCTGACTTCTCCAGCAGCCACTGGCAGCCCTGGAAACAGAAGGCACGTATCCCAAGTTCCCCACAACACTGCCCAACCAGCACACAGTACATTGGACTTTGAGATCATTTTTTGAAACATGTTGGCTGGCAACTAATTTTTCATCTTTGAAAATGAAATTTAGAACACATGATAATTCTACACAAATCATGTGAACCAGTATCAACGCTCTAGGAACAGCCCCAGGTGAATAACTGTTTTGTTACCATTCAGACTTCTACTTCCCTTCCAAAGATTTTTCATTCATTGAACAAGTAGCTTTTAACAAAACAAACCAAAAAAAGAGTTCAATGAATGAAGACAAACATTGTAAGTTCATTCCAGATCTAGGTTAAAAAAACACCCAAGAAATGAAGACTAACAGCTGAGATAGAGTTATCACAGATCATCCTCCAAACTCACCTCAGTTTACATTACAGGCTTTTTGTTTGGTATTGATGATACTAGCATCATAAAACTGGTATTCTGCTTACTACGAAAAGAGAGGACCAAGAATCACGGAACAGCCACTGCAGGACAGTAACTCACATCAGAGTTAGTGCTGACACTGTCAGCATCAGCTCCTACTCTGTTTCTTGATATAGGTGGTTATGATGGCAAGTGTACCGACAAGAGAGCAATAGGGAAGGGTAGGAGTAAGAGTGGGCTGGGAATTAGCTCATGAAACATGATTTTGTCAGAAAAAGCTGTCTTGTCAAAACATGAGTGTTTTGTACAAATATACTAGATTTTGACAACGCCTCACAATGTCACAGCACAATTCCCAGGTTTCCTCCCAGCTTACCAGGTGGACTGCTTGGCATTCTGCTCAGGTCCCACGAGCAGAGAAGCCTGTGAGGCACTGCCTGGGACACGCAGGGGCCCTGGAAGTCCTGACAAGCACCACTCCACCGCAGGGAAACGATGAGCCTTTAGTCACCTGGATTAATGCAATCCTTGCAAAACATCTACCATCCCCTAGCTAAGGTTCAAATCACTGTGCCGGTCCCAGTCTCACTTTGCCCACTACATAAGCAGTCAAGTCTGAAGCAGCTCAGCTGCTGCGGGGCAGAGGGAGGCACGGTTCTGCACATCATGTGTATGTATGTACACATGCACACACATACGTATCTGTATATATTACCTCATGGCAATTGTAGTATATATGACTACTGGGTGGCACTGCCATGGACATACGGGCTCTGCCAACAGAACAGATCATCCGAAGTAAGGCATATGGTAGGACAGCATCACCCCAGCACAACAATTGTGCCAGCCTTATCCAGGATCCTTGCAACTGTTAAAAATACTGAAGTGGATGTGTGCAAGCGATTAAGGCAAATGATGCTGAAAGTCTTGCTAGCAGAGCTGGCAGAGTGGGCCAGGCTGGCTTGGGCCACCCCTGCTCAGTGAGGGTATCACTGCACACTCGCTAATGAGCACACCTCCCCCCCAGCTCCGGGCAGCCTGGCTGCTGCCAGCCTCTACAAATACCTCCAGCCATCTGTCATCACCGCGCTGCTGCCCAACACGACCTGCCCTGCAGAGCCTGCAGCGCTCTTTTCCAATTGCTGTGGCTTGAACAAAACCTCCAACACAGGAGGAACGCTGGCATCCATTTTTTTGGTGCCTATCATCCACATAGCCAGGAGAACTGGATAAATGTCACATACAGTAGGAATTCCCTTATCTCAATACCAATCTGGGAAACCTGTATCAAAGTATTACAGTAGAAGAGAGGCCTGATCCATGATCTGTCCAGAAAACAGCATTGCATGAACCAAGTTTTACTGCAGAAAGGCCAGCATACCACTGGCCCATTCTACTTTGAGACACAAGGATGTTCAAATCAGTAAACAGTTGTGGGTTTTTTTTAAACCACCACTTTTTCTTTTTTTTAAGTCACCACTTTTTTTTAAGTCACCACTCAGCTCAGGGTAGAAAAGCAGAGTTATTCCAGGAACAGGCTGCCTCATGTGAAGCAGGAAAGGATCAACTGACGCCCTCTGTCCTTCCCCTGCCTGGACTACTAGCCATTCCTCTCCAGCAGCCAGATGGGCAACAGCAGGGCTGCAGAGGTCACCAAGTCCAGCTACACTTTGAGGCCACTTCCCTGCACTCATATGCTTTGATCCCCTGTTCAAAGTTCTCTTTCAATAAATGTCCTAGGAGAGAGACTCCACAAGAATAAGCCCTGCTTCAGGACGCAACTAAAGCTAACTAACACAGCAGAGCTGGTAACGCGGGTGAACTGCGCCTGCGTCAACAGCGTCTGAACGGCAAGGGTCAGTCGTTTTTTTCTTCCCTATGGATGTATGACACCACCACCAGGTCAGCCAGCGCCCAGCACGCCTGCACTCTCTGGCACACTGGCTGTGAATGACTTCAGCACAGAGCTTGGAAAGGCCAGAGGGCATTCTGGCCTGTCCCACAAGGATGAGCTGGCCCGAAGCCCGTGGGTAGCAGGCCTGAAGAAAGGAGGGCCCTGGAGAGCTGAAGAGTGCCGGGTCTGCGCAGAAGACCTGTCCAGGGAAGAGACCTGTCTGAACTGCCCCAGAGTAACTGCCAGGTGGAAAGCAAGACTCAGCATCGCATGGCAGAGGGCTAGAATGGCTGCGATGCAAGGGTGTTTACCGCTGTGCCTGCTTCTTTCTTAATGCATTGCCCAAGGAGCAGGAGCGACCACACTTGCACAGCATTAAGTATGAATAGCAAAGCTTTGTTAAAGTAACAGCAAACCTAACAGTGTTTGGGAACCTCAGACTACAACTGCATCACTAAATGGTGACCTTGCTCCTCGAGATGCATGTCTGCCTGCACCAGCCAGGCCTCTCCAGCCTATTCTGGCCCATGGCCTGGAAATGACGACGCTGCAGAGTTCTGCATGCCGCCAACACCCACTTTGGGACCAAACCTGTGTAACTGTATAGGAACAGGTCATTTTGTGCCAACTGGCCTCAGTAACGGGGGACATTCCTGGCCACATTTTCTTTACTAGCAGAGATGTCACCTGAGGGACAGAGGCAGGTAAGCTACTTTATTGTGTAGACAGTACTGGAAAGTGAAAACAAATATAATGAAGTCCAATGAAGCACAGGAGCCAGCATGTTTACCATCAGCAGCTGCAAAAACGTATGCCAAAGTACAGTCCGAACACCAGCTATGTAAGCAGAAGGATGTTAGGCCTGACTGTGTGGCCATCTTCAGTTCAAGCCATTTGTTTTGGTGACACAACTCCAGCTGAGTTTTGGAGGTTAGTCTCCCAGAACCAGAGCAAGGAGCCTGAAAGCTCAGACAACATCAGCAAGGGATAATAAAAACCCCAACATTTATGCTCCGAGGACCCCAAGAGTCTCAACCGGACCATCCCAGGAATCCATGCAACCTCCTGTTTCCCTTAGGAACATTCGATTTGGAATTATTTGTTATTTCAAAGTAGTAACTGCTAATGCAAAAAGAGTTATTAAAATGAAGCTACAAACTGTAAAGGCAACCTTGAGTGTAAAAAGCTGCTGAGAAGTTCTCAGCTCTCATGCCGTTTAGTTGTTTATGTCTGACTCTGCAGATGCCTGAGATGTTTTTTACTTCAGCCTTACTCAGAGAAACAACATCGAACATTTCTGACTAGAACATCACAGACACTGTGTCCAGTTCTGGGCTCCCCGGTTCAAGAGGGACAGGGAACTGCTGGAAAGGGTGCAGCAGAGGGCTACAAAGATGATTGGGGGACTGGAACACCTCTCTTATGAGGAAAGGCTGAGGGATTTGGGTCTCTTCAGTCTGGAAAAAAGACGGCTGAGGGGTGACCTTATCAATGCTTATAAATACTTAAAGGGTGGGTGTCAGGAGGATGGGGCCAGGCTCTTTTCAGTGGTGCCCGGGGACAGGACAAGAGGCAATGGGCACAAACTTGAACATAGGAAGTTCCACCTAAACATGAGGAGGAACTTCTTTACCCTGAGGGTGACAGAGCACTGGAACAGGCTGCCCAGAGAGGTGGTGGAGTCTCCAACTCTGGAGACATTCAAAACCCGCCTGGACATGTTCCTGTGTAACCTGCTCTAGGTGACCCTGCTCTGGCAGGGGGGTTGGACTAGATGATCTCCAGAGGTCCCTTCCAACCCTATGATTCTATGATTCTATGATTCTATGACATTTTAATAAAATTTTCCCCTCTTATCAATGAAGGCAAGCATTATAAATAACATAAGTCATTTTCCCCCCTCTCATAGCACACAGTAAATTAAAAATTAAATTCATGGTAAATTAAAACCATTCTTTAGATAAATATAGAAGTACTTTAAAGTCTAACCACAGAATTAAACACTAAGAGCCAAAAAATGTCTGTGATATCTTCAAAAAAAGCAGTGAGTACTTACCAAGCTCTGCGGGTAGCTCTTTTATAGGATTCCTTTCTAAAAGCAGAGTTTTCAATTGCCTTTTCAATAAAACAGAAGAGAGTAGTAACTCTAAGAGCAAAGTTCATGTAATTAAATAGAAACACAGAAATATTTTTCCACAGTAGTTTTTTTTCTTGCTTTCATCTCCTATTACAGAAAGGACGCCACAAGGCAAATCCACACTTCTCCATCGCTAACGTCAGTGCTGGAAAATAACACACCTCAAAGCTTGCTGGTATGACAGTCCGAAGTTTGCACTTATACCCATTTTATTACATACTACTTCAACATTTAGTATTTGATCTTTCTTTGCAAAGCCTGCTTATCACTTTAAAGTCTGATACTGACTGTTCCAATTATAAACACATCATTTTCAGTTGTTTATAGTTTTGCTGAGCTTCAACTGTTTGGGTTGTTGAGTGCGTTCCTCAGGCTAAATTTGAGCTAAAACTGCTCAGCCATTTTAGATAATGAGATTAGAAAGAAATATGCCCTATTTGTATTTAATTTCATCAACTTCTTTTTTTAAAAAATGTCTTGTATTCCTATTCTTGGAAGCAGCCTAGAAGCTTGGCATGGGTTACATGCAACATTTATGGCATTTATGTCACATACAAGATAATATTGTTTTGATATATCTGAAAATCTGCTAACATTTAGACAAATCCTAAGCTTCTGAAAAAATGTCAGTATGCCTGCACTCAGAAAACAATCGGTATTGTTTAGCAAGTAAAATGCCCAGAGTTGCTGTATATACTGTGGTTTGGAGCGTCTCTGATGGGAGCCTCTGGGCTACTGCACGTTTAGGACACAGACACATCCTCCAGATGCAGGGAAATGGTCTCTTTTTCCCCCTGTAGCACACAGCCACTGACCCCCAGGCAGCTATGGAACGGAGACTAGACAGAAACCATACGTTACCTGCTTCCTAACTTTTGACTGCTTCATTTTGCCATTTTAATAGCATTCTTTTAAATAGCTTTTACTATCCAGCAACATATCAGATCAAATGATACTCTATAGGCAAGGTGTTGTCCGTATCATAAGTGAAAAAATATCCTAACAGAAAAGTTAATGTGTTTTTATTTACTAGTGTTGCAGTCTGACTTGTTTACTGTTAAAATTCAAGAAAACAAACAGGAAGAAAGCTTGGTAGTTTCTGTCATAATATTTCTTTACCTCTAGGAAAGAAAAACAAACCAAACACATTGGCAGCTGCTCAACACCGGATTAACATTTGTGGCAATATTTTAAGACATTTCAATTCAGTCAAAAAAAATGAAAGCACCGTATTCACTTCTGCATTATTGAAGCAGACTACTGAATTAGTTTAATGCAAAAACAAAGTGAAAGAGACAGGAGATTCCAGACGCCGAAACCCAAATTCCTCTGCAGTTTGAAGCACCCTGGTAAGCTGGGGCGGTGCTGCTGCCCCCGAACCACTTGTGGCCCTGTGCAGGGAGAGCTGGGGCCATGTGCCCTGTGCCACAGCAAACGCTCGCTCTTGCCAGCTCCTGCCTGGATGCGGCCTCTGCGGCAGCAATGATGTGGAACATGGCCTCAGCTCATCCCTGCCCAGCCGTATGTCCGGATCTCACAGGGATTTCCAGAGAGAAAAGTGTCAGAGTGGTACCTCCCCTCCCTGCACCGGGAGCTAGACACCATTTCCAGAACTGAGGCAACATTTCTGTTTCATCTGGAGAAACTCTAATCGGAATATCTGTTAAAATCAGTGAAAAGATTCAATCGATCGGGCCCCAGACTAGCACAATATTTCAATGAGTCTCTGCTTTTGATGAAAACTACGCTTTTGGCTGCTTCTAGAAAAGGATACCCAGAGAATGTCAAAACACCTTAAAATACAGCTTATGCTCCAACATGGAATAAGAATAAAATGCAACTAAGTAATAATCAGTGAATATTTCTACATAATACATGTAGGGACTAATGACTGACACGTTATTTTCGAGGAAGATGCACTCAGAGAATGTCTTAGTCTCAAAGGACTTCAACCACTCATATGATGATGATCATATAATTTACAAGCCATACTAAAATACTATCAGTCCTGTCCAATTTATAAATAATTTATGACGGATGTATTTGAAAGATTTGAAAACATGACTGAACTCAACATTTTTCAGATATTTTTAGAAGCATAATCCTCATTTACTGTATTTTTCTAATCACAAGTTGAGTATATAATGATTCATAAACAAGTGATCTTAAAATACCTTTAAGGACCTTGTTTCAATCACAAGATGCCATAAAATTGTTTGGTTTTTCTTATTTTGGAAAATTCTGTAGCACGTACTGTTCAAGGGTTGCCTCTTTTTCCTCCTAACTCAACTCTTGACAGAAAGGTTTCTTTTAGAACCACAACTGCAAGCAAACTGTCCTGTGCCAGTCTTTTTTTTCCTTCCAGCAACAAAACCATTTCTTTGCTCCTGTTAATTACCACACATCGTGATTTGTGGTCTCCTACTTCTGGAGCGAGAAGCAAGGAATTGTCCAAGGACATTAAAAAAAACCAACCTGGTGAGAAGTTAGTTTTGGTGATCATGGCAAATGCACTTCTCAGGGTCACGGTGTACTTTCTTCCTTGCACACTCCATCTGTATCAGTGACGGCCAACTAATCCTTCCAACAGTCAATACCATGTCAGCCAACCATCAAACACAGATGAACGGGTAACCTTCTTTAGCTAAACTGTCCTCCATTGTCACTTTGGAGTGACATAAGGTTTGTAACTGTGGGTCCCTGTTTTCACCTCACCCACAGTCAATAAAGCAGAAATGGTGCAAAACCTATGTGAAAAGACTATCAGGTCTTGCATTTCCAAAGTTAAAAGAGTTTAGAAATTCACTATGTAATATTAATTGGACCTTTCAGTTCATCTGAGTTTTAGTAAACCAAATTAAGCTTATTTGCCACTCTCCTGCACTGAGGTCAACGCCAAACAAAAACATATAAAAGTCTGACTGTTACAATGAAATTACAGTAAGGCAAATAGAAGACAAATACAATTCTTATTAAATTATCTGTATGACCAATGATCTTACCTGTGGTAACCGATTCCAGGGGGAAGAGCTTTAATCTTGTTATACCGGAGATCCAGCCAAACAAGATGTGGCAGCTTTTGAAATAAATCCTCGGGAATCGTTGATATGACATTTCCTTCCAGATGAAAGTACTAAGAGAGAAAAACATAAACATGTTTTAAATTCAGAAAGAGAGGGGCCGTTCCTAAGCAAGCAAAATGTTGAATGTGAAAACTGTAAACTACTCTACATTGTTGTGGAAAGAACACTGTTAAAGGGGACTAAAGGATACACAACTCAATAAAATTACACACGGACTTTTCCTCAAAAAACAGGGATTAAAGATCATAGCTAAGTATCCGTAGCCTTCCACTCATCTGACAAAGCAACTAGCCCTTGACTCCTCTGTGCTATACTTAAGCCAAGGGTATCAGAACTACTCACAACAAAATTTACTCACCTTTATGTTGGGCAGTCTATATATTTCCTCCGTAAGATGCTTAATATTTTTTCTGCTGACATCAAGAGTACTTGAAGATGCCGACAGACACTCTTCAACAGCTTTCCTGATCTCTTTTGATGAATTAGAACCAGACGAATTTCTCTTTTTGAGATGTTCATCTCCGAAATTATCACCACTGCTGTTAAGCTCTCTAGAATAGCCGTCATCCATTTGTCAGCAAGCCTGGAACACTGACTCAGTAATTCAAATTGATCAGCTGAAGGCAAGTCATGAGCTGAGAAAAACAACAATGTATTCTGGAAAGAGAAGAAAGCAAGTTTCTGAAAAGAAATTCTTTGCTGTGAGGGTGGTGAGCCCCTGGCCCAGGTTGCCCAGAGCAGCTGTGGCTGCCCCATCCCTGGAGGGGTTCAAGGCCAGGTTGGACGGGGCTTGGGGCAACCTGGGCTGGTGGGAGGTGTCCCTGCCCAGGGCAGGGGGTGCCACTGGGTGGCCTTTAAGGTCCCTTCCAACTCTAACATTCTACGATTCTATGAATTTGCAGATTATCCCCATTGCTATGTGTTCTTTGTATGATAGAATAGAATCATAGAATCATTTAGGTTGGAAAAGCCCCTTGGGATCATCAAGTCCAACCATCAACCCCACTCTACAAAGTTCTCCCCTACACCATATCCCCTAACACGACGTCTAAATGACTCTTAAACACATTCAGGGATGGCGACTGCACCACCTCCCTGGGCAGCCTATTCCAGTGTCTAGCCACTCTTTCTGTGGAGAACTTTTTCCTAATGTCCAGTCTAAACCTCCCCATTGCAGCTTGAAGCCATTCCCTCTTGTTCTATTGCTAATTACCTGTGAGAAGAGACCAGCACCAACCCCTCTACAATGTCCTTTCAAGTAGTTGTAGAGAGTGAGGAGGTCTCCCCTCAGCCTCCTCTTCCTCAAACTAAACAGTCCCATCTCCTTCCATCGCTCCTTATAAGATTTATTCTACAGGCCCTTCACCAGCTTCGTTGCCCTCCTCTGCACTCGCTCCAGCACCTCGATATCTCCCTTGTATTGAGGTGCCCAAAACTGGACACAATACTCAAGGTGTGGCCTCACCAGTGCTGAGTACAGGGGGACAATCATCTCCCTGCTTCTGCTGGTCACACCATTTCTAATACAAGCCAGGATGGCATTGGCCCTCTTGGCCACCCGGGCACACTGCTGGCTCATGTTCAGGCGCTTGTCAATTAGAAGCCCCAGGTCCTTTTCTGCCAGGCAGCTCTCCAGCCACACTTCCCCAAGCCTGTAGCGCTGCATGGGGTTGTTGTGGCCCAAGTGCAGGACCCGGCACTTGGCCTTGTTAAAGCTCATTCCGTTAGCATTGGCCCATCGATCCACTCTATCCAAGTCTCTCTGTAGAACCTCCCTGTCCTCATGCAGATCAACACTCCCACTTAACTTGGTGTCATCTGCAAACTTGCTGATGATACACTCTATGTCCTTATCAAGGTCATCAATAAAGATGTTAAACAGAAATGGTCCCAACACTGAGCCCTGAGGGACACCACTTGTGACCGGCCGCCAGCTGGATTTAACTCCATTGACCACCACTCTTTGGGACCGTCCATCCAGCCAGTGCTTGATCCAGCAGATCGTATGCTCATCCAGGCTATGAGCCGCCAGTTTTTCCATGAGAATTCTATGGGGAACAGTGTCAAATGCTTTTCGAAAGTCTAGATACAAACCAGTCAAATTGTTCTTTATGTGTATACTTATAATAATAATTTATCATAATACATATTTAAAGGTATAGTAAATTAGAAAATTGCCCATTGGCCCTCGTGGCTACTTTCCCCACATACCACGTCATAAGTAGGACATACATATATCACAGAATCTTCAGAGTTGTGATATATGCAGTAAACAATCTCCCTTCTGACAGCACACTGTCCCGCCAAGTCTCCTGGCTACCCTCTGGGAGTGGCCTCATCGATACCTCTGCCTCCCCTTTCTACTAGCCCTTATTCGGGCACCCCACCTGAGTGCGGTGCCAGGCTGGAGGCAGGGAGCGTGGCGAGGCCCTCAGCGAGGCTTTGGGCACTTTCCCTGCTCACCTCGAAGAACACGGGTCCCACGAGGGACTCGGCCGCTTCAGGCTGAAGCACGGGCCTGCCCAGGTGTCGTGGCTGCTCGGCCTCCTGTCCCCAGCGCTGGGCACAGGCCCACAGGCACTTGCCCCTCATGGCGCTGGCTGCGGGGACATGACGGCTGCCCCGTCGCCCAGCGCACTCACAGTTCCTCCACCCGCGCCCACCGCTGCTCGAGGGAGGGTCTCCCTGGCCCTCCCCACCCAACAGCCAGCGTTGGGCTCCATCCATGCTACCAACCAACACAAAGAAAAGTTGCGGTCTTTGTTGCAGTCTTTGTAATTTCTACTGATTGTAGCGGGTCCTAACAAGGTGCTTAGGTTTTACCTGCAGGCCCGGGTTCTGCCTACCCCCCCACACCGTTCGCTCCGCTGAACCGGCTCCCCAGGCCGGAGCGGCCGCGGGCCCTCACCCAGGCGTGTCCCGGCCGTGGCAGCCCCGCGGAGGCGGGTCCTCCAGGTGAGGGCGGCCGCAGGCTCCGCGATGCCCGCCGCGGCCCCCGTCACAGTCCGCCGAGGCCGGCTCCGCTCCGCCGCCCGCAGAAGAGCGGCAATCGGTTGGAGACGCCGCTCGGCCGCCGCCGCCGCACCGGGCCCGCGTCTCCGCGGTAACGGCCCGCTGCCGCCCGCGGTCGCCCCCCGCTGCCAGCGCCGGCTACGGGCACAGCGGCCGCCGACGGCAGGTCTCCTCCGCCTGAGGGCGCCCGGTGCCAGACGCCCCAGCCGGCGGGTGAATGGGGCCGGGAGGTCCCGGGAAGGTGCCACTGCGGCGGGCTGGGAGGGCCCGCACGGGAATGGGAACTCGCCCGACCGGCGGGGCAGCGAAGGGCGGCAAGTATTGCCCGTCCAAACAGTCCAAGGCCCACTTGGTCATTTTCCAGTGACCAGAAATACCAGCGTTCTTCAAGCACCTGCCCAGGCCTTGTGGGTCCTCACAACCCATCATCAGCTGGGTTCGGTGCTGGCCTTCATCTCCCCCTGGCTAGGCCAGCCTCTCCAGCACAGCGCTCCTCCGCTCCTCTCACAGGCTGCTTTCAGAACATTTTTTTCCTCTGTTTCCCATTATTACAACTTAATTTGTTTGTCTTCCAGGGCCAACATCCACCGTATCCCCGCCTCGATGAAGCAGTTGTGCTGACAGGCCTTCCTCTTCGGGAGGTCAGAGGGAGTGGAGGAGGCGGCTGGGACAGACCCTCTCGGACACCCAGCCCCAGCGGGGGCCGGCCGGGCTGCGGCACCGTCCCTGCAGAGCCTCTGCACAGCAGGGTGAGCAACACCATTAGCCAGGGGTTGTATTGGGCTGAAATAAAATTCGGTCTTAATTAGCATCTCGGTAGAAATCCATTACTGGCACACAAAGAGCGCTTAATCTTACAAATCCAGATAATTATGTTCCCAGTGACCCGGCTGAGTTTGATCAGTAGCACTAGTAGGGTTTAAAATAAAGGAAAATAATTTCAGAATTTGGAGACAGAATTTTTTTTGGAGACAAAATTTCAGAATTTTTTTTCCTGATATACTATGGATATTAAACTAAATGAGAAAACAAAGCTATTTCAATGGGATTCCTTTAGAAGCTATTTCCTTACAGAAGCTTTTTTTTTTTTTTAATTTGTAGAAGAGAACATGATACATTTTATTATAGTCTGTAACCTCCAATGCATGTTGTACTCTGTAGGAAGGAGTATCTCACTAGCTGTAAGAGCTAATCACATGGTGAAATGTACAGCCTGGGCAATAATATTTGGAGGCAAACGGGTAAACATCTTGTTAGATTCCTCTGCATATACAGTGTCTTTTGTAGCAAGTACAGCTGGAGACTGGAACATCTCGAACTGCCAGAGAGACTGCATTCCTACAAAGCTTTCATGCCATTAAATTTAGAATTGGCTTCCCCTTGTCTCACTTGAACAATCCCCTGGTTTCGGAACTTCTGACCTCTGAAGACTGTCCAGACAGGAACCGGTTCTGTAATAGAGCATGGTGAACCTTGAAAACTTCCATTTTATAGGAAATCTCCGAATTCTGAAAGAAAAAACCTGTTGTCCTGCAGTGACCTACAACACTACCATTTTCATGGTGACAGTTGGCTTAAATGCGTAACTAAATAGGTCTAAGTTTTCATGTTGCTTTTATTGTAGGGCCACAAGCTTCTGAAAAATACACCATTACCTGGGCTGAATAAGACAAAGCACCTATTCCTCAGCTTGAGTGCATCTCCGCTTGGAAAATACAGATTCTACTAATTAGACTGTTACTGCTGATTTTAAGAAAAAGCAGGTATGACTAGTAATTGTATTACACTTTTCCTGGAATAGATTTTCTTTGAGGCTACTTAGGTGATTAAATCACAATTATGAGCAAGGTTTATAAACCAGAGGGCACAGTTTATGAAAATTAAAAAAGGATCAATGGCAAAAGGGTACTGACAGAAGTATTGCTTTGCATTTGTTTATGCAAAACCCAAAATATTTTAGGATAATTTTATTTAAGATGATATAAGTAAAAACATTAGGATTGAAGCCAATGACATCATTCCATTAACTAAAGCGGTGGTTATTCCGGGTAGTTTTGATCTCAGCATTGTGTTTAGCATTCTATGACACATTAGTAATGGAGAAGCATTTTCATTGGCATTTTAGGGAAAGTGAACCCGGAAGGATACCCAACCTAGGTAAATCATCTTAAAACAGGACTCTCAATGTTCCTTTTTGAAATCTCCAATTATTATCTCCGAATTATTCCATTCGGCCTCCTCACCTGAGTTCTCTGTGCAGCATCAGCACAGCAACATAACACCTTTTCTTTAACACAACAGTATCTGGAAAGATTTTACCCTAATGAGAAGGCAAAAAGAAATAGTAGATCAAAAGTCAATAAGTATATCCCTCAATGGGTTCATTTTACTTTTATCAAGCCAGAGTTACAAGCTGCAGTCACAAAGCGCCAGCCGGTATGCATATTTCACTGCACAGATCACTGCCAGGTTGGTCGTTGCATTTTCAGGTTGCTGAGCTGCTCGTGAGTTTTACAGCCTTACCTTCTCAAGTCTTTGGACTCAGAGCTCTTTGGGCCATCCAGTTTCAATACCCAACGCACTCCTTTACAAATACAATCACAACAACAAAAGTATCGTTAAAGTTTGCATGTGAGACAGCAAACAAGCAATATTGGGTATAGATTTGTGGAATAATTGCTAAATTGGCCAAGAATACAAAAATACAGCATTGTTCACACATTAAGGAAAGTCATAAAATCAAGAGGCTTCTGAGGTAGAATACAGCCGCAGCTGGCACACGAAGAATGCATAGCTGTGATTCCCTGTACAAGGTTGTTTGCGAAACTACACGAGGGATGGAACGGAACACGCTTGTTCCGTGGCCTTCCCTTGTGACGAATAGCAGATATGGGGACGAGATGGTACTACGGAACTGATAAGCGGCCTACACGCTACCCGAGCCAACATTTCGTCAAATGTTGATGAAATGCTGTCCTTTTGTGCGAACTTTGCTCACCACAATGTACCAAAACACACCTCCATCCCGGAGGCTATCCGCCCCCGAGGTGTGAACACTCCTCCTTGAATACATTAATCATAATAAAAGTACGTATGACTAAAGTCACTCAAACTCCACTTTGAAGATAAAAAAATAATAAATAGCCCAAGAGAGAGGGGATGTCAGGGAAGACACCATCGCGAAGAATTCCACCGCTGATTTCCGGGATCAGTCGACGGGCTGAGCCTTTCTTCCCCCCCATAGGGACGCCTTTGGGTAAGACTTAGATTATACCGAGCGCTTTCTCGGGACTTAGAAATTTCTCTAGAGAATCTTTACCCTACATTTATAGCCAGGCTGTATCGTTTATAATTTTGTCGCGCGTTTGTGTACTTAGCAATATCTTTATTTGCACGTGCTTTGCAGACAGTGTATTTATCACCAGCAATCCTAAAGAACCTGTATATCTGTTGTTTAAATAAACTGCACTGTTTAAGTAGCTAGTTGTTCCGCTTTCTCACTGAACGCGACCAAAACTTGAGAGAGGCCGTGCTAGTTCATGAGCACGACTAGACTGAAGGTGCAGCCCACTATTAGTGTATCCAAATCGTAGTAGTTTAATACATATTAAACGCGATTGGACTGATAGTGCTGAATTGGGCATCACTCAGAATTTAAACCTAGCCGCACCTGGCCTCCCCCCTCGGTGAGGAGTGTTAGAACGCAAGGGGTTTATCTTCTGCCAAAACCACTTGGCCCAGTTTCACGCAACAAGATTATTTCTTATCTTGGGGGATGACTAAAGGTTTCAGCTTTTTGTATTGGGAGTTCCCTCCTAGAAGCAAAACCATGCAAGGATTGAACGTACCAAGAGAAAAGCATGCACCTGCCGTGCAGACAGAAATATCTCAAGGGCAGGCTGCAGTAACAGCGTTGTCCAGCCCCCGGGGGATCCTGACCCCACATGCTGAAGCGCGGTCAGGTCTCCCTCTGAAACACTCATCCTAGCCATAGCCGTTCAGAGCAGTGATGACAGAACAAGGAGGAACAGTGACGGCCAGGAACTAGGATGGGTTTGCTGGAGACCTGAATTTATACCTTTTGACAAACACAGAACCTGTTTGGACATTGAAAGAAGAATTTCTCATAGGTGGTAGGTTAATCCTTCAGCTGCAGTGACACTAACATAATTTAGGATGGACTAAAATGATTGCTGGAGTATCTCCAAAGGTGTATCAGTCTCTGCTTTTGGAGTCAGCTGTTTTGCTGGGCAAGAAAGGAGGTGTCACATGTTTTGTTTGATTGAATCACAAGATATTTTTTTTCTTCTTTTAAAGGATGCCAATCTCTGAGAAGACCAAGCTTGGGCACTGATCTCTTCTCGGGACCTAAGCTGTTGAGTCTTTGTACAGAGGGCTCAGAGTCAAATACGCCGGGATGGATGCTGAACCGCAGCCCTCCTTCCTCCCTAGTCCTGCTTTCAAAGATGCTGCACCTCAAACACACCAGTACACACGGAAGGGAGGGAGCTTCCCCCGCACCCCATCAGGCGTTGCCCTGGTGCTAAAGCAGAGCAGCCAGTTAGCTCCTGCGACTCAGCAATGGCCTGACTGGGCTCCTCTTCACCTGTATCAGAGCCTCCCTGCGGCACCGGGAAGCCAACTGAGGTCTTTACAGGGCTTTGTCACTACTGACAGTTGCCTGTGTCGATACCACCAACACTTCCCTACACTGTCACAGGTTGACATGGGTGCCAACAGGATGCTCATGCAGAGGACTTCTTCGGTTATGGACTTCAAGGGCACTATATCACCTTACAAAGTGGGAAGTGATAACCACGCTTCAGAGCGAAGCGTTCAGCTTTTCTGCCCAGCTGGCTGTTCAGGGTGGCAGGCACCTGTGTTACACAGCTTTGACTTGCTTTTGACTTCAGGTAAGTTCGGAAGCAGAGGGGTTTTTTTCCTCATCCTTCTTAAATAAGAGACATTGAATAACACAAGGAAAGTCCTTGCTTTCTATATAAAAGTACTCTCTATAGCTTTATGTAGATTTTTTTTAAATACTCCCATAAGTGAAAGAACTAGATGAGTGAATTCTAAAAATGAGTCTTATTAAAATATAGGAACATATGTTGTTAATTTCTTGGTGAAACATTTGGTTAACCTAAATAAATAGAAAACATAAGCAGAAAAGTGAACAGACACACAAATGAAAGGAAACACAAGAAAACGGAAGGAGGCAGAAGTCAGCAAAAATTCAAAGAGCTGAATTGCTCAAATAGTACCAGAAATACAGTCACTGTTTCACAGGATTAAGCAAGAGAAAGCATTACAGCACACAGACAATTAATCAGGATTTATACTTTACACTGTAAAAGGCCAGGCCAAGCCAAGGCACTGAACTAGCACACACTTACCTCAGCAGCTTGGGAGGAAAAGGCTTGGCAGGGAGGAAGGCAGGTGCTTTTATCACTCTGTACGCTCGGGCACCTGCTGGTAAAAGGCTTGTAATCCTTCTGCACTACAGCTGGCACCTGCAGGACCAGGAGGAGCCCTGCCCTGAAAGGTGGAACCCTCTTCCCACCAGCCTGGGAGAGGTTTTAGTTCCAGGGTTGTGTGGCAGGAGCTCTGCCTGTTCACGCTCACTGCGAGCTGCTGCAGGTGATCCCAATGAGAACACTATTAGTTAACTGTGGTGGTGTTAATAGGCTTTGAAACAGCTGGACCAGAGTGATTACTATTAGCATCTTTAAAAATAGAATTGACACTATTGACAGAAACATTAATGGTAGGAAAATGTGTGAAATTTCCCCCTTATGTAATGTTTATTGAAAGAATTATGTGTTCTTTTAGAGGAACTTTTTAAAATAAACATAGGCTTTTCTCTGTAGGCTTTCTTCTTGATGAAGGCGGCATGTGAATTTTAAGAATCACAGTAATATTCCTTTCATCATCTTAAACTTGTCGCAATTATAGCCATTATATTCAGTAAAGGGCTTATAATAGGAACGTAATATCATGGTATATTGCCCCCCTTGTTTCTCTGCCTAAATTAGGAGTGTCTTATAATATTTGCCTCCTTTGCAGTTTTATGATAATTGGTAGCATTTTTGTTTAGGAACCATTTTCATCAGCTGAGTGAGAACAGATAACTACAATGAATGTAGTGCTGCTTCAGGCAGTTCTATTTTTATTTGCACTGGTTTTATTCAAGATAACTTCACTGATACCAGGGAACTTGATCCTGATTTCCACTGGTGCAAGAAGAAAACGCTCATCGTTCCATGAAACCAGTAAAAGGACAGAAAGGGAATCATAGAATCATAGGATCATAGAATCATAGGGTTGGAAGGGACCTCTGGAGATCATCTAGTCCAACCCCCCTGCCAGAGCAGGGTCACCTAGAGCAGGTTACACAGGAACATGTCCAGGCGGGTTTTGAATGTCTCCAGAGTTGGAGACTCCACCACCTCTCTGGGCAGCCTGTTCCAGTGCTCTGTCACCCTCAGGGTAAAGAAGTTCCTCCTCATGTTTAGGTGGAACTTCCTATGTTCAAGTTTGTGCCCATTGCCTCTTGTCCTGTCCCCGGGCACCACTGAAAAGAGCCTGTCCCCATCCTCCTGACACCCACCCTTTAAGTATTTATAAGCGTTGATAAGGTCACCCCTCAGCCGTCTTTTTTCCAGACTGAAGAGACCCAAATCCCTCAGCCTTTCCTCATAAGAGAGGTGTTCCAGTCCCCCAATCATCTTTGTAGCCCTCTGCTGCACCCTTTCCAGCAGTTCCCTGTCCCTCTTGAACCGGGGAGCCCGGGGAACCATAAGAGAGATTAACAAACAAAAATTGAAATACTATCTTCAGTTTCCCTCATACTGATTTTGACACAATATAAAATACACAGCTCACGATGCTTGGGAATGAGAATGATCAGTCATTCCTCAAAGAATACTCATTCACTTGCAGAACTGAGGCGACTGAGAACAATTGGATGAAATAATTCCTGATACAAATCCTTTGATGAAATGAATAATCCTGGATTTTCGTAAAGAATTTATTTGGCCTGTCCTAGGTTAGAAAAGGTATCACGTCTCCCAGTTAAATGAATGCACGCTGGCTTTGCCTGTTGAATGCCACTGGAATTTTCATGAGACACAACATAGGTGGTACCGACTATACGAACACCTAACCAGTTGGGTTCAGCATATGTAATTCCGTGAAGTTAGAGATGATTTCGTGGCTGGTGAAATGAAAGAAAACTCCAGTTTCTTGGAATGCGTGAGAAAAGAGAGAATATGCAAAAGTAAACACAGATGGGAAAAGACAAACTCTTCCAAACGTAAGAGCGGTTGCTCTGCCTTTTGCAAGTCTCCCCTCGCCTTTTGCAAGTCTCTGCTTGCACCCAGGTGAAACGCAGTCATGCGAGCCCCATCTGTCTAAGGCTGGGTCTACATAGCATCTTATCTGTCCTCTAGGCTGTAGTCACACAGGTTTGGATCAGCCGATTTCCCACTATCACGTGCCTTGAAGCACAATACGTATGGATGTGCTCCAGGTCTGGATCCCTTTCCACAATAAGGGACGAGGACAATGCCCACTCGGGAGTGCAGATTCCTGTGCCTCTGTCTACTTCGTACCATCCCCCCCCTGCAACCCCTGCAGTAGTGGTGGGCTAGATGGACTTTGTACACGCTGCTGACCGCAGCAGCTCTGGCTTGCCTGAGGTTTGTCTCCTGCTTTCCCTAGGAAGCGTAGAGCTTTACAGCTTTTCTTTATTTTCTAATTTAAAAAAATCATTGATCTGTTATATATTAACAGTTTCCAGGGACAAGCAGACGTACATGTAGTATCCCCAAGACTTTCACTAGTAAAATGCCTAATTGTCTTTTAGTAAAATATGAAACACAAAAAGAAGAATGAAAAATGGAAGAGGAAAAAATACAAAAAAAAAGAAGTAATGAGTTCTTAGGGGTTTCAAGAACAGTCTGTTCGTAGTAACCTCTTTGGTCAGCCAGCTTGCACGTAGCTTAGAGATGTAGCTAGAGTTACATCCAAAGGTGTCTTAAAGAATATAGTATTGTAAAAATCAGCTTTTAATTAAACTTCCTCATTTCAAAACCAAAGTGGATCTCTGTTTCCCTGGAGACCAGGATATGTAAGAAAGCAGAATTTTCTCTCCATTTCCCTTTCCTATGTTGGACCACTATAGAGCAGTTCACGTATCTTGCGTTTTTCTCCTGCAGGATTAGTATTAATTGCTGAATGGACGTTTTCAGAAGATGACTGGACTTGTGTCACGGTGGTGGGTAATCGCTATTGATACTCGTGACGTGCAGCTGTTCTCTGAGGGGATGGACATCTTTTGCTGCAGGTTACTACACTGGTTTTGAACAGTGGTATCAGACAGGAGTGCCCGCTGAGCTGCCAGAGAACCCTGTTTCCAAGTTGCAGCAGTAGAAAATGAATACGATTCTGCTACGGAAATAACGAGGACGTGTCTGTCTGATCCTCCAGCACATTCGCACTGGGGTGAGAGCAGACACTGCTGTTGGAGAGAAAACAGGAGCGCTACATTTAGCATTTTTGGCACTGATTTTGCACCACTGTAAATGACTGTGCAGGGGCAGTTGTGACCCAGCATTCTCTGGTCCCAGACTGATCCGCGGTGGTGAGCATTTCATCCTTCTCGGCTTCTTTTGATATAGAGGAGAAGACAACAACAGAGCTCTGTCTGAATTACTCGAGAGTACAAGGAGAATTAGAATTCTAAATAAATTGGAATTTATTTGCAATGCTGTTAAAATATTGAAAATGGGAAAGCTTATGTAACACAATTTATGCTAAATATTTGCAAATGAAATACACATCTCACTTTTCCTAATGATGTGAGCAGCTGTGGCAGTTTGCCCACAGGAGGGACCACCACCACATGACCTAGAGCCCGTATAACAAACGCCATGTTTAATGGTGGTTTTCAGTGTTGGTTTTCTCCCCTCTTCCTTCCACGCATTCTCCAAAGTCAATGTTCATGTGTCTCATTTCTCCTCCAGCACATTCTCCTTTTCATCATTCAGATGTTGTCAGATATGACTTCAGATCAGAAGTGAAATTACTGTTTTTCAAACTGGCACATCATGAACAATTTAGATAAACAAAACATCATTTCCAAGGGCAGCCTACAGCCAAACACTGTTGCTAGTGGCCCAGATTCTTTGCTGTGCCACAGAAGTCTGGAGGAACTTTTCTATATTCTTTTTCTCTTTTCTTTCGGTTCTATCATCTTTATTGGTGGCAGCTCAGAAGGTGCCAGCATGGCACAACCGTCTCCAAACACCAGGTGTGGTATTTAGAGTAAGACTCTGCTCTCCCAAATCAAAGCAGAGGGCAAAAACCAGACGAATTTAAACCTGAAAAGAACTGTCTGATTCAATTCAAGATGAAGCTCACACAGTTTTCTATTCAAGGCAGCATTCTCCCTGACAATGTCAGTATTATAATTCAGATTGAAAGGGGGCACAGGTGTCGAACACAGCACCTTCTTCCCGTAGAAGCCAAGGAGAAGCCGCGGCTGCTGTGCCGAGTAGCGAGCATAGGACCAGACTCCTGGTGGCAGTCGCTGCAGCTCCTGCTGTTGCATTCTGAGCAGAGAAAAGCCTCTGTAATTATGGATGGGTTTAGCTACCTGACAGTTCTTCCCTTAAAAAACAAAACTAAAATAGATTGTCTTGGCTATGCAGTAGATGGGCCTCGTGAAGGGGCAGACCTCATCATGAGGGTGACGGCAAGATGATCATTTTCTTGGGATGAGTTAGGTGTTTGTTAGGACGTCTGTGTATGCCTGTGGCTTCCTAGAAAGCAGGAATAAACAAGAGGACCTAGTTTTAATTAGTCTGTATTACTATAAGAATTTTGAGCAGCACTTTCTCAGTAGTGCTCTGAATAGCACTAAAAAAAAACCCAAACCCAACTCACAAGGTCTTTTATGTGTCTCCTATTGAACTTCTCTTTATGAAGGTAAAACTACTTACTACATTTCTAATGAAGAAAAAATTAAACAAAGCCCCATGCTGCACCTTCTTCCATTTCGCAGGCAAAGAAATCAAGAAATGTGGTGGAATGAAACCCTCCTCTGGTGTTAGGACCATCACATCCGTATTTCCCACTCTTTTTTCCTACATACATCTCTCAAACTTCTCCGAATAAGGCTGATTCTGTGCTCTGGATTTGATTGTCCAAATATTAGTGGAGAATGAGAGAGAAATGACAACTGAATGGCAGCCAGACAACCCGTTCAATGGCATCTTTCCTCCTTTTCCTACAGAATGTAAAGGCAAAAGAAGGAGTGAAAGCTGATAGCTCAGAAATTTGCAATATATTTGAAAATAAACCTATCTGTAAACAAAGCAAAAATCACTGTCTTGTATAAAAGTCTTCTGTCTTTTTATTTGAGAGTGATTCTTTCTGATTTCTCAAAGAAATATTCTTTATGAACTATTCTTTGCCTTTGGAAAACTGTTCTTAAATTACACCCTTCAATTGTAATCCTTTTACCACTTTCAGGCTCTTTTAAATAATGACTAACTCCTAGCAAATTTTCTATAAAGCGTACAGTAACTCACATATCCATTTCAGAACATGCTATGAAAGAAAACAGCAGAAATTTTAAATTAAAACTTAGGAAGCAGCATCTCAGGAATTATGAAAGTACTTACTGATGGTGTAACAGATACAATCTAATGGCTAAAAAGCTGTCACTCGCCCTGACACTTCTGATGTGTCTGCTAACGTGGTAAGTTATTTCTGAGAAATGCATTTAATTAGACATTCCAGGAGACATTTCAGTTCAACAAGGCATGAAAAACAGTGTCACGAGCATGTTACAGCTCAGCATTCTGCAAAGTCTGACATGGGATGAATTCCGTTAGCGAGGAGCACTGCAGCAATGCCGGGTTTTATCCCGGAGAAAAGAGCAGGGACTCTCTAGAGCAGTGAGACTCAAACCCTGATTATTTAGCCAATGCGGCTTTTCCGTTACGTAGTGCTGCTCGGAACAGAAACGCAGCATGAGGCTGCTCATCGGAGCTCACGCTCCCCGCCTGGTACCGGTTCGCGCAGCAGAACGGAGCCGTTGCGTGCTTTGCCGTTTGTGTGTTGGCAGAGGGTTTGCCAGAGTGGCCGTGGGCCACACTCTTCTCCTGACTACTTGAAAGTAAAGTCACAGGCCCAGTAGTTTGTGGAGGAAAGTAGAGATCTAGGCATGCTTCTGGGAAAAGGAGGCGTCTGAGTTCCTGTCTGTTTTAAAGTTAAGGAGCAAGTCTTGGAGGCTTCACCCAGTCGAGCAAGGACTCGGCCGTGGGGCAGGGAGGTGCAGTTTTGGGGAGGTGGTGGAACATCTGGTCCTGGGCCTCTGCTCCTCCCGGGGGCTGTCTCCATGTGCCACTCCCGGGCAGCTGCAGAGCCCCCTCCCGGCCGGGTTCCCCGCCACCTGCAGAGGTTACGGGCAGAGAGCCGCCCGCGCCGGCCGGCTGAGCATCGCCTGCCTGCAGCTGCACGGCCCGGCAGCAGGCCCGGAGGGGGCAGTGGGGCTGTGCCATCACACAGTCCCAAGGGAAAGGAGCTCAAGGATCAGCTGGTCCAACCGTTCTTGGCAAAGCACGGTCTGGACAAGACGGCCCAGCACCCTGTCCAGCTGGATCTTGAAAGTGTCCAGTGTTGGGGAACCCACCACTTCCCTGGGGAGACTGTTCCGACGGCTGATGGTTCTCACTGTGAAAAATGTTCCTCTTGTGTCCAACTGGAATCTCCCCAGGAGTAACTTGTACCCATCACCCTGCACCTTTTCCATGTGACCCCTTGTGAAAAGGGAGTCTCCATCTTCTTTGCAGCCACCCTTTCAACACTGGAACGTGGTGATGAGGTCTCCCCTGAGCCTTCTTTTCTCAAGGCTGAACAAGCCCCGTTCTCTCAGCCTTCCCTCATGTGGCAGCTTCCCAGTCCTTGGAGCGTCTTGGTGGCCCTTCTCTGGACCCTCTCCAGCCTGGCCACAGCTTTTTTGTGTAGCGGGGACCAAAACCGAGCCCCATATTCCAGGTGTGGCCTGAGCAGCGCTGAGCAGAGTGGGACAATGACTCTGTCTCTGCGGGTGATGCCCTTGGTGATGCAGCCCGGCACCGTGTTGGCTTTCTGTGCCACCGCGGCACATGGCTCACTCCTATGGAGCTGCTTGTCCTTTAATGTGCGCTGAAGAAACCTGGGGATTTCAGTGTGCATCTGTGTAAGGGCTCAGGTTCTACCTGGGGGAAAGATGGACACTGGGGCACTAATTATTTTTCTAACTTTTGTTTGGTTTCTTGCATTGCACTCATTGCGGTGATCGGTGAGAACCATCATTTCGGGCCTAAACTACCAACCTCAGGCCTGTTCTTTTTCCCCGTGTCAAAACTTCCCATATAACATCTTCGGACACAGTGCAATTAGGATCTCCATAGCAAGGGAGCTTCTGAAACACTGCGGAATCTCCATACAAGAAAAACATTGATTTTCTAAGCTACCCACTAATTTAAATCAAGTCCTTATTTTATTACAATAGCTGAATAGAAATCAATGTGGCTGTCTTCACATTAATGAGGTTAAAAATCAGTAGCGAGTACTAGTGACTAATTTAAGACGAGCTATTTGCGCTTTCATAAATAACAACCGAACGCTGGTAAAAGACTTGTCCATAATATAATCTGATTGCCTTTCACATCGCTGGCGATGTTTATGGATGAGTTTAAAAATAACGAAGCCGGGTGAGATGGCTGCTGGCGGCGAGGCTGGGCGCCAGGGCAGCGCCGGGGGGGGCGGGTGTGTGTCCGCGGGGCCGGGCTGGGCGGCAGCGCTCCCCGCAGGGCACCGGGCGGCTCGGGGCACACCGGCACCTGGGGGGCCGGCACCGGCCCCCCCCCGGGCCGCCGGGCGGGAGGAGGAGGAGCAGCGGGGGGAGGCGGCCCCGGCCCGGCCGTACCTGCGGGCGGCGCCGCCGCGCTGCCGCCGCCGGGGGCGCTGCGCTGGGGGCGGCGCGGCCCGGCCCGCCCCGCTCCCGCCTCCCGCCGCTGCGGCCGCCCGGCCCCCGCCGCTCCGCCCGGCTCCCGTCGGCTCCGCTCCCCGCCCGGCTCCGCTCCGCCGCGCTGCCGCAGCCGCCGCGGGCGGGAGGTCGGGAGGCGGCGGCGCCGGGCGCTGCCATGCGGGCGGGCGGCGCCGGGGCGCGGGGCGGGTGAGGGCGGCGGCTGGCGGCGGGTCGCAGCGCCTGGTGCCGCCCGCGGGAGCCGCCGGGCCGGCGGGGAGCGGCGCGCAGGGCATGCCATCCGCCTCGCCCCGATGTTTCACTGGGGCAAGTGGAAGAAGAGGATGGGAGCGAGCGCCTCCTCCTCCAAGAGACCCGTCTTCGACGAGCGGGAGGACGGTGAGTGCCGGCCGGCGTGCCCTGCCCCGCCCCGCCCCGCCCCGGGATGCCTCGGCCACCGGATGCCCTAGACCGGGATACCCTCCTGCCCCGGGATGCCCCGGCCCGGGATGCCCCGGCGGGATGCCCCGGCGGGATGCCCTGCCCCGGGATGCCCTGCCCTTCCCCGGTCCGGGGCGCCCTGCCCCGGGATGTCCTGCCCCGCCCCGGCTTTCCCCGGCCCGGGACGCCCTGCCCCGCTCCTGCTGATGCCCGCTCCGCTCGGCCCGGCGGGTCCCCTCCGCTCCCGTCCCGTCCCGTCCCGTCCCGTCCCACCGGCGGGCTGCGCGGTGCGGCCCCGGGCGGAGCGGGCGGCGGGCCCGTGCCCCCGGGTTTGCCGGCCGGGTCTGGGCGCCCCGCGGGGCGCGGGAGTGGCGGAGCCCCCACAGCCCGGCAGGCAGCCCCCCGGGGACGGGGCACCGCCGAGACAATAACGGGTACCTCAGAGGCGGGCGGCGGGGGGACGGTTCGGCAGGGAAGTTTCAACCTGTGCAAGGAAATCTCCGGCTTTAACAAGTAAAGATCAAGTGCAGCTGGGCATCAGACTTCTAAAAACTACTTGTCATCGGAAAATGCTGCTTTGGGTTTTTTTCTCCCGAAATACAAGTTTTTTTTGTAGAAATACACCATGAAATACCACAGTTGCATTAGACTTGTCAGCTGCAGGGTGAAATTCCAGAGGACCAGAGGAAGGGAACTCTGTCTGTGGGTGGGGGAAGCTCGGGAGCGGTGTCCGGGTGCTGGGCGGCTCGTTGCTCTCCTGACGTACAGAGCGCGCCGCGTTAGCCCTCGGACACCAACCAAGCGCTGGCAAAAATCCCCGGGTGCTTGGGGTGCTGGAATTTTGCACTAGATAAACTTGGAGTTAAAGATATATGTTAATTTGAGCCTTCAAGGATGGTGATGTTCTAGTTTACATGAGCACTGGATCTGCTGGCATCCCCTCGGTGAGGGTGATCACACCTCAGACTGTGCTGCTTCTGCCAGCTGGAGGGGTGTTACACCAGGTGAACTGTTACAGGAGAAGTGGCTGGTTGGTATCACCAAGAAGTATTTATGAGCAATTCAGAGTATAACGTTGAATTGTTAACCCTCGCATCTCTTACTACAGAAGTGCAGAGAAAACATCTGTTAGAGCGACAGCTCGCTGCCCAGGGGTGTGCTGTGGTGTGACTGAAATGCACAACAAAATTGCCGTTGGAAGGCAAACTGCAAAATGCACCCCCCCCCCCCATCCCTTTATGTTGACGGAGTGCAGGAGATGGGCCGATGTGGCTGCTGGGTGTGCGCAGAGCCGGGGCTTTACCAGAGTTTTGTGCCCAAAGTGGAAAATGTATTTCATCTTGGATGTGGTGGGTCAGCAGGAGCAACAAGCCAGCCAAGTGAAAACGCTTAAATGGGAGGCTTTGCTGCAAAATTCAGAAAGCATTTCGTCCTGATCCGAGCCTGTATACGGCCAGTGTAGGGAATTGAGCTTTGCGGGGGAATGACCGTTGGCAAAAACCTGGTAACATCTCATAAGGCACTGTCAAGCAATGCTTTTGCAATTCTGCAGACTTATTAGGACATTACTTTCTTAATATTGCCTGCTTTTTCATCATTGCTTGTTAGTGTGTGCTCAGAGCAATTTCAGTGTTGTTCTGGTGAACTCGTATTTACTGGCACGGCATGGTTGCTATGGAGATCTCTTAAGGCATTTCAATAACTTCCTTACATAAAGAAGCCAGTTAATACTTTGGTTTTGTGTGTGACATAATGTGGAAGAATTACTAGTGATGGCAATTTAAAGTGAAATAAATTAGAAGAAGAAAAGGAAAAAGATTGGTTGTATATAAATTTTACCCATAGGTGGTTCCCGGTGCTGGATACACAAGAATGAGCCTGACTGTCTCAATCCAATGGTTAATCCCTTTTAATTACGATAGGGTGTATGCAAATAGAAGGTGAACATTTATTCTAGTGAGTTTCCACCCAAGGCCCAGTATTTACTCGCAGATCAATCAGACTCCAAATGCGTAGATTTTTGAGGCAAGAAAACACTTACGGTCCTCTTGGCTGAGGCCCCTGGGGCTGGATCCAAGACTTTGCTGAGTTACTGCCTCAAGTCGCCCCGGCGTGGCTGAGCCTGAGCCTGTCGGGGTTCCCGGGGTGGGAGTACTGCGTTTGCTCTCCGTGTAAAACGCCCGGCGCTGGAGGATTCTCTGCTGCTAACCTCACAGCCAGACATCATCCTTTCTCTCCAGTCCGCGTCTGTCCAACCCCCGATCCTGCCGTCGGGTCTCCCCTTGACAAACCCTTGACAAACTGACAAACCCGAGGGGTCTCTGCTGCCCTGCCCCTGTCTCGGTGTCATGGCAGGCTGGGGTCCTGGCTGCCCGGCGTCCTTGTCGGTGGGATGCGTGGATCGAGCTCTCCGAGTCCGTGACTCCGAGGGTCAGCTTCATATTCCTGAGTCTGTGCTGTGGATCTTCTCTCAGCTCTCTCTGTTTTTTCCAGCATCGTTTGTGTTGGTGCTGGGACGGAGCCCGGCTGGGGGCAAGCCCGGGGCAGGTTGGCGCTGGTGTGGCTCGTGCGTGGCGCTGCCCCGTGTCCGTCCAGGGACAAGGTGGTGGGGGCTGTGCCATGGAGAGTCACGCCCGAGGGACGGTGGTCCTGCTCCCTCCTCCTTCCCTCCCTGGGTGCTCTGCTGTCCCCTGCATCCCAGTTTTCCCCCAGTTCAGGTAACTTCTCTTGACTGTGAAGCCGGGTGCAGGACAAGTGTGACCGGGCCTCTGCGTTTCGTCGGAGCTGCGGTGAGGGGACAGTGCGTCTGTCTGACACCCCTCTGGTACCCTGCTCGGCTGCAGCCTGCGCATCTTGCTCTTTCACGTTTGCGCGTACAACCTTTGAAATATTTCTGAGCGTTTCGGAGTTGGGATCCAACTAATAGAAAAGCTGACTTTGGAAGGAGAGGGTCTGCGTGTTTTGTGTGTGCGCCCAGAAAGCACTGGTACGTGAGGGATCGGTTCCCCTCGCTCCTGAGCGTCGGCTGCAGCTGGTTCCATTCACAGCCGAAACACGGGGTGTTCAGTGGCTGCTGCGTGTGCCTCGGCTGGGCGCGAGCTCCAGCCCCTCCAGCTGGTGATGCCTTTGTCACAGGTAGTTCTTGGTGAGGTACAGCGTACCCTGTTTCCGAACGGAGGAGTTAATGAATGGGGACGAAGAAAAAAAAAGTAAGGGAAAAAGAATATAAGGGGGGCAGGAAGAAGAATATAAGGAAAAGACAGGTCTGCAAGGCTGAGCACTCTGCGTTGTGGTGTGCGGGAGTAAGGTGGCCTCGGTAAGCTGAACTGAATCGCGGCGGGCTTTATCATTATCACCACGGGCTATTTCCCATCAGGAAAAATCGGCCTTTGTCTGTAAGGGCTTTTTAGGGTTTCTTATTTATAGCTGTAAGAGCTTTTACAAGCTTCTTACTTGGTCAGTGAACTTGTTTGCCGGCACCGAGGAGGGCCCAGTCCGGTGCCAGCTGCTGCTCGGCCCATTGTGCCCCGGCGGTGCTCAGCGGCATGGCACGGGGCACCGGGCTCTTGGCACGGCAGGCGCAAGGCTTGCCCTCCGTGGGGGCAGAAAGGATTTGCTGCTGTCGGTCTGCGAAATGGCCAAGCAAGTTTTATTGATGCCCCCGTCCTTTATTTTTTTTTAATTTTGTTTTTTATGCTAGATGGGGAAAACCTGTAATAGTGAAGCCAATGGGAATGTTTCAACCGAAATATTTAAGACAACGTTTGGGAATGTTTCAACCCAAATATTTAAGAAGACGTTTAGCAGAGTTGCCAGGACTTGGGAAGCAGGGCTGAGTAATAGGAAATACAAGGCACACTTAGCGCTATTAGCGTTGCCCACAGTTGTGTTATGTGAGAGAGGGGGAAGAACGCAGCATGGTATATCTTTATATGCAGTTATATCTAAAGAGGGATTTTGCAACTGCATTTTGGTTGTGGCTTCTCCTGAATCAAAGTGGCTTACTAAAAATGTGTAAGTAAATACCCATGAGAATATGTAAAGCCATCTGCTGCTTCTGCTGAGCTCTTCCTTCCTGTGCTAGCATGGAGGTGAGTGGTCCGAGGGCTTTCTGCCTCTCTCCTGACACTCAATTAGATTTCCCGCTGATTTACAAGGTTTTAGTGCTGCAGCCCAATTACTTTCATCGTGATTAGTATTTTGTCTCGATCACTTCTTTACCCATGCCTTATTTGACTCTCTCTGCCGGGAGGCAGATGGCTTTTTGTAAGGGGGTCCAGCGCAGTCTCCTGGGTTTATCCTACTTGCCCCAAAATCAACATTTGAAACCAAGTTCCCGGTTCTACAGCCCACGGGTACAGCTCTTCAGTGAACCGGCCGGACTCCAAGAAGTGTGTACTCGGGGTTAGTCTTCAGGTCAGGTGAAACGACGGTGGGTGGTTTTGTTTCCCCTCTCGGGGAACAATCTGTGTTCGATGTTTTTTTCTCAGGCAATGCGAGGTGCAGGCACCAGGCTGGAGTGTGGGAGAGTGAAAAACCCCACTGCAAGGGTGGCCGGCGGCATGCGGGAGGACGTGCAGGGCAAGGGGTGCTGGGGAGGTGGGAGCCCCGTCCCGGGGGCTCATGGGGTTCTGGGGACGCGGTGGGGTGCCCCCTCCTCACTCAGGGCTGGGGCTTCTGTTGGCTCTGGGGCATCGCCTGCGCGCGGGCCAGCGGTGCTCTGTGATGGCTGCTCTCTCCCATGGCCTGCGCGTGTTGGTCGACGTGGGTCTAAAACTTCTCAAAGAGCCGCTCTGCGCGTGCCCGCTGCGAGTTTCCAAGCTGAGAAATACTGTTGTGTAAAAACGTGTTTCTGTGGTAAAAGAAGAAAACTGTTAGAGGTGTTGATGCTTTCCTAGCTCCTAGCCGTGCAGTTTGCTGAGGTGCTCCAGCTCCAGGGCTGTGCGGGACCCGGGGGGCTCCTGGAGCCCGAGTGGGGCTGGAGGGAGGATCCCGCTCTGCCTCCCCACCGTCCTCCTCCTCAAAGGGCCACGGGAGGCTGGGGAGCCTCGGCAGCTGCGGCACGGCGCCCGTCCCCATGGAAACGGGCGAGAAGCTGCAAAACCTGGGGGAACGTGCTTAAAATAATCCCCATTTTAATTTCAAACCGTGTGTCGGCAGGCTGGGGGTTACACACGCCCCAGAGCGTGCCTCCCTCCTGCCTCGCGCTGGTGAGCGAAAACCGGAGTGTGGCGTGTGGGGAGCTGTTTGACGGACACAGGAGGAACCGTGCGTGCTGCTGCCCAACCTGCCTCTTGCTCCGACCTGTCGTCCCAGCTGCTGCGGCTTCGGGGAGGATCTGTCCCATGTGTCATCGTCAGCTTACATCACTTTGAAGTCAAGAGTTCAGTTGTCGCGGATTGGCAAGCTGTTTACGTTCCTCCTTTCGCTTCCCGTTTTCCCATCGGCTGGGAGCGAGATGTCCAGCGATCTCCACAGCGCTAGGCGTTAGGTTTTCAGACCAGGATTCTCCCCTGTAATTGTTTGTTCCAGGGGTTGGGACCTTCAGGGAAATGAGGGCACGCTGCGAGATTGTCGGAGCGACAGACTGGAGAGGACGGGGAGCAAAGCCTGACCTCCTTGTGCGTCCTGTACCTCTGGTGACCCAAAACCCCCCACCAGGTCTGCCCCAGGTCTGGGGCACCCCACTGCGCTGCCAGGAGAGGGACCCTGGCAGCGGGGACAGTCCTGGGGAAGTTTTTCACCCCTCTCCTAAGGCGATAAGTGTCACGAACCACGTTCTGCCCTTTCGGCCCCCTCCCGCGGGGTGGCCAGCGTGGCCTGGCTGGGTCCCCTGGTCCCTGGGGCTGCCCCGCAGCATCGTCCCTGCTCCGGCCGCTGCCCGTGCTGCTCCTGCCCGGGTGGGCTCGCTGCGGGGGCACGGCAGCTGGGGGGCTGGCTCCTCTCGTGCCGGGCACCCAGCACCGCGTCTCCCCCAGCTTTGTCCTCTCGGCTGGGCGGGGATTTCAAGCCCTGGGGAGGAAACATTGCCCTTTTGATTGGAAAACTATGGACTAATGCCCCGTAAGGTGGTTATAAAATCCCCAGTCCTATTTATTTAGGGTCAGATACAGACGTGTTAAGCGTCCATGCTCTGCAAAGTACTTATTAAAGTAATCACTGATCAGATTGCAAGGCAAACTTTTTTCATAGCCTGACTCTTATGTGGCTGTGGGTTGAGAGCACAGATGCCTTTCCCTGTTATTTAAAAACAAGAGAAAAAAGCCTTTATGTATTATCAGAGCGGTAGCTAAGTAAGCAAGCGGGGGGAGAAGGGAGTGGGAATTACAAGGAGGTGTCAGAAAAGCTGTGTTTAGTATTGTCAGCAGCGCTTTGTTTTTGCTTTACATCTTGCTTCCCCCAGATCCCAGGCTTTTTGTGTGCGCTCTGCCCAGAGACAAGCTCTTGCCACGCGCTCGCTGCCCCCAGCCCCCCGGCAGAGCCCGTGCTCCTCGTTCAGTCGCAGGAGAGAAAACCTTTCCGCGCGTGAAGCTTTTCAGAGTCTCGTGTAACGCAGAAATCGGTTAAATCCGGAGCACTCAGTAACTGCAAGTCACGAAAGTGTGTGGTAATAAGCACAACATTTGGGTTACTGGCTCTTTTTCTCCTTCAGAAATAATTAATAACTTCGCTGTCCCTCTCCGCACTGAAGGCCATGGTCTGGTCTCAATAGTGCTGGAAGAAATCTGAAGAAAAAGCGTCCAGGATTGCATGGGGAAAGGGGACAAAATGTCTCCCTTTGAGCACTGCAAATTGCAGTTATGGAAAACCGTTGCTATTGCTCACCTAAGAACATGCTTTATCGTTCGCTCGCGTTGGCTTAAGAACATATATTTTTGTTTAAATCTTCTAATTTGCAACTATTTACAAAACTAAGCTGCCTTTCATAGAGAAAATGCAGATTGCATAGGAGGCTGGAAATTCCATGTTTCCAGCATTTCATTAGGTATCTTGTTCTTCCAGATCTTTGGGGTGTTTTCCCGTTCCCTTTGCCGTTTCCCGTGGTACAACGTCCCGGTGAGGGGAGGCGCAGCCGGGCTGGGGCTGAGCCTCCTGCGCCCTCCGCTCCCGCCTGGGGCAGCTCGCTGCCTTTGCCCGCTGTGCCCCTCAGGTGGTCTCCGCTGGCCGACGCGGCCGGGGGGTAAGCAAGGTGCAAATTTTCATACTTTTGCTTTTTGTGGAGGTCTGGCACACGCAGCAGACCTGGCCAGCATCGTTTCTCCAAACCTGAATCCAGCATCTACGCGGGTGTCCCGCCCTGGGGAGCGGGGCTGGCACAGCCACGGCAGGCGATGGTGAGGGTGGTGCTCTCAGGTGGTGGGTGTTTGAGCACCGCGGGGGTCACCACGTTGTCCCAAAGCGGGGTTGTTTACCCAACGTGCCAATATAGACCCAGAATAGAGGTATTATCTATTTATTTCATTTCTGCAGAGATGGGCGCTGGGTGGGAATCCCCAAAGCTAGCACACTGGCCTAAAAATTCTTATGAGTATTTATACGGCTCAAACCGCAGAAATACACATCCTTAATTATAATTATTGGTTAGTACCTTATCTTAACAATTGGTGTTGATTAGTACAGTCTCTTGCTTTCATTTAAAGTTACAAGGTCCTTGAATTGATGTGCGCATGCTCAGTTCAGTCTCCGGTTGAGTTGGTGGTCGCGATCTCCCACTGCCACCTTTACCTTTCCCCCAGTTACTGCACATTTTTGTTGACTTTATGCCTGATCCAGCAGCTGGCTGGTTTTCGGCTGGTTTCAGTGCCTCCTGTGGTGGGGTGTTCCTTATTATCAGCTTTCTCTTCTTCTTCAAGGGTATATTCAGTAGCAAGGCATTTGTTGTTTATACCAACAGGTGTAATATAAAGGGCCTCGTGACCTTTTTACAGCTCTTTGTTCTTACTTAGTGAGAGCTTCTACTTTTTTAAAGTACGTTCTACCTTTTTAAAGTGCATCATCTGCACCCCACAGGTGGTGCCTGCAGGGACGGATCCGTGCAGCGTGCCCGTGCTGAGCAGCTCGGCGCAGAGCCGGCTCCCTTTGGGCGCTCCTTCGCTCTCGGGCAGATGTGGGCTCTGGATGCAGGTTGGTGGGACCCTCCTCCTCCTCTCCCGGGCTGCCCAGCCGCCAGACCCCGTGCACTCGAGTCTGGCTCGCCCGGCACACAGCTGGAGGGGGATGCTCCGTCCCGCAGGACCTGCTGAGCACGGTGTGCCCCTCGGTGCCGCGCGGCACTGGGTGGGATGGGATTTCACATCCTCCATCCTGTAGGAACAGCCCAGGCATCTTCTGGAGGTGAGGGGGGAAAGGTCCTGCGAGGCCCCGAGGGGCTCGTGTGTCTATGGAGGTCTGAAGAGAGGAGGTCAGAGTAACGCAAACCCTGGGGGCGGCTGAGGCTGTTTGCATGAAGATAAAGAAAAAATGAACAAACCCAACTGCAATTCGTGGGTCACTTCACTGATAGGGAGGGAAAGGGCAATCAAGAAAAAGTTATCAGAAGTACAGCCCAGGCAAAGTGTTTGACCAAATTAATACTTGGCCAATTGTGTAAAGGCCACGGCCCTCACAACTGGCGTGCTGTGAATTCAGAATAACATGCAGGAGCACGCTGCTGGGGATCTAAACACCGTACTGGCCACGGTCCCGGTGCTGGCGTGGTGACCTCCCCGGCCCTGCTGGCATTGCCACCGATGCCTGCAGCCCTGCTCCCCGGGGGGGCGAGAGCCAGGAACGGAGCTGGCAGTGCCAGGTCGCTGGTGGGCACCGTCGCTGGCAGCTGTGGGCCAGGAGAGCCTGCAGCACCACTGCCCGGCTGTGAAGCTCTCACGAGCTCTTGCTGGGGCTGGCAGAAGGTCAGCGTGTGCCACTTGACAAGGAAAACCTTCCCAGAAATGAAAAAAGTTGGTCTTTTTGCAATTAGGTACCTATGAAAGTCGGGTTCTGCAGTGGTGGGCAGGTTAAAATGCCTGCAGCCGGGTCAGTTCTCACCAGCTGGGGGTCGCGTGTGGAGCATCACCTGGAGGAGGGGTGCGTGGTGTGGTACGTGCTCACGAGTCCTCGCAGGTAGGGTGATAGCGTGTGTTTCCTTTATCCCTTTGTTTCTGGTGGGAATGCCTGAAATTGGTGGGTAATGTGGTAAAATGGGGGGTAACGTTTGTGTGGAACAGAGATGCTGGCGGCAGTGTTCCTCTGCCCTGGGGTCAGGACTAGGGCTTTCTGCTCCCCGTGGTCACAGCTGAGTCTTCACGTGTCCCGTCTGCACATACTTGGGCAGGGACGTGGCTGAGGCCATCATTCACCGTCAGCCTGTGAGAGCAGAACTGTCCCTTTGCTTTCCCAGGGACCTGCTCCCCAGCCGCAGTTTCAAACGCTTTGTCATTCGCCAGAGTCTATGAAACATGGTTAAAGCTGTGGTTTTCTGTTAATGTGCGGTTTCTACCACCTCGTCCTAGGATCCTGTAACGAGGCACCTACCTTAACCACGAATAATACCTCCCTGTGTAGGACGTGGCTAAAAGTTGTGGGGAGGTGGTGCGGGGCGCGGTGGCAGCAGCAGGGGGACGGGACGGTGTGTGGAGCCGAGGTGCGGTGCGTGCCGCTGCACCGCTACCTGCGCCGGGGGGAGGGAACAGCCATCGCTACGCTCTCTTCTGGCGTTTGTCTCCCTAAGCGAAGAGAGGCGGGAGAGCTCACCAGCGGCTTAGCTCCTCCTAACAAGAGAAGATAAATGTCAGTGTCCCCTTTCCCTCTCCCACTGTTCTTCAGGAATTAAATTGCTTTAGGTGACAGTTACGGAAAATGAAAAGTGCTTAGGATGTGAGGGAACAGACGGCTCTGACTACCGCTAAGCAATGAGATATGACAGCGTGGGAATGGTGATGTGCTAATTCACATCCAGGCTGTTGTTCAGGGTCTTTCCCAGTACCTGGGACTAGTAAAGAGACGCGGGCACTGAGAGACGTGCGGAATTGTGCCGTTTGCCGATTTGACTGTGCACGCTGAGTGCTTACAGGCTGCTGGTTGGCCGCGCAGTGTGTTTGACTTACACAGCAACGTAACGCACTTACAGCTCAGCTGACAGTTCTGGAAGATGATAATTGTCATTTAATATTGGTTCTAGTGGCACCAGCAGAGAGCGGACGGGCTTCACCAGCCAATGGAGCAGCTTTCGGGTTGACCTGCAGAAGGCTGTTCCAGCACAGAAAGTTGCCTCGTTGACCGAGGTTTCTGAGTCGTTACAGCCCAGCTGTCCAAAGATTTAAACAAAGTGAAAGTAGATCCCCTTTTATAGTCGTTTGAAGAATTACCGATGTGTTTTTAATTTTAGTACCGGAATGTACTGACAAAAGTCAGAAGGGAAGGGCTTGGGCTGAAGCTCAGGTTCCTCCCCTGAGCAAGCAGTTCTCCGGGAGTAAAACACGGAGGTGGGGGCTGCAATGGATGCTAATTACAATTGCAAAAGAATAAGGTAAACAGTATAGTTGGAAAGTCTTCTCCATTGGATGTCAGTTAATGATCCAGGAGACCATCTGGGTCAGTCAAGATCCTTCAGAATCTGCTTTCTGCCGTCGGCAGGAGTAGCACGGTACCTGTACACAGCTCAGGAGCTGGACACAACATTGCCTCTGTGACTCAGTGCGTTTTTGCTGTCAGAAGAATATTACACCTCTTCTGAAAGACCTTTTTTTAAGCTGTGGTGTGTAGCATGCTAAATTACCTTGTAAAACAAATGTCATATAATCCACTAGAAGGCTCTGTACTGCACGTTCGCTTTGTATTTTACTGGTCCCCCAGTCTTAATGGAAACTGGCAGGTAAGACGAGAAAGTAGGAAACGCAGAAAATTACATGCTTTAGACTTGGACTGTTTGCACTGGAGGAAAATACGCTTTATGCTTTACAGAAAATAAGGCTAAAGCCTGGGCCCAAATAATTTGCACTTTAAAGGCTCGATGCCGCATGTTGTAATCACATGAATAATTCATATGCATTCAAGCCATCCCCATAACTTCATACTTGAGCCTGATTCTAGATTTGCTCAAGCTCTGAACTGCCATCGATTAGCAGCTCCTCCAGCACGGAACATGGCTCGGCAGGACCTTTAGCGCGGGGCTGGAACGGTGTCCTCTCCCAGCGGTGCCGGTCGCGTGTCTCTGTAAGGGCTGGGACCTTCCCCGTCATCCCCGCTCGGGCGGACTGGCCGGTCTTTCCAACAGTGTCCAGGGCTCGGCAACTCCAGTGCCTCCTGCGTCTGACCTTGACGTGTTTTCGTTTACTTTCATACATCATTGCACCTTTAACCAGTAATAAACGCTACCGGGAAAGTCAGCGTGGGTTTGAGCTGTTGCTATGAGCTCTGTACAATGCTTCCAGTTCCCCAAGTGGCAGATGTTGCCTGTTGAAGAAATGAACCCGTGTTGCGGGAGAGCCGCAGACAAAGCAGCACGTGGCGGGCAGTAAGCGGGAGCAGGCGTTGGCTCGGGTTTTCTCGCCCAGTATGGCTGGCCCCTCCGGCGCAGGCGCCGCCTCTCGGCTGGGTACCGGCATGTGGGGAGTAGCTCGAGAGTCCTGGGCTTCAGGCTGGGCTGTAGGGTGGCACGGGCCGGTGTTCGGGGTGGGGCTGACGGGCAGAGCCGTGCTCACGCTGGGGTGCTGCGGCGGCGCCGCGCTGCTCTGCTCGGCCACCCCGGCTGGCCACGGCGCCCCTGGCCACGGCTGATGCGCGACTTGGACCCACTGCCAATCTGGAAGCTGCCTTAAGTTGTCAGCTGCTGCCAGGACACCAACGTACCGGGGATTTGGGGTAGGTCCCGCATTGTGATAATGCCTTAAAAACCAGGGACGGCAAAAAAGCTCTGTCATCAGCCCTGGTGCGGTGTGAGCGGCGCGGGGCGAGCGCAGGGTGCTGGGGCACTTGCAGCCACCCCTCGCTTTGTTCCGTTGGTTTTTAGTGCACGTTAAATGCCACAGCGGGAAAATTGCAAGCAGGTGTCACAACAAGCACAGTTGCGACGAGGCGAACATAGGGATTGATTAATGAATATTTTCGGCGTGTTGTATATTCCTCTGCATGGCTTTCTGATGTAAAGATCAGTGTGTGAAATTACTTAAAAAATAACAGGTTTCTTCTAACTAGAACAAATTGCTTCTGTTTTATCAAAATGTTGAGTAGCATCAACAAACAATTCAGTTGCTGATTGCCCCTCAATAATAATTGTTTGGAACTAATTTTAGTTAGTGTTTCCTCTGGCCTTGGTTTGGCATAGAAAAATCCAAAGGTACCCCCGTCTCGCCCGCGCCTCTCTCTGTCCTCCTCCCCCTGCAGAGAAGCGGGGGTTCTCGGTGCCGGCTCCGCTCGTGCCGTCCCACCGAGGCCGGACGGGGGTTTATTCCCGGGGCAGACCAGCGCTGGCAGGTGGGCATCCCCGGAGCCCGGTGTGTCGGGAGTGGGCGCTGGGGACACCGAGCGAATGTGGAGCCCTGGGGGATGTGCTCAGGCCCCACACGCCATCAGTGCTGGAGTACCAGCGCCCCGAGCTGCCGTGCTGTGCCGTGCACAGGATTCAAGAGAATTTCTTGTCACAGAAACAGGGTGGGTGCTTTCCCCAGAGAGGTTAGAGTTGGTGAATAAATCTGTTTGCCATCCCTGCTCTCTGTGAATTCGGGCCTGCTCTCTCGTGGTGGAGTTGAGATGGATGCTGAGCGGTTGTGGTCATCCATCCTGCGCTGCTGCGGGTACCGGCAGGGCAGGCTCGGTGCCCGCGATGCTCGGCACGCTCGGAGGCGTCCGTGTGGTCTGTCCAATGAGTGAATCTGTTCTGACACCTCAAAATAAAGAGCAGATTTGTTGTTGGCTTCAGCGAGAACCAAAGGGGATCACTGCTCCCACCTGGGATCAAGCCTCCCCGGCAAAAATATCTTCAAGTATTCACGAACCTCTTGTGGCTCTTTCTTTCCTTTCCAGATGCATCCACATCACAAGCATGTGTGCCTAACAGCCGTGCATTTATACCGTCTTGGCGGATCCCAATTTTTCCTTCCTTGCAAACAGGAGACGCTTCCATGGCCAGAGCTGGTGGAATACCTTGCCTGACTTGGTGTGTGCAGAACACAGAAGGCGCGCGGGGACACCGGCAGTCGCCGGGAGACTGAACTCCCCTGGCTTCAGGAATGCGCTTTGTCCTCCCCAGTCCTGGCGTTCGCCAGCCTCGGAGCTGGTGGCTCCTGGTGCTGTGCCGGGCGCGTGGGGGGGTTGGTGCAGGAGCCTGCTCGCATGGTTTGCGTCCCTTCCAAACCTTTAGAGAGCCGCCGGCGCTGCTGGCCCACGGTGCATGTCCCCTCTTCAGCTTTATTTGTCAAAAAAGTGTAGGTCAGCTGAGGAGCAGCGTTTCCCACAGGCAGTAAGATGCTGCTGCGGCACCTCCACAGATCCCAGCAGGAGGTATTTCGGGAGCGTCTGCTGCTGGCGAGCCTCCGGGACAAAGATAGGACCGTACGCCTAAAATAGCGCCCTGGAGCCGCGCGCGGTGCAAACCCCACCGGTGGCTGCTCTGGGGAAGAAAATCCAGAGTTTGTTTTCAAGTCATCATCGCTGTGTTGACAGGGCTGTCGCGGGGAAAGCTATCTCAACTGGGAATGTATGAATTAACTCCGAGTATGGTGCACACACACGCAGATACCGCACACCGCTCACATCACAGTGTATGTAAGTAAAGGAGTCGGTAACTTTTAAACATAGATATAGTTGCCTGCCCGTTGAAGAAGAAAAGCCCTTCTGTTGTTGCAGTTCAGTGCGTGCTCTCCTCTGAAGCTGTCTGTTGAGGGAGCTCCTTTGGGCCCCCTGCCCCGAGGGCATGGTGTGGGTGACGCTGCTGGGGCTGCGGCAGCCGGGGGGGCCGTGCCGAGGTCACCCTCTGCTCCCGAGCCACGGAGAAATTCATGGCTGATGCCAGCACATTCATTAGTATGCGTACGTTAAAAAAAAACCAGCCCCAAACCAGACATCAACGCCATTTCCATGGTGCTAATCCATCCAGTTGCCAAGAAATGAATGTAGCTGACAATTCCAGCCCTTTTTCGTGAGATTTTTAATTTTCTTTTCTATTTTCTTTATGGTACTCAAGTGGAATGAAATGCCGTAGCAGAGACCACCCTTAAGCGCTGTAATATGTGGTATGTGCAGCAGTACTGGAGTTACAATGTTAAAAGGCAAAAAACCTGCATTTCAATTTTAAGCGTATCCTTCACGGCAGCTCGTGCGGGTGAAACGCTGCTTCGCCACCCCCAGGTGATAAGCGCGATGGAAGCGTGTCTGTGAGCTGGGCTGCTGCTGGGGCAGCGTCTGCTTCCCTGCGGGGGAAAGCCCGGTGCTGCGTGCTCTTAACCCTGGAGATTCGCTGCTGCCACAGACCAGTGCGCGGGCTGCTCTGGCCGACGGATAAACAACTTCTTTTGGTTCATTTCCGCCACGTTCTGATGGTCGTTACCAGCCAGAGAGGAATCGCAGGAGGAACAAGGCTGTCTTTCATGTCCCTGAATGAATTTGCTGGTGTGGCAAGTAGTAAAAGCCTCTTTTGATTAAAAACCAGAAGCAGCTGATTGTAGAAAATATTCTTGGAGCCTCATTACAAAGAGTTCTTGTCTCAGGGCTGTCACACACTGAGCCCGCAGGAAGCTCTAATGTTTCTGGATTTATTTGAAAAAAGTGATGATAATCAGGAAACATGAAATAAATGACAGAATATGTGATATTAAGTAGAATAATGATGGTTGTTCCCCCAAAGACCCATTTTTTTTCTGTCTCAGACCTCTTACAGGCTCTCTTGTAAGTAAAAAAAAAAAAAAAAAGGCAATGCTGAATTCTGTCTTGTTCCAGCCATTTTTAAGTTCTCACTTGAAACCCAAATGCCCCGTGCCCTCATCAGGAGTTTCATAGCGGGTGTGCAAACGAGGGAGTGTGGGATGAAAGACCCGAAGGGTGAGTGAGGAGCCACCAGTCCAACTTCACTGGCGTAGCTGTGGTAGGGAAAAGCCGTGGAAGCCCGCGGTGAAACTGGAGAGAATTGTGCGGAGAGGCAGCTCCCGCAGGAAGGAAGCTTCGGTTAAGTAGACGTAAGGGGTAGCAGGGGAGACGCCATTCTGGCGGAGGAGGTGGATGGGGGTGCGTCACCGCAGCAGAGAGCACGTCCCGGGGGCTCGTGGCCCGTGGTGCCCGGTGGCGCGGGGGGGCAGGAGGAGAGCGGGGACCTCTCCGGGGCTGACATTGCCCGCCTGCGGGAGCCGTGCCGGGGCCGGAGGCTGGGGCACCCCGTGCGGAGCGTGGGGAGCCGTGGGCTCTGCTCTCCCCCGGCCTTGTGTGCACAGAGCACACGACTCTCGGGGAGCATCAGCTCCCACCGCGCTAACGGCAGCCGGGCTATTTATCCTGAAAATGCAGGGGCTTTTCCTGCTGGCGGATGATCAATCACTCGCCAGTTGCTGCTCTGAGCCTAATAATTTTTTCACAATACCTCGGCATTTGTTTCTGCATAAAACATGAAGTTAAACAAGAAGTAGGTAGCTCCTTTTCTTTCCTGCTTTGAGCAGCCTTTGTTGCTTTCTTTAGGTACACGGGAAAAATATGCCGAGTCTGAGGACTTCAATTACCTACGGTTACTGCGTTTAATGTGGCTCACTCTTTCTTGGAAAAGCATTGTTAATTATTAATGCTGCTAATTTTCCTATTAATTAATGTTTAAAATCTCCCAAATGTGGTGTCAGGGCCTTTCCAAATGATATGGTACTAAGATTAGCAGTTGCTTCTCTACTTTGAATATTTTGTAAGCCATTTCTCTGATCTTTCAATACAAAGCATGGGTTTCGTTCCTTCTCCAAAATGGCTCCATCCCTCTCAGATGCATTTGTGCGATGGCGCGTCAGGAGTTGGGATGCTGCTACAGCACGATAAAGTGCATTGGATTTCAGTTAGCAACTGGTGCATCTCTCCAATTACTCGTGCTGTCGTTATTATCTGTATTTCCATAGCAACCGGCAGGTCTGGTCAGGGCCCCCGGCTGCTGCGGGTGGTGCTGGAGGAGCGCAGGAGCTGGCGGCAGGATGCCCTGGGCCCTTCCCTCCCGCACTCCTCCCGGGTCGGGTGGCACCGGCGCTTTGTCTCTCCACCAGAACTCTTCCCGTCTCATAAAAAGCTACTGAAACATTTTTTTTTTCCCTCATTTTTCTTAACCAGATAGCATCACTCCTTAGCTTTTCATGTGGTTCCTGCTCTGAGCCGTCCCGACGCCCCGTCTCCGCGCGTGGTCGTACCGGCAGCTCGTGAGGGAGCCAGGCAGGGGCATCTCCTGCCCTTCAGTCTGCGTCTCGGCAAAGGAGTGTGAGCATCCCTATGGCTCTCTTAGCTCGTCAGCGTGATAGTGGTAATACGACCTGACAACCCTTAAAAAAAAAAAAAAGACTGGAGAATCTGTTCTGCTGCAGTCTCGGGGCACTGCTTTCCACAGGTTGGCTGTTGCTATATAAAGAAATAGTCTGTTGTTTCTAAATTTACTCTGTTAATGTCACAGAGCATAAAGAAAAACAGCAAGAATAAATCGACGTTTACGGCAGGGAGCTGTGCAGGGAACAGGCCAGTTGCGGCCGTACCCGTCTGGCCGGGCACTCTTTTTTGTCCCGCTTTCTGGTTAGTTACTCCGGCCTGGAAAGTCATCTGCATATACGGCTTTTCCGCTTCAGACGTTACTCCTCTGTGCGCTCTGATTTGACTCTGATTTTAAGCAAATCCTGGCATCCACGGCTTCTCTGGGCAACCTGTTCCAGTGCCATTGCTTCTGTGGCCATAAATACAGGCAGCTTTGAAAAAAAAAGTAATTCTTCTGAGTAGGACATGGATGTAACCTATCTGGACAACGTCTCCTTCTGGCCCTCGGACACCCTCCAGCCTGTCTTACCCTGGTGCTCCTCGCAGGGACCCGCTGTTGGGAGCGCAGTCGGGGTTGCTCCAACAGAGCCGCCATCAGATTTCCCGTGTCGAACAGAAGTGGAAACGCAGCTCCCTGACCTTCTTTTCTAAGCCTTTTGGGGAAGCCCCAGTGCTTGCAAGTTCTTTGTGTACTAATGTGTTGCAAATTTTGCACGAGGCTTATTGCAAAAGCAGCTCTTGACACAACTGTGTTGGATAGGTTTGAGCTCAAGCAGGGCCTTTAGAGTATTGTCAAGTACGCGTCCCGCAGCCAAAAACTCCTTCCTGCAGGGGCTTCAGAGGATGGTTTATACATCAGGACATGGGGATGCACCACAGGTGACCTCTAATTGGTTTTTTTCACGCTGACCACCCCGAACTGTTTGCCCAGGTGGTACCAGCACTGTCCCACAGCCACGCTCTGCAGGATGAGCCCCTCGTTCAGACCGTGTGGGTTTGTCCTCGGTCGCGAGCGCCCCTTTGGGGCACAAAGTTTCCCTCCGGGTAGGTGTGCGAGTGTCCGGGTGTTTGGGTCGGTCAGTTTGAGTGCTGAGGGGGGATCCCCGGAGTCGCCTGTTAGCCCGCGTAGGAAGCACCCGCTGCCCTGTGTTGGGGCTCCCCGGCCGGGCCGTGCCCCGTGTCGGCTTGTGCTCCCCGCGCGGCAGCGGGAGCGCGGCGGGCGTCAGCGCGGGCACAGAGCGGGATGCACCGCCGGTCTGCGGAAAACTGGGGAAATAAACTGGGGGAAGGAACGGGAAAATGGTACCTAATTCTTCTGCTCTCTGGAGGGTCTGTTTCTTTCAGGCTTACCACGTGATATTATTTTAAATTCGTCCCTCTCTGTTAGTCCCTCTGACACCGAGGCTCTTTCCCCGTGCGGCGGTGGCTGGCCACCAGGCGCCAAACCCGCAGCCTCCTCGTGTCCCGCCTGTGCCGTTCGCGTTGCCGTAGGTGGTGGTATGGGGATCAGCGTGTCCCAGGCAGGGTGGCACACACAAATCCCCGTTTTTTCCTCCCCTGGCTGTGTCCGGTGGCCACATTGCCGCGGTGGCTGCCGTGTCTCGCCGCGGGCCAGTGCCACAGGGGTGGGTTTGGTGCTGGGGATGCGCAGAACTGCCAGCCCGTCCAGGATCAGCCCGTAATTAAAACACGCTGCATTTGGAGGGTAGTGAAAAGCCGTGAAGAGGCACTCTGCTGAGGCTGCTTGGGTGATGCTCATTACTGGCAGTTAATTAAAAAGCAAGTAAGAGGGAAGCTCTTTCAGGGACTGGAGCGAGGGTGTGTGGGGGCTTGCTCTGTTCTCCCTGTGTTCTCTGGTTGTAACCACCTGTGCCTCTGTGCCGGGGCTGCTCCATCGCCGGCGTAAGGCAGCGTGTCCTTGGGCGCGTGGGCAGCCCGCTCCCCTGCCGCGGCACCGCCGGCGCCCGCCCGCCTGCCCGCGTCCCGGCCCTCCGCCGGTGCCCAGCCTCCTCCTCCACCTGCCGCCATCCGCCACCCAACACGCTCGCTCCGCTGTTTCCGCTGCGAATCTATATCAGCAAATGAGCAAAATAAATGTTGCTTGTTTGTTTTGACAATTACAGTACAGATTTAATTACGATCCTCCTTCCTCGTATACTGCGGAATGTTATGTGGTATGTTTGGCGTAAACAAAGATGTTCTGCTAATGTGAGATACGGTTATTAAAGAGACACTGTCGCGCTGAAGCCGAGGCACCGCGGCCCAAGTCAGCTGGAGCTGAACTTGCAGCGTGTGTTTGCTCCTCTCGTGTGTTGCAGCCTGCGTGCGAGGGGGCGGCAGATGCTGCGCAGAGACGTCACTGGGAGCGACGGGGTGAACCTCTGGGAAGTGAGCTCAGGAAACCGAAAGATAAGAAAAGAGAGAAAACCACTTCTGTGTCTTCATTTATTTCGAGTTAGCAGCTTCAGATAGTGTAGCAGGGGTACAATATTTAAGTCTCGGCGCGAGTTCTCTGTTCAAAACAGCGGGTATCTTCAATTATCACTTAACATGAAAAGGGCCTGATTTTCCTGCTAATCACTTACTGCCTGTGAAGGATCTGTTTTAAAGTCTGAGCCTATTGTGTCGATATGAAAGCAGCTCTAACGTTGTCTTGCGATGGTAAATTGGCAATGACTTTGCATTTCATAATTAGTTGACAAGGAATCGCTTACAATGTACATGTCTTTCAAAATACCACTGCAATGTGGAGCACACGTTTGACACACCACTAATTAAGAACAGGATTTTCAAAAGCTCTGGGGCGACAGTTTCCATTTCCCCTCGCTCAGGCGGGCCCTTGACAGAGATGAGGACGAATTAAGCCAAGGGTTTGAATTTCTTTCCGAAAAATACTTTGGGACCCCAGGGTGATTAAGGGGGGCTCAACAGCCCCCTGACGGCGTTTCCCACCGGAGGGAGCAGCCCTTGCCCCTGGGGCTCCTGGCGGGCTCTGGGAACTGCCCCGTCCCGCTGAAGGTCGCTCTCTCAACTACATCTTGTCAGAAAACCTCTCAAGGATGTAATTCGCGGGAGTAATTATTTCTAGAGATTCTTGTCAAATTACAGAGAGTCTTTAATTAAACGAGTGTCCATTACTTAATGGCAATTACGGAGAGAAAATCCTTACTTCTGAAAGAGGCAAATCTCCAGTTTCCTAACGAAAATTTGCCTTTTAAAATAATAAGATAAAAGTCGCTTATTCTGCTCCAGAACCGAAGCCTAAAAGAAATCAATGTCTGTCCTTGAGGGGATTTAATTTGGAAAGTGGAGAAGGTTCCCGTTGGCTTTTTGCACGCGTTTGCTGTGGAGGAGCCACAGCCGCAGAGGGAGCCGCAGCGGCGCCTTCCCAGCCAGGATGAACCTGTGGGTGCTCGTGGGAGGCACCGGCGCACCCGGCCCTTCCCTGCCCTGCCTGCTCTTCCCCTGCCGCTCGGGAAATCTCCCAGCGTTTTCCTGTGGGCCCTGAGGCCACTGTGTCCCCGGAGGGGTGGGACGAGGGTGGTGGTGGGAGGATGCAGAGCGGAGGGGGCCCAGCAACGTGCCGTCTCCTCCTCCTCCTGCGGGCGCGGGCAGCCCCTGGCCGGGGGGTTGGCGTGAGGAGCCCCCGCGCTGGAGCTGGGTGGGTTCGGGTCCCTGCCGGCCGCTCCACCGCTCGCCCCTGACCTCCTCCACATCTCGTCCCAGCGTTTGGCTGGGCAACAGGCAAGAGAAAATGGCCCAACCTTGCGAGTTTAGAACAAATGAGTGTTTTTAAAGTCTGCCTTACGTCTTTTGGGTATTTTTATCGTCTGCCTCATCCTAACGGTCTTGTCTGAGTCATCCCATCCCTAGTTTAGATTTATACTCCTTTCTGCGCCTACTCCCAACAGGACCCGATTCCACCAAGCACAGCGGGCTGCTGGCCTCGCTGGAGTCACGCAAGGCTGGTATTATTAAATTATGTGGGCATTGGATCGGGGAGTTATGAATATTGATATATTTTATTGAGCAGCCCTCTGAATTTAATGAGTGTCCGTAATACATTAATTTGTAATTTATCCTAGATAAAGACAACAGATTAGGTTGCAATTTAATTATTGCTTATTTTTGTAGCTGTTGTGGGGTTTGTGTAGCAAAATACGTACAGGAAAAACAACCCTTCCTAAACTCCAGCCCCTCCTTTGAACAGGGAATCGGGTGCACAGTCCCGCTCCTCTCAGTGGGGCTGCCCACCGGAGACAATGCCCTTGCTCCGCAGGGTTCGCGGGGCCGTGTTTGGATTTCCGTGTGGATGAATGGCGTGCGGCCCCTGCAAAGCTGTTCTCAGTCACCCCCTCCTTGTTGGTGTGCTGTCGTCTTCGGCCCTCCTTCCACAGCCACTTGGTTTCTGCTTATTTAATGAACAAAAAACCCCTCCAAGTGGAGACAATGGACAGCTGCACTGCTCGTTTTATTCCAAATGGTGAATATTATATTTATGATAGATCCAAATACGGTCCATCTGTTCTGTGTTATTAAGCTGTTCACTTCATAGAGAAGAGAACATTTCCGTATCTCTCCTGTGATGTTCACATGAAGAGCTGAGTTTTTAAAGGTGTTTAACGTTTTTCTTTTTGGAGCAGATGCTGACACGTGAGAAATTCCCCGAAATCATGCCCTTGGTGTCCCCGAAGCAGCAGGGCTGCCACGCAGGGCATGAAGTCTGTCCTGGTCTCGCGTGGCTGCGTGTGCCGTCAGTTCTGCCGTGGCTCACGGTGCCCTCTCCCGCGTGCTCGCGGATCCGCCGGCAGCAGGCGCCCCTTTTACACCCCTCTGCTCTGGCTACAGGTGTCGTACTGAGAAGTTACCAGATGTGTTGAAACTGGGCAAAATCAGGTGGAGCTGTCTCGGGAGCATGGCTGGGCTCAGGGCAGGTGTCAGGTGCCGGCCCTGCTCCCGATGGCCACTCCGGAGGCCATGGCTGGTCCCAGGGGACATCGGGGACACCGGCACTTGTTCCCCTGGGCGTCTCCTCGGCTGGCTCTGACCCGCCTGGCAGCGGCTGTCGGCTGGGCTGAAGTCTGGATGCTGAACGGGGGGTTCTGGCTTGTGACATGGTTAGGGATGGATGGCACAAAAAGCTTTAAGAAGTGGAGGAGGGGTTTGTTGCCAGAGGACTTTAATTTTGCATTGAGCGCAAGGGGATCGGAGTCAGATGTAATCAAGAGAGAGCTAGAAATAGTCCAGAGATAACGTCCCGTCTTTCCCTCTGAAAGTATTCCGAGTTTTATGATTGATTTCTGGGGAAGCAGCACTGGAGACTAAAATGGAAGAAAGTTGTGGAAGATGGAATAGGTCAAAGATGAGATGATTTAAAGGATCAGCGAGCTGAGAGTTGCTAAGAATAGAGCATGCCAGAGACAAAGGGAAGTGTCAGGTAGTCTGATGGGATGCTCACGCAGATGCGGTGTCTCCGGTGATGACAGCAGCGGCGGGGTGATGAGTGATTTGGAAGAAATCGGTTAGAGAGCAGCTCTGCAGGGAAAGAAGTTGTGCCTGGAACCGGTTGGGGCTTGAGGAGCAGCGAAGCCGTGGCTGGGTGCGCTCGGCTCCGCTCCCCAGAGCATGGCGGCGGCTTGGGGAGGGGCTGGAGGGGACCACTGCCAGCGAGCAGGACCTCCCGCGCATGGAGGGTGGGTGAGGGACTCGGCCTTGGGTCTGGGACGGGAGGACAGTGCCAGAGGGAGGGAGGGGACACCTCTTCCTCCATCCCTATCGGCAGCAGAACAAGCAATAGCTGATTTAATAAACAGGAAGGAAACAGTGGTTGTGGAAGTTGTGGAACGCTTCCCAGCGGCATGGACGGCCGGCTGCGGGACAGCTTCCCGGGAGGCAGCAGTGCTGCTGCTCTGGGAGCCTGGGACGGCCGCTGGCTTCTAGGGGATGCTCCGTCATCCTGGCAAATCTGCTGGGTGGAAACCTGCTCAAAGCCCGGCTTCTGCTTCCGTAGAGCTTGCCGGCGTCGCCAGCTGAGAAAGTGGATTTATTGGAAACAGTAGTTGATCTCACCGTCCTTCAGTAAAGTCTGGCTGTCCATCTGGGGAGCAGGGGGATCTCCGGAGAGCGCGGTGCCGACCTGCCGGAGCAGAGCCGTGCCCGACCAGATGAGGAAGCTGTGGCGTAACGGCCGCTCCCGCGATGGCTCCAGACCTGCTCCAAAGCCTTGGCCCCCGTCATCTCTGTTTTGCTCTATCTGGACCTGGGGTGTTCTTCTATCCTGCCTACCCAGAACCCAGCTATTGCAGCGGGAGGGTCGTCCCTTACTGCATTTGCAAAACTCTTAGCTGAGTAGAAACCTTGTCTGATTTTAAAACTCCAATAATTACTTTGCTAGCCGGGTAATAGAGAGTCAGTGTCTCGCTGACACAGATGTATGGCATTTTTTGTGCTCGCATTGATGGGTAACGTGTTCGTGTTTTTTCAGTTATTTAGTGGCTAATGTATGCGACATTCTTTCCACACAAACATTATTTTTCTTCACGGTTTTTGAGGTGATGCTGGCCAAAGCTGCTGGATTAAGTTGATGGTGAGACGTTTGTTGCTTCACGTCTCCAGGTCCTCCATAGTGCTGGATTGCAGACTCGCCGTGTCAGCGGGTTTCCCTTCGCACTGGGGAGACGGCGTAACCAGCAGTCCCTAACGACTCCTGGTTTGCGATTAACGGTGTGGTCCCTGCTCCCTGCCCTGTGGAGCCGTCAGCGGCACAGGGTCTCCTCGCAGCGAATGTGCCCAGCAAGGAAAACAGAATGCTCTACAAGTATATCTGCCAACTTCATGTTTTCTCCTAAAATAATTGTTACTGCGTTTTAGAAACTAATTTTCACTGAAGGTTGTTTCTTAGAGAATTCTTGGTCACCTCAGTTAAAAAAAAGAAAAAGAGTTTCAGCACATTTCAGAAATGCATTGGCACAAATACGAATTTAGCAAAGTCTTTGATTTCCTGCACGCGTGGTGCAGGCTGCCTGGCAAACAGGTGTTCCGGGAGCACCTTCTGCAATTTCCACTTTTATAACACACACATCACATTAAATTTTGATTCATATCTCTGACATCTCGAAAACTGCTCCGTAACAAAAGGAGTGTAATAGTTGTGCTATGAAATATGGGCATGGTCTGGCCACATTTTGGATAACTCTACCCTATTCTTTAGAAAATTGGGTTTATTACTGGTAGTTGGCAGACTGTTTAATCCTGGCCAACCCAACTTTCTGGGACATTAAGTTCTAATAGGCAGATATAAACTGGTCTTAATAGATGAGTCTGACATCATCTGGCTGCTTATTAACTATTAAACCTTGTTTCAGTAATTCTCTTGGCAACTATGTGTGTTGCCATAGTTTCTTTGTTAATAGAGCAAGACATTAATGCGTTTTGAGTCCTTCTTGCCCAAAAGACATGAAAAAATGCCTTTATGCTTAAAGACGCAAACTCGAGCCTGTTACGAGAAGCAGGCAGCGCCAGCTTGCCGTGGCATCCCGTGGTCCTGCGTTTGTCGGCGTGCGGGAGGTGGGTTTGCGCGGCTGGAAAAGTGTTCGCCCTCCCCCTGCTGCAGCCTGCGCTTTGCAAACCTTGTTGGGCAGTAATGCTGGAAAGCGTACACCGCGTGTCTAGACAGCTGTTGACTGGACCACCGAAGCAGAGATTCCCCCATGCCGTAAGGCGCGTTCGGTGCAGGCATCGGGGACCCCCGTGGCCCTGGGGGAGAGGCTGGGCAGGACGGGGCTGGGCGGGCGTCCCAGGGGTTCGGGCAGGAGGGGCTGGGGAGCGCTGAGGGCTCGCGCCTGGCACGGGGGCCATTCCCCGTTTCTCACTCGTGCTGCTCCGCAGGGAGAAAAGCCCAAATAGAATCATAGAATCACAGAATTGCCCAGGTTGGACGGGACCTTGCAGATCATTGAGTCCAACCTAACAATGACAAAACCCACCACTAACCATGTCCCTCAGCCCCACGTCTGCCTGGCTTTTAAATCCCTCCAGGGATGGCGACTCCACCACTGCCCTGGGCAGCCTCTTCCAACGCTTGACAACACTTTCTGTGAAGAAATTTTTCCTAATACCCATCCTAAACCTCCCATGGCACAACTTGAGGCTGTTTCCTCTTGTCCCATGGCCTGTTCCTTGGGAGAAGAGACCGACCCCCACCTCTTAGCTGTACCGTTTCCATCCCCTCCTCCGTCATCAGCCTCCGACATCTCCTCCAGAGCACGTTGCTGAAGGGGACTGTGCGTGTCGGCAAGGCATCGGTGCGCAGTGTGGAGCCAAGAGCTGCACAGCCACGCGGAGTCTCGTCTTGAACTTTTTGAGGTCTTTCAGTCAACATAAGTAGCGTATATTTCTTCTCTTCTTCTCATCCTTGGGATAGATCAAACTGGGGGGATAAATAAGTTGTAGTAAATTGGTGTCTGCTCAGATGACAGTCTTTCTTAGGGAGAAATCTGTGGGAGATCTGTACAGTGTAAAAGGCTTTTGTAAGTAATTACAGGCTTGGGGAATTTGTAGCATTGGATAGTGACAAGTGGTATTTATTCCATATTTTGTTCAATATTGTAAATTACATATTTATTAAAAAGACCCAACAAACGGGCAGATACAGAGCTGCATAAAGCTTCTCACCACGAGAAACTTGGAGAGCACTGGGGTTTTTGGGTGCACGTGTGGGTGCCGAGTCTGCGCCAGCCCTTCTCCAAGGGTGAGCGGGTGCACAGCGCGCCCGCGGGGGGGAAACGCCGAGGAGCGGCTGGGGGGCGTCCGCTGGGTGCTGCATCCCTCCGGCTGCGCCTTGGCTGCCCCCCCTCTGACCGCAGCCCGGCAAAGTCAGCCAGCAATTAACACCGCAGTTTTAAAAAGGAAAAAGAAAACTCTGGCGTGTATGGCTTCCTCTACTTAAAGTGGCTGAGAAGTGCCTTTTTGGGGAGAGCGTGCTGTCTGGAGATGATTCAGCGTCAGTGCTTAGTTCTGTTACCCTTAGAGATGCTTTATATAAATTCCGAGCAGGTGGCTGAGACATCCGTATTGTTTTTTTTTTAAAAAAAAAAAAAAAAAAAAGGCTTAAATGTTGCTTTGCTGGGATGCTGGGTGACATCTGTACGTCTCTGGTCCGGATGAGGCAGTCCTGGCTGGGCAGACGTGTGTCCGAGTGCAGGGCGCGCGGTTCCAGCGTTATCAAAGAGGCTGCGCATCGATGTGCCGAGGGTCTCGTCTTATCCTGAGAGGGGAGGAAACATTCACGGCAGTGACTTCCTCCCGTGTTCGGAGGAATGCTGAGACCAAAATCTGATTTAATATGATGTTTCTGTCTGTTTTAGAAATTCTTCTCACTTTTTTTGAAATTTTTAATTATGCAGATGGATCGTGAATGGTAAAGCATAGCGAGTGCTGAAGAGAAGGGGAGAAGCACGATTCATTCAGATTTTCGTGGCTTGTTGTGATTACCAGCACAAGCCGCATGACAGGTTTCATTCTGTGCTTGGATAAGTGCGGTACTAGCTGGGGAGCTAACGTCTTAAAATACCTCATGGAAAAGCAGCACACTAAGAGGAGGTAAAAGGCAAGGAAAAAAGTGGAATTTTTGGAAATGCAGAACTCTTTTTTTTTTTTTTTCCATGTTCTTTTCCCCATGGCCCACGGGTGTCTGAGTGCTGAGATGAGGCAGTGGGAAGACGATGATTTTAAAGCTGGAAGGGACAAACCAGGTTGTGTTCCCCGGCTTTCCCAGTCAGCGCTGTCGGCTGTCGGAGGGCGGCACTCCCTTCCCAGCACCAGCAGGAGACTTGGCCCCACCTCCGACAGTGAATTCTTTCCTCCAGTTGTCAATTACGGTGTGAAATTATATATATACACATGTATGTTCTCCATTATATGGTGAGATATATATATATCTCCATTATAATGGCTTTCTGAATATTTCTGGATACCGTTAAGCTAATTTAGGAAACATTTAGTCTTTCTCTATTTCTTAATGGAAAGGAAGCAGATTTTGAGCAATTTTTTTCCCCCGGGAGGTAGGAAAGTAGTATTTGCCTTTAGGGAATAAGAGAGAACACTTCCCATTCATTAAATCTGACTGGAAAGTGCTCAAGATGTCAGGTATGAAAACGGAGGCTGAGAGCAGGGAAAGGCTTCGATTTTGTTCAGTTGACTGTATTGTTTATCAGGTTATTTTTTTTAATTTGATAATTAAGGAATAGTCTAAATAATCTATTCTCAAAGCTGTTGATAGTGCGGCGGGCGCATGAGATGCACAACAGAGGACTCGCCCGGCCGCAGGGACACAAGTCGGAGCAGAAGGAGACGGAGGAGGGCTCCGTGGCAGCGCTACCGGCTGGAGAGGGGACCGAGCAGCGCGTCACCTTCCCTCGGAGGAGGGGATTTCAATGGTAGAAGAGGCCCCCAGTGTCGCCCCCACCTGCGTGTTCAGATTGTCCTTTTTAGGGGTGAAACCCACCCCCTTGTTCCTGGGGGGAATTTGCAGGAGTTTCAGCGAGAGCAGGACTTCATTGGTGCTTTGACTGTATATTTCAAGGTTCTGGTTAAGACAGGTCCCAGGGGATTATTGCTTGGTATCTCTGCCTGGGTGCTTTTGGCACCAGTTATCTGCTGGCTTTGGGGTTTTTTCGTATTTCGGAGTGTGAGTCTCAGCGTGGCGGTGCTGTGTGCTCTCCTGGCAGGCAAACAGGGGCCCTGCCTCCCGTCACCAGGACTCAGGGGGCTGCTGGGGTGGTGGAGAAAATCCGTGAATTTACAGTGTTGGTGTGTTTAATCAGTCTGATTTGCTTATAATGAGAGTCAGGCAGCCTGCTCCAGGACGGGGATTTCAGCCACTGAAGCACAGCACAGTCTTTGCTTCTTTTTGTGAATGTTTTTGCATTAAAATACAGAGTTTGTTAGCGTGTAGCTGCTACATAGGAGCAACATCCTAATTTAAGGAGGAATTGCTTTAAATCCTGTGCATCATCAGATAGATTATCTGGAAGATAAATCGCAGTGGCATATAACCGGGAAGCCCATCAGCTCCAGATGGCACGGTTTTCTCTTGTTTGTCATCCTTACACTCGTGGTGTTTTTTCCCTAATACAGCCCCATCTCAGCTTGCTGCTTCCCCTCTGCTCCCGGGCTGCCCCAGGGGAATGGGGGTCCCGGTGGGTGACAGCTCTGCGGTGCCCGGCCCCGGTCGTGGTGGGAGAGCTGGGGGTCCCGGTGGGTGACAGCCCTGCCGGTGCCTGGCCCTGTGGCGGTGGGTGGCTCCTCTGCCCTGGACGTGGTGGCCACCGGCAGCGCTCCCGCCTGGCCACGGCGACCCTGGCCATCTCCTGCTTCATGTGCAGCTGCGGGCTGTCAAGGCAGCGTACGGAGCTTCAGGCTTCGTGGTGTCCTACTGCACTGTGGGACGTGACAGCCACCGCCGCTGCTCTGCTCGTCCCCCCGTGCCGCACCCTGGCTGATAAACCCAAATACATCAACACGGCCCCGCCGCACGGGGGGTCGGCACGGGTTTTACCAGTTGTTTTCAGGTCCTGAACGGAGAGGTGTGCTCCCCTTTTGTCGGCCTCGTGCTGCTGGTGGTGATCTCTCCCCAGCGGGGTCCTGGCGTGCGAGGCAGCATTTCTCTGGACACTGCGGATTTTTCAGTTTCCTCCTGTTGTAATGAGACCTGCTGGCGTGGGTCACGTTCTAAATGGGGAACAGAAGGGGTTGGTGTGAGAAGTGAGAAGATGTGAGGAGAGGGCAGGGAGGGGATGGGACCATCCCCACATGGGTGCGTTTCTGCCGAGGAGCTGCAGAAATAAACGGCGGGCAGCGAGGACGGGAGTGGGACGTCTTGTCTGAGCCCTCCTGCAAAGGACAGCACTTCTGAAGGGCTGAAAATGCTCTGAGGAGACCCCACCTGTGTTTCCATTGCTCTCTTCCATGTAAAGGTGCTCCCGAGACCAGGACGGTGGGTACCTGGAGATCAGGTCGTCCCCGTACAGGCTGTGCAGGGGACAGACACCTCCCCGCTCCCATTCCTGGTTCAGAGGCACAGGGGGAACGTCGTGACACTTTGCATTAGTGACTTCTTCCACCGCTGTGCAATTGTGCCGCCATATTAAAGGGTGAAAGTACAGCAAAATCATCAAATGTGGCAGGAAATGAATTACACTTTGAGGTCTTTCTGGTGTACTCCATTTGAGAGTTTATATGAAATGCGTGAGTGAGATGACCTCTGCTGAAAACGTGCAGTCAGAAACGCTGTAGAGGCACCTGAAGGCAGCGGGTTGCAGGGCGCGATCAGCCTGGGCAGAGCCCTCCCTGCTGCGTCCTGCGTGCAGCGGCCCAGGAGCCCTCTGCAGACGAGGATCTCTCCTGCGTGAGGCCGTCGTGGACACCAGGCGTACACGGCTGTTGCCTTTCTGCACTCACACGCAAAGCTGCAGCGCGTAGACCTCAGGTTCTTTATTCAAAGGTCACTTCGGTCTGCAACAGTAGTTGTTCCTTTTTTTTTTTCCCCCTCTGGGAAGAAAATTGCAAAATTCTATTTACTGTGATTTGTTGGATCAATTTTAATCAAGAATATACAGCTGTCCACTGGTAGACAGGTACATTGCCTCAGGCCTCAGAAATGGTCCAGCATCGTTGCACCAGTATTTATTTGGCTGAAAAGCTGTACTGAATACTGGGATTTTATGATTCTATGTGAGGTATAAGTCAAGATATAGTGGGTATCCTTATGATTATTGGAGTCATAGTTTCGGAATAGCCAGCGATACTTTCATAGAATCACAGAATCACAGAATTGCCCAGGCTGGAAGGGACCCTTCAGATCACCGAGTCCAACCATTAACCCAACTCTGACAAACCCACCGCTGACCCACGTCCCTCAGCCCCACGTCTGCCCGGCTGTTAAATGCCTCCGGGATGGCAATTCCACCACTTCGTGTTAATATTAATATCTATATTAAGTAACAAGATATATTCACATGTGCATTCTCAGCGTTAAGAGCATCCGTATTCCCAGCTGACTGGCATTCACAGGGCGTTTCGTTCTACCGGACTTGTTCTGAGGCGCTGGAATACCCGGCTGGGTTTTACCCGTCCCAAGCAGGGGTGATGGCTCCTGCTCTCGTGCGCAGGCCGCAGACGTGCCCTGGCCGTGGTGTCTGCCGGGGTCCGGTCTGGAGGGAGACCCGAGGCTGTTCCGCGCTGCGGTAGCTCTGCATTGTGCTGCTTAAAATGTGCGGGGTTGTACTGAGATGGAGGGATACCTGCCATGCAGTAGGTCTCCGCTGTGAAGTACCCACACCGAGACTTCGTTCTCCAGGAGGAAGATGTTTTTGCACCATCCGGGGTCTGCGTTCGTCTCCTGCGGCTCTCCGAGCTCCACTCGCGGCAGCTCTGGGCGCGTTCGGTGCCAGCGCAGCCATCGCTGGCAGGGTGAGTGCCTCTGTGGTGAGCAGGGCTGAGTCTGAAATCATTATTAGTCAAGAAAGGGGCTAATTTAATAATGCATAGTTTGAGTAGCTCTTTTTGCAGCCATGTTGGAAATAAGTGTCACCTGCTGTGACAGAAAGCCGTTTCTGTGAGAACACCACAGTTACTTATCTCAACTTCAGAATGATCTTTTCCAACTTTCTCTTGCTGGTGTAGAAAAGTGGAAAGGATTTTACGTGGATTGATGCATCTTGCTCAGTGTGTTTCCAGCAGGAGCTGAGTACCAGTTTCCTACAGTATTTGAGTGGGAGGAAAGAAATGTGAATTTGTAAGTGAAATATAACAGGAGAGGGGGAATAAAGTACAGGCAGGGGAATGGGGAAGACGAGAGAGGACAGTTTAACATCGGGATTTGGCTTATCCTGTATTTTCCTTTTGTGTATGATTCTGTGGTCACGCCGTCTGGTGATTTCACGTGCCGTGAGTTCTCTGCTTGGAGAAATGACAGAAACACAGAATTTAGGTTTTCCAGCAAGAGAAGGCTGGTGTCTTCTTAACAGGCATGAATTTCTGCAGTCTGAAGTCACGTTGTGGGCAATACCTAATGAGACCGGCCTAAAGGGTTTGCCGTCAGTCCTTTAACAATAATGTAGAAATAATTCCGAATGAGTTGCCTGTTAAAAGAATTTGGTTTTGAAGCTCTTTTTGTGCCTGCCTGTGGGAGATGATGGAAATGGCTCTGTACTGGCAGGAGACACCGTCTTTTGGGAAGCCCGACTGGCGTTTGCCGCTCGGGGGGAGGCTCGGCGCTATCCCGGCAGCCAGGTCTGCAGCCGGCAGACGGGGGGCAGGAGAAGGGCCGTGGTGACCCCCTCCTGGGGAGGTGCGAGGTGTCCCTGGCGCGTGCCCTGGGGTGGCGGAGCCTCTGCACCGGTTAAAGCCGTGCCATTAGCAGCCGGAGAGCCGAGTGCTGCCGTGAGTAAGCACAATTTCCTTCCCGGCTGCCCAGAGCGCTCCGTGCGCGCGAGGGAAGGAGTGGATGTATTTTTGAGATGTAGATTTGCTGACATGTGAAGTGGGAGTTGGGAGATCCGAAAATAGCGGCTGTGTTTGCCGATGGAGGGGGATCTCCGTCGGCTGCAGCGGGGCAGCGCTGCGGCGGGTCCCCGTCTCACGCGCAGCGCTGGGGCCGGGGGATGCTCCTGCCCCGCCGTGGGGGGGCGTGCGAAGGAGGGGGCGGCAGCAGCACCACACGCACACAGAGGGAGCACCCGGGCATTGAGCAGGTTTGTGTCAGCTCGCCGAGGTCCCATGGGATACATCAGCTGGTGGGAGGGCTTCTGGGATTTATACTTCAGAATTAGAGGCCATGTTAATAGGATTTTTTTTTTCTTTCTCTTAAGTGCTATCAAAAGAGACTTTTTTGTAGGTGATAAAATTTCTGGGGAAAAAAGAAAACTCCTGTTGGCGCAAGTGCTGGCAAGCAGGTGAGCTGCCCGAAGGAGAAGGCGGCACGGCTGGCTGAATCACACAATAGTAGAACTGCCCAGGTTGGAAGGGACCTTTCAGATCATCGAGCCCAACCACCAACCCCGCACTGCCCAAACCACCACTGACCCACGTCCCTCAGCCCCACGTCTGCCCGGCTGTTAAATCCCTCCAGGGATGGCGACTCCACCACTGCCCTGGGCAGCCTCTTCCAATGCTTGACAACCCTTTCCGTGTGAAAATTTTTCCCAGTATCCGTCCTAAACCTCACCTGGCACAACTGGAGGCCATTTCCTCTTGTCCCATGGCCTGTTCCTTGGGAGAAGAGCCCGACCCCCCCTGGCTGCCCCCTCCTTTCAGGGAGCTGTAGAGAGCGAGAAGGTCTCCCCTCAGAAGAGCACAGCAGCCAGCTCTGTTCTCTGCCCTGCAGAACCGGGGGGTGGGACCAGTGGCCACCATCCAGGCCACTGCACGGCTGCTGTGCCGCAGCCCTTGGCACCTCCAGCGGGAGCGGGGTCTCCCCTCTGCTCCTCCTGCGTGTCTCACCCTCTGCTCGTCCCCATGGGCTCCTCGGGCCACGCAGCTGCCACTGGAGCCTCCTCACCTGTGCCGTGGCTGGGCTTTGTCCCATTGGTTTCTCAGGCCAGGAGCTGCGTGCAGCCAAGCTCGTTAGAAGCAAAGCTCGTTAGAAGCAGAGCAGTGGGTTTCCTGCTGGGAAACACGTTGGTTCTGCCCCGGCACCGCGGTGCTGCAGCCGCCGGCCCAACACAGCGATGCTCGCTGCGTTCCCGCAGCGGTTCTTCTGGAGGTGGTGGGCCCTCTCCCCAGAGCTCCTCCGGTGTCAGCTTCCATTACGCTTGTGGTTGGTCATAAAAGCTTGGAAAATGGCACTGTAATTCAGATCAGGATGGCTGGCCCTTGCGCGGCTCTTTACCAAGCCTCTCTGAGTGGAGAGGGGATGACGGTAATTTAAAAATGTTATTATGGTCAAAGAAAAAATACTCTGAAACTCGGGCTTTTCTGATACTAGTAATTCTCTTCCAATTTCTTTTTTGCTCTGACAAGTCAGATAGTACTAAAATACCAGTAATGAGCAGACTGAACAAAGATGTTATTTATTAAATTGATGTGATTTAAAAAAAGAAGTTATAGAAAAGCATTTGTAATGTATTGCTGAATATTGTCACTCTTTTTGGAAATGACAGAAGAAAACCCTGAGTTTGGATTTGTACCTTTAATCAGTAACATCTCAATACAAATGTAATTGTTTGCAGTATTTCTTTTCACAGAGTCTGAAAACAGGTCAGCACTTTCTCAGAAAGCAGGATTTCCTGATGTCGTTCCCAAATGTGCATTTTTAGAACCATAATCATACAGCCCAGTGTTGTAACAAATAACTTCACTGGCTCTTGAGAATATGGAGATACTCTGCCTCGCTTTTCTTCATGGCTCCAGTCTCGCAGCTGGTTGTTCTCCTCAGCTGCAGCTCCTGGGGCAGGCAGGTCCCGCGGCTTCTGCAGCAGTGTCCGGGGAGGGCTCAGGAGGGTGGTCGGCTCCGCAGCTCCTGCCTGTGGGGTGCACGCCATCCGCTCGCCCGCCGTCCCGTGTGGTGGGCTGGGACCATGCGTCTGTGCCCCAGCAGCGTGTCCGTGTGGAGCACGCAGGGCGCTCGGGGCACATCCAGCCCTGCTGCTCCGGGGCAGCTGCTGGTGGAGCTCCTGCATCCCCCACCTGGGCACAAGAGCCCACCGAAGGTCTGGGAGCGCCCATGAAACGCGGCGTGGAGCATTAACATCAGTATGAAGATGAGCAGCACTTTTGTGGACGGGGGTCTGAAGCAGCTGGTAGAGGAGTGTGCTGGGACACTGTAGAGTAATCGTGTAGGGATGCGGTGGAAGCAGGAGCTGGTCAGAAGGCCAGTTGTTTCAGTCTCTGTTTCCTTAAACCCGTATTCAATGACTTCATCTGTGTGGTGATTCCCACTGTACTTTCCCGTCAGCTTTCTGTGTTGGTGACCACAGAATCACAGACTGGTTGAGGTTGGAAGGGGCCTCCAGAGGTCACCTGGTCCAACCCCCTGCTCAAGCAAGGTTGCCTAGAGCCAGCTGCCCAGGACATGTCCAGATGGCTTTTGAATACCTCCAAGGATGGAGACTTCACCACCGCGGTGGGCAGCCTGTGGTATTTGTGGGAAAGCTGTCTGAACTGGTTCAGGGAACTGAGCTGGGTCAAAAATACCTGTCTGCGAAGAAGTGGAGGGGGACGAGCAGGTGGCAACTTGACACCCATGGTGCCACTGAGGAAAGGGTATGTAGGAGCACAGCCTCCAGAGTGAGACGCGGTCCAGCCTTTCCTCTGTGTCCCCACTCCCACCTCGAGGGCACGGACAGGCGTGGGACATAAGTTTCATCCCTATACTCCCACCTCTGTGCTGGGAAAGGCACAAGCTCGAGTTTTCCCTTCCACATGTCAGTGCACGCGCCGGCATCACAGAGCTTGCTGCGGGTCAGCAGCCCAAAAGCACGGTCTGGGAGAAGATGGGTAAATCCTTCTGCCTTCCCAGGCAGTTCCCCAGCTGCGGGCAGGAGCCAGCGCGGCCACTGGCCACCCTGTGCATGCAGCTGCTGGGAGATGCTGGGGCTGGGTGGCCCGGGGTGATCTCAGATGAACGGCTGAGATGCCCAGGCATGTCTCGGCACGGTCCTTATCTCAGGTGCTGGCCCGACCTTCTTCCTCGCCTGACTTCTGGTCCCCTGGCTTCTTTCAGCCAGCCTAAAGCTTCACCATAGCACAGCCAGCGAACGCGCCAGAACTGCCCTCTTGGGCTGAAACAGCATGGTGAGGTACGGTTGGGTTAATGATCAGCTGACGTCTAACCTGCGCGAGCAGCGCGCCCTTCTCACGTTCAATACCACAGCAGGGATGGAGGAATTTATTTTGTTTATTGCTTGTATTTTTAAATTAAGCTTTTATTTTATTTCGCCTTTAGCATAATCCATTTCAAAGTATGTAAGCGAGGTTTCGATGCGGTTCCCGGTTTGATCCTCTTGAAACTGGAGTCAACGGTGAAACACTTTAAAAGCCCAGGAAATGGAGTGCTCATTATTTATCTTTTGAGATATTTTCCTTTTGCCCAGCAAACATGATGGGGTTGTTGCAGATTCAGAGGAGCGAGCTGTCTGCGCAGAGCCCGTGCTGCACAGTATGGCTTCTGGAACATTTTGTTTTCAGTTTAGACAACACTGAAAAAGTTGAGCTCAGCCCTCCAGGAGTCCTAATTAGCTCCATCAGCGTATGTGCACCGAAATCATTAAACGTGTGTTGTTGGGTTTAGCTAAGGAAGAAGGAACATCAAGTGCCACCTGACTGCACATAATTAAGTTTAATGCATGAAGAGTTAATCCCGCTGTGTATTAGAATTTGTGCCCTTTCAGCGTGAACTCTGTATTTCTCAATACACAAGTATTAAAAGTTAGTAGGAATTAGTGTAAGCTGTTTGCTATTGAGCTGAACAATTGGGTTGAATGGAATGCTGGAACAAGATTGTGAGCAATACTGTTATTAGCACTCGTTTTCCTGAGTAGGTAATGATCGCTTCGACCTGCTTCGGCAGCAGAACGATGCGGTAATTAATCTACTGCATATGGCAGGGCAGGTTTTATTCCGTGATCAGCATCTCTCTTACTTGGTGTGAATCCCAAACAAGCAGGATCCCATTGCAAAGGGAGGTTTTGCGGTGGATTCTCTGCCAGGCTTGTGTCAGTGGACCCCGCTGAAAGCGGCCGGTGTTAACTCCTATAATGTCAGTCTGGCTTAAGGCGAGTCCCTGGCGCTTAACTGAATTGTCCACAGGGCGCGTGTTTTTTGACGCAGTGAGATGGGCACCTTCCAGAGCTTTACCGGGGAAATTGTTGTCTCGTGAGAGTGATTCGGAAAGTAGGTTCTGCTGGGCCAAAATGCCATCCCCGAGCTCTATCACTGCCGTTGTGAATAGAGTTGAATTTGGACTTTAGAATTCCAACGGTTCATGGGCCTCTCCTCGTTATTTCTGCGCTTTATCCACCTGGGATCTGCAGGCGCTGCCCTGCACGCAGCGAGTGTCCAGCCCATCCATAATCCTGCTCTGCCATCCCCGCACGGTGTCTGCCGAGGGTAAATCCCCTCCGTGGTGGCTCCGGTGGGCATGGCGCGCAGCACACGGCATGCCCCCCGCTGCGGAACGGGCTGCTCAGCGAGCGGCACACGGAGAGTCCGTTCGATCCACTGTGGACCAGAGCTGGAGCCCAGAACAGGCTGGCCGGGCCCTCCGCAGCGCCGGGGCTGTGTCCCCTGGTGTCCCCCGTCGTCCCCCAACGTCCTTTGCACCCACCAGAACAGGCTCCCTCTGCTCCCCGGCCGCGTGCTGCGCTTGGATCCCGATTCTGCTCTTTATCATCCGTTCCAGGGCTAGTATGGGAAAGATTTCCTGCTTTGTACTTGGGTTTCACGTGCTGCTTGTGTCTTCTTAGTTGAGTCCCGTTTCCCGGAGGCTGGAGGTACCAGGATGATTTCCATGTAATCAAACGCTGGCAAGTGCCACCTCCGCCTGCGCGAAGCATCGCAGGAACAGAAAGCTTGAACAGGGCCCTCGCTCTGTGCTTCCCAGCGAGGAGAAATTGATGTGGGCCCAATAGACAGCAGCCTGGGCATATTATGGCTAACAGCTTGCTGGGGAACAGGCCCCAGCAAATTGCATTTAATTTGGAGATGTGTAAAAACAGCAAATTACATGTGCCAGCAAAAATTCTCTCTCTTTTTTTTTTTTTTTTAAATGTCATGTTAAAATCTGTTTATTAGGGCGGTATGTAGGTAAAGAAAAGAAAGGAAAGAAACCCACAGCCTGCTCCCCCCTGCAAGGCAGATGCAAAACCCTCGGGGCCGAGGGGGTGACGCTTGGGCTCCAGGCGGGAGGGGGTTTTCTCAAGGTGAGGTAGAGGCTTTGGAAAACTCGGGTGTCTTTGCAATTATCCTTAAAGCTTTGTTCAATGTTTTGTGGGAATACCAGGTAAAAGTCGGTCTATTAGTTTTGTTGCTGGGTGCGGTTTATTAAAAATGTAGAGTCAGGGCACATTGTGAAGGCTGTGGGTTTAGCGTGATGGAGCACCATGAAAAATGCAGACGGTTTAAATTTGGCCCATCCTCACGTGGAGCAGAGCTTAAAAATGGAAACTGGCGGGGAGGGAAGCACATGAAGTGGATGTTAATTCTTCTATGGGATGGGGATGACCTATTTCTGTAAGTCATTTTCGATTGCTAACTCTAGGCAATGAAAATGCATTTTCTGAACGGTGAATAATTCAGCAACTTTAAAGTGATTAACGTAGATAAGACGCTATAACATGAAAGGTAGTGTGCTTTCGGAGCAAAATGCGCGCCTGTGCAGGAGGGCAGCACGAATCCTTTGCATCCTTTAAATTCTGCGAATTCACTCAAAGAAGGTTCCTGCTGAAGGAAGACACGAGGTTCTGGCTTGTGCTCATCCTCAGGACGAAGGTGGACTAAAGACCTGAGGATCTGAAGCCGTTTGTAGCATCAGACCCTCAACAGTGGCTTTGTTGCTGTTCAACTTCCATTTAAATGGTGGATCGAAATGATTTAAAGAATTAACTTCTCATTTCACGGTTTCCCTTGTACAGTCAGAACCGCAAGGTGAGGTAAGTTCATGAAGATAAGCAGACTTTATTTCTGATATAGACCATGTATTTATTACACTGCCAGTTTGGGACACTAAATGAAACTATTACTGTGGCATAGACGTGAAAAAAAATCTATCCTGGTTATATTAGACAGGGCTGAAAAATGGTTAATGCTTTAAAAACTGTGCCGGAAAGCCAAAGCTCATCCTGCTCTTAATCCATTTAATGTATGTTTTATTGGCACACGCAGTGCAAAGCCTCGACCGTGCGCAGGCAGTGCTGAGCCCCCAGCTCAGTGCAGACCAGGGGCCAGCACCGCTGCCTTTGCTTGCCATGCTGTCTAGAAACTTCAAATAAGGCAATTAAGTGCGGTTGACAGAACTGCCTCCCCAAAGAGCAGTAAAACCTGGCATTAATCATTTCCCTCGTTGTCTATATGAGAGATGCCCAGAAAAGCTCCTGCCACGCACCCCCAGGAGCAGGGCAAACACCTCGGATAGCAGGGCCCCGGGGTACTTTTGGCCCAGGCACCATGAGCTGTGTGACGTTGGTCTTTCCCCTTCTCTCGTGGAGCCTTTTCCATCCCAGGTCATGCTGGAGTGGCTTCCAAGAGAAAAAATGAGCAAGAACATTGCTGTCGAAGAGGTTGCCATAAGAACAGCTGGTTCTGGTCCTGCTGGTCGGTAGGACCCGTCTCGCGTGTCAGCAGGAAAAGGGCATCGGTGGCGTCCTCGGGACAGCAATCACAGCAAGCGCCTGCTCTCTGGCAGGTCTTAAGACACATCTTCCTTCCACTTAAATATGGTTTTGCATAAGCTTAGCTGCAAACCCTACTGGCATGCCCATGGTTTCAGAATTCATCAAGCATCTCTGGATGGGCTTAAATATTTTACAGTTCAGATACAGCTCGAGGGTGCAGTGCAGGTTTTCTTCGCAAGTGTGGAGGCTGGGGAATGCTGCAATATCCATTTTTTATGAGGTAGCAGGTCTGATGAGGCAGGTTGTAATGAAGGAGCAAACCACCATGCTGTTTCAATGTCTGCAGCGGGTGACAGGTTCTGCAGAGTGTGGCCAACGCCGCTGCACCGCTGCTGCCTCCTACGGAGAGCGGTCCTTCTCTGTGCCGAGAGGGGCGGGAGGAGCCGAGGGCTTCAGCAGTTTTCATTTCCACGTGTTACGTGTTCCTGGGGTTATGGCTGATATTAAAATACAAAGATGTCCAGCCTGGAGAAGAGAAGGCTTTGGGGAGACCTTGGAGCCCCTTCCAGTCCCTAAAGGGGCTCCAGGAAAGCTGGGGAGGGACTCTGGAGCAGGGAGGGGAGCCATGGGACCAGGGGGAACGGTTTTAAATTGAAGGAGGGGAGATTTAGATTTTGGGAAGAAATTGTTTGCTGTGAGGGTGGTGAGCCCCTGGCCCAGGTTGCCCAGAGCAGCTGTGGCTGCCCCATCCCTGGGGGGGTTCAAGGCCAGGCTGGACGGGGCTGTGTGGTGCTGTACTGAGGGGACTTTTGGAAGAAAATAGTTAAGGGAGGATTTCTCTGAACAGGCTGCGGTAACATAAAAACTCTCTTGCTGGGTGTGTAAAAAGCATTTATCTGGAGTTACGTTTAAGGACATGACAAACTGGCGTCCCATGAGGCTAGGCATGCAACCCCATAACGGGAAAAAGAATCCTGCATTAAACAAATTCCTAATTAAATTACTTTCTTAGACTTTGAAAAGACCCATCTCTTTCATATACCTTTTAATTTAATTTTGGAGATGGTTCTTGAACTTCTACATCCCCAATTTTATTACGAATTTTTAAAACGTTTGCTTTTTTTCTCCTTCCTCATGCTTTCTGCTTTATCACCAGAGGCCCTTACGGAATTCTGGTCCATCTGAAGGTAGTAGCTGCCTTCTCATGAAACTTGGAGGATTGGAGCTGGTTTCCTGTAGTAGTATAAGTTTCCTCCTGGAAACAGTGTATTTCTTCATTGGCTGGATTTTATTTCTGATTACTGAAGGTTTCTGCATCCTCCCATGAGAATTCCTTAATTGTGTTTAAACTGGCATTGCTCAGCAAACCTTACCACTGCAGAGCCAAAACATACGGTACCTCCATAAAACATGACCGTTTTCCCATGGACGGAAGTGAACTGAGGCTGACAAATCCCAAACTTCCCTGTTGGCGCTGAGCAAAACAGCTCATCAGCCTTCGATTTGAAATGGAAATGGCAAACTTGCCTCAAACTCTGTGTTCCGCCTAGTTTTGAAGAAACCCCGGGGGCGGGCGCCCGAGCGGGGTGCTGCTGCGGCGGGCAGGCCGGGGGCAGCTGGCTGCGGGGCTGTGCCCGCAGTGGGGACAGCGGGGCCGGGCGTTCAGCTGCGCTTCAAGCTAAAATACCCACCTTGGGTGTTTTACATGAAATCCGCGTTTTTCAGCAGAGAAAGCAAAACTTCATTTGGGGTTAAACATTTCATTAGGTGTAATTATTTATTCTTTTTACCTTTTAAAATTAAAACGCCAAGGAGGTCTTATTGTAGAGAAAGGTACTGTCAAGGTCAGTTTTGAAAACGTTCCAGAGGAGGAGAGACTCCTACTTCCCTACACGCTGTAAAAACCAAAAATTAAACTGAGGAAATGAATTCAATGGTTTGGTATAGCCAGCTTTACAATTTTTATTGGAATAAATTTGTCTAAAACAGTTTCCCTTTACTGAGGCGCTTTCTGTTCACTGTAGGGTTTTTAGCAGTCGCGGCCTAGCCCTGAACACAATACAACCTAAATATTTTATAAGGCACCTCAAGTCATCCATTTATCATTTATAACATATGTCGCAAAAACAGTAAGTAACATTTAGCAGATGTTTATTGCTAATGTTATGCTACTATAAACATGTGCTATAAAGACTTTTTTATTTTTGGTGAATCAATTTTAGTTACTTGAAATAAAATTTTCTAAGCTGTAGAAGTGGGGGAAAGAAGCCACAAAACAACTAAAGGCTAGAGTACACATCCAATCTGTCAGCTTGATAAAAGATGGAAGCTGAATTTGGAATTTAATTGGGTTTGTTTTCTAATGCAAAATGCCATGCCTTCAAGGAAGGAATGTCATCGTGCGTTTTAATGGTAACTTTCACCGTCTGGGTAAAATGTTTACCTGCCTGGCCCATTAGAAGCTGGTTGTTGGGGTTGGATTCCTGGAGAAGAGGACCCACACTGAAGAGCGGGACGCCTTCCCCGAGCTTTCTGCCTGCACCGCTGGCACCGCGGCCATCCCCGGGGCCACCCGCGCCTCTCCCGCGCTGGCCGGCCCGCGTGGGGAAGCCCTTGGTGTGGGGCTGGGACGATGGCGTAGGGAAGGGGAGTCCCTGGGCTGCCTGTGGCAAGGTCTGCCGGCAGAGCTGACCCCCGGCGCGGTGCCTGGCTGCTGCGGTGCCTAGCACCTGGGAGCCGGTTTTCTTTGGAGCAGCGTCTCCTGCTCCAGCAGCGGCTGATTTTGCAGGTCGCTTATTGCTCCTAGACACGTCCCTGCCCATCCTCCGTGGGGAGATCCCGCTCCGCTCTCGGTTAAAGAAAGGGGAGAGATGAACAGTCTTTCTGCCCACTGCCTGGGCAGTCCTTTCAGGCACAGAGATATATATACACACACACATATATGTGTGTATGCGTCACGGTGCGTGCGTGTACATACACTTCTATAGAAGCCTTGTCTGCAGGCATTTTATGTGGAAAATATAAAGCGCATGAGTTAGCGCAAGTGTTGGGTGCGGTATTCTCGCGGCATGATCCCGCTGTGGTGACACTGCAGCCCGGCAGCACCGTGCCCGGCATTTCTGCCAGCGTGGTGGGTGTCCCGGTTCCCGGTGTGCGGAATCCCAGCGGGTGGGCCCAGCCTGGGCGCAGGAGCAGGGCTGACCTTGCGAAGCACGGAGGTGACTGGGGAGAGATTTGCTTCCCTTTTTCTTCCCCCGCGCCACTGGGAAAATCAAACTTTGTAATTATGATGGAACCGTCCCAGAATTAAATGGCTCAAATGGCCTTCCTGATCCTCTTGTTCTATTCTGGGATAAGGAGCAGGGAGATGAAGAAAAATAATTACTAGTGCTGTGGTGCGAGAAGTGGTGATTATGCTGTAAAGCCAGCCGGGCGACCGCTCGCCTGAGCTGGCAGCAGCAGTGCCGCAGAGCTGCAGCTTGGCCCTTCAGCCCAGTCCTCCTCCCCTTCTTCCCGCCACCACCAGCGTGAGTTCTGCTCATTGCCACGGCGTGCGGCAGTGCCGGCGGGACGCCTCCGGGCGGGGTCCTGTCCAGGGAGTCCTGTTGGCTCCATCCCACGTGCCCCAGGGACAGGGCAAGTCAGGGGGACGGCACAGACCAGCCTATCCTTGCGTAGCGCTGGCGTGCTGTCACAGACGCTTCAGGCTCAGCTTAATTTATTTGGCACAGAAAATTAGTTCAGGGTCTTTTGCTGTGCCCATGGAGCCTTCTCTGCCAGTACATGGCGAGGTGGAGCTGGGTCAGGCTCCAGGGGACAGGGCTGCTGTGAACCATAGAATCATAGGGTGGGAAGGGCCCTCTGGAGCTCACCCAGTCCAAGCCCTGCCAGAGCAGGGTCACCCAGAGCAGTTGCACAGGAACGCGTCCAGGTGGGTTTGGGATGTCTCCAGAGACGGAGACTCCACACCTCTCTGGGCAGCCTGTGCCAGGGCTCTGCCGCCCTCAGGGTAAAGAAGTTCCTCCTCATGTTTAGGTGGAACTTCCTATGCTCAAGTTTGTGCCCGTTACCCCTTGTCCTGTCCCCGGGCACCACTGAAAAGAGCCTGGCCCCATCCTCCTGACACCCCCCCTTTAAGTATTTATAAGTGTTGATAAGGTCCCCCCTCAGCTGCTTTTTTTCCTGAAGAGACCCAAATCCCTCAGCCTTTCTTCATAAGAGAGGTGTTCCAGCCCCCTAATCATCTTGGTAGCCCTTTGCTGTCCCCTCTCCAGCAGTTCCCTGTCCCTCTTGAACCGGGGAGCCCAGAACTGGACACAGTACTCCAGGTGCGGCCTCACCAAGGCAGAGCAGAGTGGGAGGATGACCTCCCTCCACCTGCTGGCCACACTCTTCTTGATGCCCCCCAGGATGCCATTGGCCTTCTTGGCCACAAGGGCACATTGCTGGATCATGGCCATCCTGTTGTCCACCAGGACTCCCAGGTCTCTTTCCACAGAGCTGCTCTCCAGCAGGTCAGCCCCAGCCTGTCCTGGTGCAGGGGGTTGTTCCTCCCCAGGTGCAGTGCCCTACGCTTGCCCTTGTTGATTTTCATAAGGTTCCTCTTTGCCCAGATCTCCAACCTGTCCAGGTCTCTCTGGATGGCGGCACAGCCTTCCGGTGTGTCAGCCACCCCCCCCAGCTTTGTGTCATCAGCCAACTCGCTGAGGGTGCACTGTATCCCCTCATCCAGGTCATTGATGAATATATTGAAGAGGACTGGACCCAGTACTGACCCCTGGGGAACACCAAGATGGGACGTGCTGGGCAGGTGGCTGAAGACACCTCCTGCTTGTGTCTGGAGGGGCAGTGCTTGGATCATTACGGCCTCGTGGATGCAATGGCATATTTAGCACTCAATTAATTTACATGCCTTCCTGAAGAGTTTGTGTATCAGCTTTACTCTTCCTACACCCAGGGTTGCTTCTTTCACCATTTTTTTGTTTCCATTCATGGTCAAAAATACTAATAGAAGGTATGAATTGGAAAAGTCTTGTCTTTCCTTCACTCTATAATAATCAAAAGTAATCTAGACTATCAGTAATGCTCAAATACCCAGTAGAGCTCTCGTCTCTCTGCTCGTCCGCGCCCGTGTACCTGGGCAGAGGGCTCCAAGAGCCCAGTCCCTCCTCACGCTTCCTCCCCAGGAGAATTTTTCGCCTGGCAGGTGGGCAAGGCACGGGGATTGCTGCTGGGCGGGCAGAGACTTCTTTTCTCTGCCCATCAGCCTTTCCTTGCAGGGTCCTCCTGTGTCAAAACCCACACCTCGGCGCTGCCTTCTGAAACGTGCGTCTGCCCCAGGAAACAGGTCACGGGTTTGTGACAGTGACACATCCAAGGAACTGGGATAAAAACGATGTCTTCCTGTCATTCCTGGTAGGGCTCTAATTAGCAGTCACGATACTGTGATCAAACAGCTTCAGCTCTGCTCTACTTTAGACTCGGTGCGCTGGAAGAGTTTGATTATTTGCCGGAGAGATTTTATTCCAGCTGCATATAAAGTTTTCCCTCACAAATTTAACAGGATGGTTCTGCCCTGGAAAGCCTGCAGTCGCCGCTCATGGGAACGGATGAGCTTGGGTCCTCGGTGGAGGATGGCTGCTTGTACTCCGGGCCATGGCTCCTCCAGCTTCTCCGCAGGCAGAGCCTCCTGGCATAGGTTCGCTTTTGGTGCTGCCTCTGCCACCCGCCAGCCTGGCACCCGCCCGCTCCCCTCGCCCCAGCAGCGGTGTGAGTGGGAGGTAGCGCGAGGGGGACGCAGCGATGTGTGAGCTTCAGCCTCGGCGGAGCCGCACGGCCACCTCCTGCAGAGACCCCCGTGCTGCGTGGTCAGTGCTCGGTGGCCGCGGTTCCCAGGTGCGGGAGCCATGAGGTGCTCTGCCTGCCGCGGGCTGATGAACAACAAGCCTTGGTGTTGCCAAACGATGAGACCTCCCATGCGGGGATGGCTCCGAGGCGACCCCTGCAGCACTTACATGGGCAGCAGGGTGAATCCCGACATAACATTTGCTTTTTCAACACCAGCACTCTGTAATTTGCTTGGAAGCTGTTTAACAAGTGGTACTACTATAAAACGGACTATTTAGCAGAGAGCTTTGCCGAGAGGCAGTTCCCTTCTAGAAATACTAGCTGGACATGTGGGAGCATGGAGAAACAAAAGCGTCTTTGGTATTGGCCTCGGGGCGTCAGTCCCGCGTTTCAGGTGGCACGGGGGGCTCTGGCGGGTGTTCCGTGCGGGCTGCCTCCTGCCACCAGCCCTGAGAGCACGGCGTGCCCCGGAGCCAGGGGAGGGTAACTGCTCTGGACGCTGTGCCTTGCTTGCCCGTCAGCCTGCGCATGTAACGCACACGTCGTCTCCACGCCTTTTGGCCAGGACCACCGGGGACTCGAGTAGTGCTCGCTCATCTGCACCAAAGGCAAGCTCAGCTGGGTGGCTAATGAATAACCCGTTTGCCTCCCTGGGTTGTTACTGCACAGTAACGTTGTTTATTCTAACAGAAACAGCATTTTTAAAGCATACAGAACACAAGGGCCAAGGTGCTGTGTTTTTCTCCGCAATCTCTAGTGCCTCCTGAGCTCGTTGATGGAGAAGCAGATGAATGTAATACATTTGCACTCCTTTGGAAGGGTTCCTGGCCAATGCAAGCAGTATTTTTGCACTAATTAGGGATGGTTTCTGGCCAATGCAAACATTTTTGTACCCAATATCAATAACCCAATCTTCCTAAAATGACTTTGCAGTTGCTTTGTATGGTATGTTTGATTCCTTACGGAGTTGCAGAGATTCATTTTTAATCATACAATAACTCACTGTTTTTTACACGACTTCAGAGTTGCTTCCTAATAACATGTTTGAATCTTTAGTTTCTAAAGGGGTTCATTTATAGCACTGGGCTTGTATTATACCTTTAATTTCTTTCATTATCTACCAGCATTCCCTGAATTCCTGGGTAGTTAATGTTCGCTTGAGTTTCCTGTCAGTCATATTATACCGCATTTCCATTTTTCTCACCCATGTAATCTTCTCTATGGATTTGAATAGGCAAAACAGATCAGCCTGAGATGTTGGAGACTGAACATATTGCTTGTGCTTTTCCCAGTGACAGAAAGGAAAGCAGTGGTTTCTTGCGCCGTATGGAGCCTTCCAGTTAGAGAAAAATGGATGCCTTGTGTTCAGAGGGTTTTGGGCTTTGGGAGGATTGCTGATAGCCTTCCCCATTGCCCTTTGCCTCCGCTCTCTGTGAAATACCTCTGCTTTTTCCCCCACCTCGCTTTACCTCATCTCTAATCACAAATCTCACTTTTGATCTCCCTGATCTTACTGATCTTTCCAATTCGCTAGGTTCATCCTGCAGTTTGAAAGCCTTTCATACCGAGTCCTGCCTGTCCCTCCTGTTGTCCTGCCTCTCTCTCTCCCGCTGCTTTTGGCAGGCTCACCTCTTCTTCGGAAATTGCCGGCGGGTTGCATCGGCAGCAGTGCCTACGCTTCCCCCGCAGGTCTCTGCAGCGCTTCCCTGAGCCCCGTCCCCTTGCTCAGACCCCCCCCGTCCCTCTCAAAGCTGCTCCGAATCCCGGCAGCTGCTAGTCCTGCTGGGCTTCCTCTTCCTCGTCCCCTGACTGTCACGACGCTTTTCCCCGACGTCAGTGCCCCGTGTTCCCTGCAGGCTGTCCCGCTGCCGCGCGGCGCGGATGGCTGCCCGCTCTCCATCCTCTGCCTCGGGCTTGGCAGACGTGGCTGGGATCGGTGGGTGCCGTGACTCGTAAGTCTGAGCTGTGACTCGCTTTTCTGTGGGCTGAAACTCTCGGCGTTTTGTGGCAGCACACTTGTGGTTGCTGTGGCCCCGTGTTAATGTTTCTACATCAATTACCGCGGTGCTTTCTTTCAAAGCTAGATTGCAGTAATATAATAGGTAGGCAAATGCCATATAGAATTATATAGAATATAATTCCCATATAGAATTACATTGATAGAAAGAGAAGGTTGATCATGCCATACTAGCCTTACAAATTTGCTGATACAAGACTCAAAAACGAATTTCTTAGGTCTTTAGTGTTGTAGAGAGTCATTCTTGGAGTTAGAACTTCCCTGTTTTTATTGATGAAGCTGGAAAAAGTGCAGATAAATAGTGAAAGGTTGACTTGATCCTTAAAACGTGGTTTTTAATTTTCCGTTTTCCCCAGATTTGAGGGTATCAGATACTGGGTTTCCTAACTGCATCCATTGTTTTCCTACTATTGGACATTAATAGCAGGTCCTGATGTTAAACCCTCACTGGGTGTCCACTGTGTATCTGAAGTTTTATGGTAGTTCTGTCTTGCCATACTTTTAGATATCTTGTAAATAAATGCAGAATAAATATCAAAAATAATGAAGACATTTGTAATTTTAAGATAGTAAAGAAAAAAACCTCATTTTTTTCATCTTACATTGAGGCATACTCGTCCTTCTGCATAAAGAATTTTTGCAGCAAAACTTATTCTTCATTCTCTTTATTTCACTGGAAAAGAGAAGCTGTGCACCCAGTCTGCTTTATCACACAGTACATTCTGTGATGACAATGAAATCTTAATTATAGAGATGTCAGTGCAGCACCTGGCTCTCTCTTGTGAAGGGGGCTGGACTGGGCTGCGTGAGGTTTGGTGAGGTCCAACAGGCGCGTGAAACCCTGCCATCCTGCTTTTCACGCGTTCCTGGAGACAGAACAAAAACACATCAAACTAAGCAAATCCAGGTCACGATATTTTTCTTTATTTGTGATTCATCATTTGTCACTTGATGCCAGGGAGAGTCAGGAAGAGGCATGTCTCTGGTGGCAAGAGCCAACATCTTACGTCCAGCAATTCCACTGACCTGCAAAAGAGCAGTATTGATAACGAGCTGTTAGAGGAGTCAATAGGAATAATTAGTGTAGTTTTTCCACGAGGAGATAATGAAATATCCATTGGGGCATTTCAACGCCGCAGATGGCGTTGGATTGTGGTACGACCAACAAGTCAGTGTCCTTGCGCCGTGGTGCTGCACCGCCTTGTGTTTGTACGTTGCAGATGGGAATAGAGTAGAACAGAACAGAACAGAACAGAATAGACTGTTTGCGTTTGAAGGACTTAAGGCGATCATCTCGTCCGACTGCCTGACCAGCTCAGGGCTGACAAGTTAAAGCGTGTTGTTAAGGGCGTTGTCCTTAATACTTGGACACTGCCCGGCGTGGGGCCCTCCAGGAAGCCCGTTCCAGGGCTTGACCACCCTCGCGATAAAGAAATGCTTCCTAAAGCATCCCAGGTTTCCAGGTCCCTCTCCCCCTCTCCTGGGTTCCTCCGGTTCAGCCTCAGGCCAGACCCATTCCTGTACTTGCAGATTGGGAGCGTCGGAGCGGTGCCGGTCGCAGCAGTGGGTGAGCTCGGTCCTGCGCACAGGCAGCAGCTGCCATCTCCTGCTGCCTGCGAGCGCGGGGCGCGAGATCCCCCGCTGCCGCCGGTGACTCAGCCTCATACCAGTCACCCCCAAATAGTCAGCTCTTCTGGTTGCGGGTGAAAGACAGCTTTCTCCTGTCAGCTCACGGAAAGCGGAGTCTCTGGAGCATACGTAATTGTTCCAGGCAGGTTCAGGATTTCTATTTTAGGGATAATCACATTTTCTGTAGTGATATGTTGTCATTTTTAGAAATCCAGTGTGTTGCGCACAAAAAGCAACATGCTGCTACTATGATTTCCTTCCTCAAATGTTGAGATTTGCTTTTTCTTTAATGGGATTGCTTACTAATTCCTGAAGAAAATAATGAAACTGAAGAAACAGTCGGTGCCTGTTCATCTAACGTCATCTGTACTTCAAATTAGCAGACCTGTGTATTTAATTTATTAAAAGTGACATCTTTGCTGATAGGTTCAAGGGCCCGGTGAATATTCATATCTAGATTTCTGTCTTCACTGTTGACTAGAGCGTGCTTTCTAGATCGGTTGTAGTCATGGATACATGGAAATGACACTTTTGGGTTTGTTTTCTCAGCAGCAATGATTTTCTACACAATATTCCAAACATTATAATAAAGAATTGTCAGAAACTGTCCTCCTGGAGTGATCGCAGATCATGAGCACATGCACATCATTTAATTGCCAAGAAAATGCTGTGCTTTAAAGGTCCTGACTATAGCTGGGTTTCCTCTTTGAGCATTTCTTCGTGACCGAAGTTCAATTAATGGATTTGCTTGCACGTGAAAAAAATCGGTTCAGCATTGTGTGTGCTAAGCTTTTGGATTTCAGAAAGAGTATTTATGAACAAGATGTAGCTGGGGTTACATGTTGCTCACTGCGGTCTCTCTAATGGGGGTGGGAGGAAAAGCCTCAATAAAAAGCTGCCTGTGGCTGCAGATTTTCCCTTCCAGGGCTGGGTTTTGTCAGACGGGAGGGAGCAGGCGACCGTTTGCAGCTCCTGCAGCATCTCGGACGAGCTGGCCACTGGCTCCAGGCTTTACCCACATCTTGCCAGTGTCTCATGGCTTCTCAGCCCAAGATGCGCCAAATCCTGCTCAAAGAGAGGTGTTCGCCAGGGAGGAGGGGAGCGGTAGGGACATGACACACCACGCGTGTAGCTGAGGTGTCAGAAGGACGGGGCAGCGCTGGTTTGCCCACGTGGTCTTTCATGGAGTCTCCTGGAGCATCCCGGGGGAGGAGACGGTGCATCTGCCCTTCAGCATTGCTTACGGAGTGGGGGGAGATACGTGGTAGGAACTGGCCCAGACTCTGTTTTCAATTTCCTTTGGCAAAGTTTTACGAGTTCTGCAGAAAATATCCCACAAAAGTGACAATAACAATATTTTGGATATAAGCCTAGCACAAAAGGGTAATAGGAACTCCACGGGCATGCGTGGGCTTTTGATTCATCCTCAGAGATGACAGATGTGCATTTATTTAAGATCTGGGAGCTGGACTCGGAATATTTATAGTGAATTCTTTGCTCCCGCTCTTCCTGTGTGATTTTGGCCTCCACTGTTGGTCAAACATGGGTTCAATGCTCTCTGTTGACCACCTCATGCATCATTCCCATTGCAAATCCCCAAGACCGTGCCAAGCATTTCTCTTTGTCCAGCCTTGGGAGCTTTCTGGGGAGGAAATGCTGAGGGTCCCCATGCACGGACAGGCTCTCGTGGCAGAAATGTCATGGGCTGGCGGGTGGAGCTGTGCAGGGCGCAGCTCAGTCCACCGGTGACCTCCTCCTACACACGTATGGCCACCTCGAGAGCACACCGGGCTCAGGACAGAACACAGTAGCTCAGCTGGAAGGGCCCTGCAACAGTCACCCCATCCCAGCGCCTGGCCACTGCAGGCTGACCAACAGCTAAAGCACGTGCTTGTGCAGCAGCCAGCGCTGGCGCGGGGAGCGTGGCTGCACCATGGGCTGCGTGGTGCAGCTTACTGGGCTGAGGACGTCAAGGAACTGAGGTGGAAAGAGGCAATTTGTAGAATGGGAGTAATGCCGGGTCCTTCACATCGGCTTTTGTGACAGTGTTTATTTATTTGATTGTCTGTGAGGCACTCCATCTATATGGCAATGGGAGTTATCTCATTATTGGTATAAATAGATCTGTCTTTTTTATTTATTTAAGACTGATCTTACATTAGACCACAGCAAGTTTGGTAAAAATAACTTTGTTGACAGTGGCTGCTGCTGAAGGCAGTAGCTGAAGTGTTAGACCTGCACTGGCTTCTTGTCTCGTTACTCCTCATCGTGGCTCTGGAAGAAATAACAGATGTGGTACAGAAGGGTTTGCATGTGAAGAGAGTGGAAGCCAGCCCTCGTCCTCTCGATGCTGTCCTTTGGAAAGCACAGATACCAGCGCGACGGGCTGTTGGATGTGCACGAGCGGTACGGAGCCAGGCGCGGGGACCGCAGCCGGGACGTGTGGTGCGCCCGCGTCCTCCGCTCTGCTGCACTCCGAGTTTGTGCACGCTTACGGCGTCGCTGTGAGACTTGTCCTGTGCCGACATGGTCGAAGCTGTATTTTAACTCATGCTAAACCACTTCTTTAGTAATCTCATTCAACCTGTGTGCTAGCGACTTCAAGCAGGTAAAAAGACGCTGTTGAAAGAAAAACAGCTGCTGTCCCGCATCTTCCCCGGGAGACGGTGACTTACAATAAAAGCTTGACCAATGCTCTTGAGCTGCCTCCTTGTTGTCTTTTTAAATGTAAGATCTTTGCAGTAAAGCATTTACAAATTTAAATTCTTTTTTCTTTACCTTGTAGTGAACTTTGACCACTTCCAGATTCTCCGGGCGATTGGGAAGGGAAGCTTTGGCAAGGTAGGCTTGAACGCTCGGTCTGGAGTTTGCTTGTATGTTTTATCAGGTGCCTGCTGTTACCTACTTACGATACATTGAAACAGGAGCAGTGCTGAAATAGGCTATTTTTATGGTTGGATGATGGCTGCTAAGTAAACACAGGAAAAATGTGTTCAGGAAAATACCTTGTTGCCATTTGGCATTGCTTTAATTCTTGGCATCTTAGTGAAACAGCTGTATTTTAAACTACCAGCACAATTGTGACCGTTTTGTGGCAAGTATTCATTCTGTTTCCTTTTTCCTGAGGGGGTTTCTAGGTTGTGAGGGGGGACAGTAAGGCAGGGCGGCATTGGAAGGTGTTCTGGGTGATTGACTGAGCTGGCACAACTTGGTCGAGAGCGTTCTGTGAAGCCTCGAGCTGTTTTCCCACTCAGAAATGAGTTATGCTGAAGAGTTTTTGTTGTTTATTTTTAACAAGTTTTTTTTGCCAAGCATGTGGGAGAAGGTGGGAGGTGATGATCAAAAAGCTGGATAGCTCTGGAAATCACTTACTGGTTGATTTCCTAGTTTTATTCCTTTTTCATTCCCTTTTTCACCGACTCTCACTCAGTCCCCGTGTAGATATCTCTTTGCTGTCGTGGCGTTTTACACCATTTCTTTGCACTGCAAGGACAAAGTGCGGCGTGTCTGTGTGCGTGCACCTGCGTATGTCCGTGCACGCGCACGAGGCTTCATTGCATTGGTTCTCTTCTGTAGTTATTTGGTCACCTGCATTTTACTGTGCCCCAGCAGTAGTTGTGTCCCTCTGTTCAGCTGAGACGTCTGCGCCCCGTGGACAGGAGCTGTAGGAGCGATGACCCTGGTGACAAGTCACGAAAATTGCTGAATTTGGTTGTCGTAATCTTCTTGCGTGACGGCCGCGTGGTGTGGGGCTTTGTGCCAGGGCTGGGTGTTGGGGTGGGACAGGGAAATGGCCTTTGAAATTGTGCAAAATGTGCAATATCGAACCTGTGAAATAGCACAGACTAGTTCAGAGGACGGCGCGAGCGCCTCCGTGTCTCCACATGCTGCTCGGGCAAACTGAAGACAAGCAGAGCGGTCAGAGGAAAGCCGTACCCTCTCTCGTTTCTTTCTGGTCTGGGCACCTCGGGCACTTTCTCCCAGCTTACTTTGGTCCAAAGCTCATAGCATGAGGGTAAGAAAATCTGAATCTGGCCCAGGAGATGAACCATACTCTCCTTCGCTTTTTCACTCTGCCCGTCACAGCCCTAACGAGGCAGCGTCACGCTGGGCGATGGCCACGTGAGCAGCCTGACCTGCTGCATTCCATGCTCAGAAACTTTATTCGGATGCTCAGAAACTTAGCAAAAGCAGAATTTCCTCGGGAGATCTGAGACCTGTTTGCTAAGAAGAGCAAATTTTTACCAATTACTGAAAATCTCTTTGAGTACTTAAAATGTATTGAGTAGCATTGGTCTTGAGCAACAGTACAAACCTCCGACCGCAGTCTCGATGAGGTAGAGTCCAGCTCTTCTTGGTGTCAAGAGAGGGGACACAATTAGTCATGGTGCTGCCATTAGCACTGCTTGCTAATGAAGATGTTTTGTTGCAGCCTCAGTTAACTGACGAACACCGAGGTATCTGTTACACTCTTCTGGCGTGCTCGGGGCACAACCTACCCACGTGAATTCCTGCCTGGCTTCGTTGTCAGTCCACATGGGATCAGGGTAATGGAAATGTAATGCCAAGGAGTGTGTGAGTCAGGGGGAGGGTGATTTTAAATAGTCGCCCATATTTGCAGCCGTGTCTCTCGAGCAAGAAGCAGTGAAAGCCGGCAGCAGCGCTGTGTTGGATTTCTGAGGTTATATTAGACAGTGGAGAATGATTAAATAGAAGCTCAGGTCCTTCCTTAGGGTAGCGCTGTAAAGGTAAAGCAGACAGCAGAGGAAGGTCTCTCCAGATGCTCCTGGCAACAAAGGGAACTCTCAGGGTCTTGTGACTTCTGCTCATCCTCAAAGACCAAACCCTAACTCAGAATCTTAATAAAAAATAGCAGGTAACATTTTTTTCCAGTCATATGAGAAGACTCGTACTTCCAAATGTAAACTTTCAAGAGAAAAGAGGGTTTATTCTGCTGAGCAGCAGCACTTGGTGCTGGAAGATCAATTCTGCTCTCAACATGAAAAGGAGAAAAAAACATTCTTGTCCCAGGGTAGGACCCTATTGGCTCTGAAGAGAGCTGCTCCTCAGGGCTGCTTCCTTTTCTGTTTATGTTAAAGAAAGGTTAAGTCTAGCACGTAGCAGTCTATCAGGCGTCAGAATTGTATATACACTTTCAACAAAATGCTGAAATGATTCATCTGTCATCTTTCTGGATAATTATGTGAATATGCTAAATTTCCTTTGATACTGAGAAAAGCTTTTTATATTTACAAAGTCATTTACAACTCGCATTTAATTACAGAAAATGTAGAACTACCTACCTGAAAACTGTTATTTGAAATTTATGAGTAATTTAGTTGCTTTGGTTGATTTAAGCACTATCTGCCTGCATTCAGGAAGGTGTTGAGGAGCTGGTGTCCCGTCCATCTCAAAGCGGGGGCGTGGACCCTCGGTAAGGGACCTGTGAAACCTGTGGTGCCGTGTGATGTTGTAGTGACGGAACCCAGGAGGCAGCCACTCGCTGGGTTCTTTGGACAAGGCATTTGCTTTGAACTCTCATTTTGTGCACCTCTCAGGACAGACGGTGTGGTCCTTGGTACAGGAACTGTACAAAGTGAAGGAAACAGGAACTCAGGAATCACTTTTGGAGAACCTGGAGAGCCCTGGAGCTGTGGCTCTGGCATATCTGCAAAATCCAGCCAATTTCTGTTTCCTAGAGATGGGCTTAATCATCTTTAAGATACTATTAATCAAATGAAGGTCATGCTTAATTCCATGTTTACTCAAATTAGCAAATGTGTAATATTTTCCATACATATTAGTGGTATATATTGGATTTTCAGTATTTTAATAGGAGCACTGTGTTTCCCCTGTAGCACAGACTCCTTTCTCAAGCAGCAGAAATTGCTCAGGTTTTAGCTGGTCCGTTGCCGCGACCCAAGGAGCAGGAGCCAGTAGCCACATCTCCAGAATGTGGTGCATTTCGTGGGAAATGGGCGCCGAGTTTCATTACGCTCCATGAGATGCGGAAATCTAAGAAGGTGTTGGTTGCATTGCAGGTATCCTGACGTCTCCCTTCTTAAAAATGGACCTCTCCTGGCGTTAGCCCTTGGCCGTTCAAACTGGGAGGCAGCTGAGGGAGTGTTCACCCCTGTATTCCTCCTCCCACTTGGGCTTCCCTCTCGATTCTCCCTCGAATCAGCCACCGCCGCCTTTTCCAAGGAACAAAGAACTGGATAGGTTATGGGAATTCATTATTTCCACTTTAACTGCTGTGAGGAAATGAAAACACATCTGAAGTTCTTCAGCATGGATTTATGTCTTTGCTGTTGGAATAGGGGATTAAAACAGGCAATGGGGGCTGTAATGAGCAGCAGCATGAAACGAAATTTTCCAGAAAGAGGAAATAACTCTCAGGGCGAGTGGGCCCGTGCAGGCAGCCCACAGGGGCCTGGGGGGCATTGCTTTCATTTTTCTTCTTTTTCAATCATAGAATCATAGAATCTCAGAATCCCAGGTTGGACAGGAGCTCAAGGATCAGCTGGTCCAACCGTTCTTGGCAAAGCACGGTCTGGACAAGATGGCCCAGCACCCTGTCCAGCTGGATCTTGAAAGTGTCCAGTGTTGGGGAACCCACCACTTCCCTGGGGAGACTGTTCCGACGGCTGATGGTTCTCACTGTGAAAAATGTTCCTCTTGTGTCCAACTGGAATCTCCCCAGGAGTAACTTGTACCCATCACCCTGCACCTTTTCCATGTGACCCCTTGTGAAAAGGGAGTCTCCATCTTCTTTGCAGCCACCCTTTCAACACTGGAACGTGGTGATAAGGTCTCCCCTGAGCCTTCTTTTCTCAAGGCTGAACAAACCCCGTTCTCTCAGCCTTCCCTCATGTGGCAGCTTCCCAGTCCTTGGAGCGTCTTGGTGGCCCTTCTCTGGACCCTCTCCAGCCTGGCCACAGCTTTTTTGTGTAGCGGGGACCAAAACCGAGCCCCGTATTCCAGGTGTGGCCTGAGCAGCGCTGAGCAGAGTGGGACAATGACTCTGTCTCTGCGGGTGATGCCCTTGGTGATGCAGCCCGGCACCGTGTTGGCTTTCTGTGCCACCGCGGCACATGGCTCACTCCTATGGAGCCTGTCCGCTGGGACCCCCAGGATCCTTTTCACAGAGATGCTTTTTATCTTTATTTTGAGTAATTTTTGGCATTTTATTGGGACCTGCAGAGGTTCAGGGGAACCCACCTGGTAGTAAAGAGGTTTCTATGGCAGGCAGGCTGCCCAGTGAGGGCCTGGAGAACAGAGACCCCACACAAGCTCCCGGCCATCCGATGGACACGGTGCGGTGGCAGCTGGGGATTGGGCAGGAGTCACCACGGGGGACGGGGTGAGGGACGGCCGTCCTCGGCACCGTGGAGCACAGTGGCTGCGGGCAGAGGGGTCGGCCTCCATGGCCGGCACTGGCGGCCCTCCCGGCTCTGGGGCGGCTGCGGGGTCCCTGCTCCCTGGGGTGGCTTCTCACCTGCCTTGCCAAAGAAAACATGCTTGCAGGGTGGCTTGCTTTGCAAAAGTACCTTACCTTCATGACTTTGTTGTTTTAATAATTCACACAACCTGAAGCTGGGTATAGAAAAGCTTTAATCCGTTTTCTAAAGGTCATAAATGCCCACCCAGTAGATATACTGTAAATAAAATTCCCTTAAAGTGTGTTCTCAGCTGAATCCCTCTTTGATGTCAACACAAGCTTGATCCTTGGTCTTTTTTTTCTGCCTTCATAAATGTTGGTTTTTTCCCCCAAAAGAAAGGCTAGAAACATAATCCTTTGATATTGAAATACCACGGGGATTTTTTGCCCTTGTTTTCCCCTCTGCCTGTTCTGGAGCTGGCGTGCGGCCGAGGGTTTGTCAGGGCCGCAGCAGGGTCTCCAGACACGCATCCCTGCCGGACACGGGCCCTGGCACACGTTGGAACGCTGGCGTGCTGTGCTGTCGGGAGGCTGCGGAGGGGCAAATGCGTTTGCTTTTCAAAACGGCCTTGTGGTTCACTGAGAGGGGACAGCCAGGCGAGGGGCGTCCCTGCGTCCCGGGGTGTCTGACCCCCCGCCCAGCCTGGCGGAGGGGGAGGCCTGGCTTGCTGCACCCTCCTGCTTGGCCCCAGAGCCACACCGGGTGTCGTGCGGGACGCAGCAGGTCCTCCAGGCGGGAGGTGCGCCATGGCAGGAGCAGTGGTGTGAAGAATGTGCCTCACCACGGCGTGCGGCACAGGGGCAGCTCCCCTGGCCAGGGGGACACATCTGCCCAAATCGCTTGTCGGGCAGTGACCATGAGCGGGTGTGTGAGAAAGCACGGAGCACACGGAGGGTTATCCTTCCTCTGATGCAACCTCCTAGGTAGTATTTAGAGACTTCTTTTTCTTTCTTGGATGTTGCTGAGCTGTGTCACTGGTAAAAGCCACGGGAGAGAGAATGGCAAAGAATGAAAATCCGAAGTGACGATGTGGTCCAACACTCCCTCACTGTCCAGATCTCGCGCTGTGGGGGCAGGAGCAGTAAAATTACAGAGCATAAGATGCTGCCAAATGACCTCAAGTGATGGAGTGAGCAGTGAGTTCAGCTGGCAGGAGGCCTGCGTACCCCCTGTACAATACTGCGTTCCCCCACCAGGGACCTGCTTGGGGTTTCTGAAGGATCAGACTTCATAAGACAGTGATATGTAGTAAAAGCTGCCCACTTTTGTTATTATTATATACCCAGTGCCTTATTAACATTTGCATTAGAAACTGCCTGGGGTTTATTTCAGCCCCCGTCATTCCCCGTGGATGATTCACACTGGCGTGGGACGGGAGGTGGGACAGATGCTCCCATCAGCAGCCGGGAGGCTGTGGACAGGAAAGTGGCATGTGAGAGTGGAGGGTGGGAGCATTCCCTGCACCCAAAGACCCACTGGTGGCCCCTGGGCCACCCCTGCAGGTGCCGTGGTGGGTGGCATGGCCTCCCCTGGGCCTGGGCGGCTGCTGCAGCCCCTCTCAGGCAGCCCCGTTGCACGAGTGTGTGCAGGAGGGTACTGTCCCCTGCAGAGGGCCAAGCGCCAGCGGTAGCTCCTGGGCGCTGGTTCTTGGGGGAGATGGCTTTGCTCTGTGTGCCAGCGTCGCCCCGTGCTCATGGCATGCCTCAGCTTGCTGCTCAGACGGCCTCCATCCCTCCCCAATCCTGAAACCTGCTGGCTCCTAGTTGTCAGGAGGCTTGGAGGAGAACGGGGTGCTGGTTGCAAATCATGGCATTCGAATGTGACGCTTATTCTCAGACAGGCGCTGACCCTGAGCTCATTGTATTCTGTCCACTGATTCATTGCATCGTGTGTCAGGAGGAGTCTCCTGTGTATTTTGCTCAAGCCTTTTCACAGGGTAAGGGTGCCTTTTCTGGTGCAGTATGTGGCACCCGCTCACACCCCTGCTCGTACCGCTCCTTCCTCGGATGCTTCCCTTCCTGGGCCGCGGGGGACGGGCAGAGCACGCTGGTTGTGTTGGCTGCGCGCTGCGCGTTGAGAAATGCCCTGCAGGTCTCATGCACAACCAAGAGTTAAATTTGTGCTTGAGCCAATCTCTCTCCGTTATCCACTGCTGAACAACCCAGAAGATGTTCTCATTTGGTTTGCTCCACCTCGTGCTTGCAGAGCTGTTGGGAAAAGCACCTCTTTACTCCGCATCTGAAGTTTTGTCATTTTCTTTCGTCATCTTTTGCTCTCAAAGTGCCCAACAGCGAGAGGATCTAGTGTCTCGTTGCCAGAACAAAGCTTGTCTCTACTAATTCATGTGTAGCAGCGAAGCCTGATTTGGTGTGATGAATTCATGACTATTCCCTGGTGTCTAATAATACGGTTTAATTAGTGATGGAGCCTTTCCCTCCGTCTGGATCTCTGTCTTGTGTGTCTGATTGGTTTTCACAAAGCTGAGAGGAACTTTCGCATCTTTGAGATGTCCATCCATCTGTAAAATCTGGCTGAAACTGGCTAACAGTCCTACAAGTCGGTAGGGGTGAGCGTGAACAGAATAATCCCATAACCTCATTTTCTTAGGAAAGCAGACACAAATGTTTAATTCACGAAGCCGTCAGCAAGCCCAGCAGACTGGATCCCTGCTGGCGTGAGCCTGCGCTGTAATGCAGCACAGCTCCTCTTCCGGAAAACCGGGGCCCGGGGTGCGTGGCCAGGGCAGCTGGGGCCCACCGCCGCCGTGGGGAGCACTGGTCCCGGCATCCCCATACGATGCACTGATGCAAAATGTCACAGCGCTAGTGGTGACACCTCGGGATGTGCCCGCGCTCTTTGTGTGTCGTATGTTGGCGGCGTGATGAACTGTCACTAGCGATTGTAGTGGTGCTAAGTGATGGAAAAGGGAAGGACAAAGGGTGCTGAATGGTCCCGGCCCCCGTTTCCTCGTTCTCGCCTCACTCTCCTGCTTGAGTGTTGTCGGCCCCGGGGATGTCCCTGGTGCCTGCCTCTGGTATCCACTTCCGAGCTGTCTCACTGTTGGTTTTTCCCCTGTATTTTTTCCTTCCCTACCATTGAATTGAACAAAATGAAGAAAAAAGGAAACATGAAATATAAATTGTTTTTAAGTTTTGTATAATTTTATATAAGTTCTTTTTAATTTTTAAAAAAGCTAGCACGAAATGAAAAGGAAAAAGGATATCTGTGTTTGTAAATGCGACATCAACCCCAGCCTCTATAGACTCAGTCAGCAGCCGGGCAGCGCGGTGAGGTGTGCTGCGGCGATGGCTGGCTGGTTCCATGGGACCGGAGGACATGGCCCTGTGCCACTGGCCACCCGCACCCCTCTGCTCACTGCGCCCGCTCCCAGCCCATGGCATCCCTCTGCAAAAACGCGTGTGGCCCCAGGCGATGCATCCGTGTGGCAGGAGCCTCCCCGCAGCAACAAACGCCATTCCCTGGCACAAACCAGCCTCTTTAATTGCCATGTAGTTAATTGAGTCTGTAAGGCACGGGGGTGGGCAGGTGGCCAGCGGTGTCGGGGCAGCCCTGCGATGTGGCTGTCACCGGCACCGTTGTAGGCTTAGTTGCCTTGTGCCAGAGGAGGAGTGTTGCTCTCGTAATCGCGATGTGAAGAGTCCGCTTTTCACTCGCTCTGCTCTGCAAAGCAAGGATCCCTGGGTCAGGTAATTCCTGAAAACAGTCCAGGAGGCAGAGATGGTGCTGCGCTTGAGGCAGCCCGGCCTCCCTCAGGCCCCACACCCCTTCTCAGAGCTTTCCCAGCCCTGAACTCACCCAGCGACAGGCACATACACTCCTTCCCTGCTGCAGTTTGCAGAAAGGTCGTTAGTGGGAGGAAGCCTAGACAGCACATCCATAATCCATCTTCCCCATGACATGTTTGTGTAAAGACTATGAAGTTCTTGTTTGCTATAAAGAGTAAAATGATGCAGTGCCGTTTCAGCGTAGGCAAAAGAAACAACTCCCGAGAGGGTACGGCTCAGTCCTGTAAGCTGGAGGCATGCAGCCAAGCTGTCTGAGGGGCATTTTCTCTCTCCTCCACAAAATCCCCGATCAGAGTCCCACAGTTGTCTCCAGCCGCCCAAAATGAGAGTGGGCGTTGAAGTCGCTATGGACGGGAATGCCCAGTGTGTTCTCATGTGCCCTTTTCAAAACAAGGTGTTTTTCCAATTAGTTGTGACTGTTGGCGATGTATATTTGGTTATTGTTGTTATTAACCCAAGCCATCTCTCTGACAAGGACCACAGGCTGGACCCTCTAGGACATCTCTCTGCCATGCTCTTTGCCTGGTTTTCCTTTACCACGTTCTCTCTGCCTGGACTGGGTTGGACCTCTGGCTCTTGTTTGCGGTCTCCTTCTGCCAGACAAAACCCGTGCTCCTGGGTCTGAAGGTAGCCCAGCTTTTGTCTGTCATTCCCTGCTGTCGCTGCTGTTTCACTGTTCGTACAACTTGTAAATACCAGAGGAGGCATCGTGCGGGTGCTGCACGAGGCGCCAGGGGGCTGGCAAACCCCTGTCCGTGCTGGGAGCGCTGGGACGGGGAACCAGGCGGTGCTGGTGCAGCCGTGATGGATGGCGCAGGGTGGCCTGGCGGGGTGTGCGTTCTCAGCACCACGGCGCGGGCTCCTCTTCGTCTGGAAGCAGAAGCACCGTCCTGGGGTGAAGCTTCTGCCCGTCCATGCAATGGAAGCTTGCTCTGGCTTGTGTCAGCAGAAATGTTTTCTCACATACATTACTGTGTATGCATCAAGGCTAAATAGCTGTTTTCTGCTCAAATTCTTCCTAGCTCTTACCTGTGAGTAATTTTTCAATATTAAATTCTAACAACAAAATCCACACACCCCACCCCCACCCCTCCCTGCCTAAGCCCCAAATGCAATCTCGTTTCTAGGCCTTGGGTTGAGGGGACCTTGTTATGGATTGACGTATGCTGTCTGTTGAGTGGCAGATGTCCCTGAATCAGACACTGACCCTTGTGTTCAGAAGGGCCAACCTAATGACGGGGTAAGGAGACGGAGAGCTGAAGGTCTCGGAGGGGATGTTGCACGTGGGAGCTTTCCGTACTCTGCTGGAGTCTCGTGGACTCTCACAAGGAGCCAGTGGGAGAGCAGAGGGCAGCGCGGGGTTGGGTGGCATGGATACGAAGCAACCCCACCGAAAGACGTTACCGAATTTCAAATATCATCCATCTGTGAGGACAAAGAGCAGAATATTTTGGCACTTGATCAGATTAATAATTGGAAATCTGATTATTTTTCTTGTAGCATGACCCTTAGGAGGAACTCCAGTTCAGGTGTGCTCCCTAAGCCCCGAGGCTGTGCCTTCTCCTTGGCAGCGGTGTCTTTGCCTGTCCCCTGCCAGCCGCGCAGCACACACCACGCTGCTGGTCTCACCTGGCCCACATAAAACAGTCTTATTTTTAAAGTAAAAAAACAATGCCCCGCTTTGCTAATGTTAATTATAAATTTCTCAGTGGCTTAAATATGACGAGCATTTGGATCTTTTTTTTGTTCTGACAAGCCGTCGTACAACACACCCCCACAAGCTGGTTAACTGAACCAAGAGCATGGGATGTTTCAGCTTCAGATGCGGGATTTGGCAACAATAAAACTGAGGCTCCGTTGGACATCGAAGTCATCTACAGGCCCTTGGAAGCTGCAGCTTATGAGTTTGGGATGTTCTCTTAATGCTCATGGTTGGACAATCCAATTACAAACCACTTAATGTCATAAATGATGAGGAACAATGTCCTCTGTTCTTATGAAATTACGAATATATCAGCATGATACAGCAAATATTCCCTAAGCGCTTTTATAATAGTTTATTAACGTAAGTACTGTCTGGGTTTATGCAGAGCATTATGGGTTGTAGCCGTTTTGTTACCCTAGGCAGCACCACGATTCAATGATGTTTGCGGGAGACTCTCCTTTTCTGCACGTGATGTATTTCTTCCTGTGGGTTGGACCAGCGTTGAAAGTCTGAAGTTCATGACTTCCTGTGGAAGTGTCTGTGCACCGCTTAAAACCAAATCCAAATCTCACGGTAGTTGTGCAGACAGAAATCCATAAAGCTGCACTGGGTCCAGTTCTGTTCTGGTTTCTCTGTGGTGAATACGGGAGCTGCCCACAAGCCAGAAGGCGGCAATTGAGAGTTTCTGTGTCTCAGCAATGAAGAAAAAATGCAACGTGAGAAATATAAATAGGAACTGATGCAAGTGGTGTACATTTGCAATAGAAACCACTGTTGTAATGATAGATTTGACATCATTGTGCCAGAGTCAGAGAGACTTGCCGCCTGTGGAGTGCACCAGAAGTCAACTGCAGCACCTGGGCTGGACCTGCCATGGGACAGAACCTTCTCATGGCCAGACTTCCTAGGAAGCATCTTTCGCATTGATGAGCACATGATACGCTTTTATTCCTCCCAGTGTTCCTGACTGCCTTTCTGCTTTGAAATTCCCGGTTTTCCAGTCTTTTAAGGACAAGGTAGTGGTTTGCCTTGTTTCTCAGATGAACTGTGGTGATGGATTCTGGGGACAGGCAAAAAGAGGATGTGGAAAAGTTGTTGTTATGGAATAGACCTTTCAAGGTGGATCAGAAAGGTTATATGGAGGGTTGAGTATTTGATGTGACAACGTTTGGGAGACCATGAGAGTGCATTTCATGTTACTTCTGCTCGGGGTGGAGTCTCCTCCCTCCCACGACCATGGTATTGCACAGCGTCTAGCTGCCCCGAGCTGCACACCAGCCACTGAGTCCCCAGAGACCTCTGTGTTGGTTTTATGTACCCTTTCCGTTTCATTTCTACTTATGTGCCATTTCTATTTTGCATGGCTTCAGAGTTTGGTGACCCCCTGCAGCAGCTTCTGAGCTCCTTCTCCTGTGTTCCTGTGCACCTTGGCCTTTGGACCCTGTCCCCACGCTGGCGCGCACGTCCCAGGTGGTAGCTCAGTAGTGGTGCAGTCAAGAGATGCTGCTTTACTGTCGTGGAACTGCATCTGGAAAGTAAACCAGGATTTTTATTTGTGTTACCCTGGCCTGTGCAACTGGGTTCTACCGGGAGAGCGAGGATGGGTGGGTAGGTAGATCCGTGCACATGTGTATGTATTCATACCTGCACAAACGCACCGAGCTTACGATGGCTATTAGGTGCTGCCTTCCTTTTGTGCATCTCCCAAAGGGAGGAAGCACCAGCATTACGGATTTGAACTGCATGCTATTTCTTAAACTGTGCAGTGAGCCGTGTCCCCCCGTGTGGGTGTCTGTCCTTCAGAAGTGGCAGGACGTGTTGCTGACAGATGTCCTTTTGTAAAAGGGCTGTGGTTTTCCAGGCAGTCTTTATTTATAGCTCTTTTTCCCTGGGAAGCAAAAGAGCCTTACAGTCTCGCTACCTAATGGTATTGTGACAGTTACACAGTTTGTTGTATGAATCTAGCCAGGTTAGCCTCAGTCCTGCTTGTTTATGGCGTTGCTTAAGATCATTATGTCTGAGCACGTGCCTTACAAAGTCTGAGGATCCTGGAGTCATTTGCTGTAAGTACAGGTCAGCATTTCAGATACACCTTCCCTTTTCATGCAGTGGCTCAGCTTAAGTGAACCCCCCGTGTCCGAGCGTGCTGCCGAGTCCTCAGTGGGCACGGTGCTGCTGTTTGTGCAGCTGGGTGGTGCGGGAACGCCGTGACATCTGAGGCCCACGGGCTGTGGTCAGAAAACAGCCGGAATTGTCAAAGTGCAGCAGATTGGATATTTTCCTGAGTGTTTTCGTTCTCTGACTGCCTGGAGCAAGCTTCCTGAAAAACTGACCTGCACTATATAGAATACCTGCTTCATTAGGAAGCGCTTAAGGAAACCAGGAATGCGTGTTTGTTGCACAAAGGGTGACATTTTGCCAGTAACAAGTGACGAAGAGCTGCTGCTCTCTGCAGTTTCTCAGAAGCTTGATATTTGTCTGGCTTCTCCCTGACAATTAATTAATTCAGCCAAGTGCGGTGCAAATGTTTGTACAGACCCAGGAAACCTGGCTCGGCTGCAGCGGATGAGCTGGCTGGGTCCCTCGCATGGAGCACCCAGCGCGCACGAGTGTGGGGGCGGCAGTGCTGGGTCAATGGTTGGACCTGGTGATCTTAAAGGTCTCTTCCAACCAAACCCATTCTGTGATCGTATGTGAACACGGGAGGGGAGCAGGGCATGTGCCGCCCCGTGTCCTGCAGACCCCGCTGCTCTTCAGAAGCAGAAAACCGGCTTCCTACCGGGTCCAAGCACACTGTCACCAGTCGTGCACTGGGACTTTGCTGCTTCTCGTTTCATTCTCTGCCCCAGACTGATGGATTTAGGGCGGAAGAAACAGAAATGACTAATTCTCATGCCTCAGGTGTATTCTGTTATTTAGGTGCCTGCTCTTTTTTGGTCTCTATTGCTGTATCTTTCTGCTAAATACTGCTTTCGGCACTGGGGAAACAGGGAAGCGAGGAGCGGGCAGAGGGAAAGGCCAAGCTGCTCAGCCTGTCACGAGTGAAGAGCGTCTGAGAAAGTGGCCATGAAATAAAGAACAAGCTTTGTGAGCAGCGTAAGTAAGAGGACGTGATTTGCGGTGGGTTTGAGTCCCCGAGTGCTGCTTTCCTCCGTCTGACTCCCCATCGGTAAGACTGTTGGCCAGCCCAGGTGGACGTGGCCACTCGGCAGCGCTGCCGGTGCTGGCGGGGCAGCGAGGGGCCGGCAGGTACAACCCGGCAAGGGCCACCTGCCGAAAAGCTCTAGACGTGTTCATTTATATAATGTGGATAGCAAAAATACTATATCTGCTTCAATAGTCTCATAAAATTAAAAGAATGGGAACGAAAACATTGATGAGTTCTAAATTTAGTCTTTCCATTTTCACACAAACTGGAGATTTTTTCTCTGAAATAAAACCTTAACTGTAGTTATCACTTTGACAATTGCAATATGCTTTTCTAATCTTTTATACTTTTTTTATTCTTATTGACCTGTCACACTTGCGATGAATTATATTTTTGTGGCCTGATCAGGAATTCTACCTCCCTCAAGAAAACACTTTGGACTGTAAACACATGAGATTTTTTTAGAGAAAGAAAAGGAAAGAAACAGTATTTATTAAAGAGAAGTCTTTTGCGTCTCTGCTTTTCACTGTCACCTCCCGTTCAGTTACTATTTCTGTACAAAATCCATCAAGAATCCTTCTGTTGATGTTGTTCACTCAGAGTCGCAGTAAGATTGTTCTGCTGTATTACTACTTTTGATCTAAAAATTCTTTTTAAAAGTAAGTGCTAAAAGATCCTCTAAATAAAGGGCAATGCAGTATAAAGTATCTGTCTGTTCCTGTTCAGCAAATGGTGCAGTTAAACCAAATCACGCTGGAGATTAAATAACCACCAACCCATTCTTCCCAGCTGCCGGTTTGATACGTGCCATGTAGGACGGGTGCAGGAGCTGTTTGGGCGACGCGTAGCTCGGGAGGCTGCTGCGTGTGCCCTACGTGTGCTCCTTGCAGAGGTCCCTGCCTCGCGCTGTATCCCCGGGCTCTCAGCCCTGCTCTGCTCTACCTTACTTCCTCAGCAGGGAAATACATTCAAATACAAACTTAAAGGAGAACACTTGCATAAGATGAGAAAAGTAGATTTTAGCCCCCCGCTATCATCTTTGGGCGTATCAGAGAGAATAGATGAGCAGGGTTGTTCCTGGGCAGAGTGCTCCAGTCGAGACCTTTGTGGGCAGCAGCTCCTCTTCTTGGATGCTTCCAGGATTGAGGCAGAATTTAAGCCATGGTCAAGCACTGCTGCTCGGTGGCAGCGATGAGCTGGTATTGATCTGCCGATCTGCCCCTTCCTGGTGCCCCGTCCCATTAATCCAGTGAGCACAGTTTGCCATGAAATCGATCTGCTTGCCATTGGGCACGCAGGGCTGGATTGGGTGGCTGCTGGCTCCTCTGGGCGGCCAGGCTGAAGTCGTAGCGATGACTCAGCTCGGTAACGCTGTCTGATGTTCATGGAGACATGCTTGGTGATGGGCTGCTTGAGGGATGGTGAATAACTCAGCAGCATTAATGAGTGGAAGCATAAAAGCTCTGTAGATGCCTAATGGGTGAGCCGCAGTAGGAAGATCCTCTGCTGTTGAATGCTTGGAGCATATGTCTTCATTTTGGTGATATGATACAATTAAGTACTGTTGGGTAGGTTTGATAGAGAGGCTTGTGGAGTAGTGCTGTGGCTCCTTGGGAACAGGCTGGAGGCAACCCCTTGTCTGCTGTGACTGATGACCCATCTGCTTGGCTCAGCCGGTGGGGTGGCTGCAGTGATGGAGGAAGGAGACCAGCCAGGAGGAGTGGGGGGTTTGTCCATGTCCATGTCCACGTGCCCACACACAGCCCCTGTGCCCCCACGTGGAAGGGACCTCCGTCTCCCCAGCCCCTACAGCTGTCTCTTCCAGGCAACACGGCTCTCTCCAGCCAGCCATGACAGAAATCAATTGCTAGAAGAATTGCAAGAGATTCCTCATGGAAAAGGGACCCAGCATATTTTGTGTACTGAGTTCCTACATGTGCAGAGGTAGATGCTGGAGCTGCCGTATTATTCGCTTTCTTGCTTTTTCTGAAGGAAGGGTCAACAATGGTCACAATGAAATTCATCAGTAGTTAATAGAGTTGTGCTAGGCATGATAAGTTGGTCTTAACCACAAATTATCATTAGTCTTCTCACTTCCAAGATGATGCTTTCTCATTGATGCTTTCTCTGTTGGTGTACTTTGATAGTTCCTTCATATGGTCTCTGTTGGTGGCCCTTCACATGTTCTGTGTTGAGTGTTGGGCATGTAGGACAAAGGGAAAATAAAGCTATGTTTGGTCAAGTCTTACAAGGTCTATGTTTGAACTGTCCTTTTTCCCCAGGGAAAGATACTAGGGATTTTAAAGCGATATTGAAAAGCAAATCTGAACAGATGGGACTTGAATGTGGCCAAACTTCCATCCAGCCAAGTTACTGTTTTTAAACGTGCAGAGGGGTGCGGCGGTTGATGGAGGAATTAATGCTGTGTGCAACGTGCACAGTACGTGTACAGAGGTATTTGCTGTCAAGTAACAATAGTTTACAGTTACTCTGATTCCTGACAGACAGTTGGCAGCCCAACAGCTGATGGTAAAGGTGGGAGGTTTTCATCACTCTGGCATATTAGCTGTTTTTAATGAACCAGAGTGAGCTTTGCTCACCGTTATACTGGGAGTCACTTCACAATTTGCTGCATCTTAGGTACGAGCATCTGTGGTGTGGTAGCTCGTTTGCAATACCTTGGCCTGGTGCTGTAAAACAAGGTCTTTCAGTACAGAGGACCCTCACTAGAGGAGATGTCTACCAGGGCAGATCCCTTTGCCGCCATGTGGTGGTAACCGCGTCAGCGCAATGAAGCAGGCTTCTGCCAATGAAAAATTAAGCATTTGGCTGCAGGTGGCATTAATTCCCGCTGAAGGTTTTGCACTGTGAAACATGAGTATCCCCTTTTTTCTTAGGTGAAAAGTTATACCTATATTTATTTACTTCAGCACGGAATGGAAACTTTGGTGCCTGGGAGGCGTGTTGCAGCAGCAGCACAGAAACGAAGACGTTAGGCCACGTCGCTCTCAATGCCATTGCCCGGCAGCGCCGTTTAAAGACGAGTGATGAGGTTTTTCGAAATAGCACAGTAAGTGTTCCTGCCTTGGGATCAGGAAGAGCTTCAACATTAATTTACATTCAGAGATTAAATAAAACCCTCCATTCTTCATTGGAAATAATTAGATTTCTCTCTGTTCCCAAGTTTTATCAAATACGTAACTAAAAAAATCTTTTCATCTGCCTCTTCGACCAGCATATAAAACGTCACAGGATGTAATCAGGGCTGTATGAAAGATGACTCCAAATACAAGATTTAACTCAAAATATATGTCAGCCATAGGAAGACGTACTTTCCACCTTTTATTCAGAAAAGACTTGTTATCTGTAGTTACATACAGGGGACCAGCTCCTCGTGTAAATCCGTGGAGTGCTGCTGAGGTGGAGTAAATGGTGGATCCAGGTTTGGATATATCCAAAAGGCAGAAAGGAGACGGGTCATGGCGTCTTCAGGGATTTCTGCAAGTTGGTCTGGTTTTTCATCATTCTTCTTTAAATAATATTAAAGCCAGAAAAGCCCAGCAGAGATAACGAGCATGTGATTGAAGCTACACAAAAATCTAGATGCCAAACAGCCTTTCCGTAGGAAGCGTGACAGCTCTAGAACACATCTCCCTGTTTGTCCTCCTCCCCGCGCTCGGCAGAGCCGTCTGTGCGGTGGGAAACACAGTTCCCTCCACTTGGGAAGCTCCCGAGTGAGGCTCTGCTACGCTGGGCCCCGGAGGTCAGCAAATCCCGGCCACGCCACACCAGACACGTGCTCAAGACCATGACCAAAGGATGCTCCAAAATGCCTACATTTCTGCTTTAAAATATAGTAAAGACACCAGATTTTGAGATATCTGATGGCCTATGATTTCTATCAAATGATGAAACTGTATAGCTGGAATTCAAGAGGGGAGAGGGTGGAGAACGAGGGCAAACAAAAGTAAAGAAAAATGCTCCTTTTTTATTTTTTTGTTTCTTAGGTTTGTATGCCGTCAGTTCTCTAGTTTTTCCTTGTTTATTTGGATTAATGTCTCTCATGAGGTGAAAAAGTCTATGTGTTTTTTGGAGCTGCAAGTCAAATAATCACCCATATCCAAAACTCGATTATAGAAACATCTGCTTAATGTCTGACGAGATGTTATTTTCTCAGTGTGACATTAAAAGGAAGTGCTCAATCTGAACCACCTAAAATTGCTTTAAATCATAGGATTCAGAGCATGTAGATAACATTCTGCATCCCCCTCTCATGAACTCCTGCAGGAAAATTGGAGAATATTCCATGACAGATGCCAACTAGGAGAACTCGGCTCCCCGCTTGCTGTGTGCAGGCGCCAATAAGGGGAGCTTTTCCTGCCGCAGTTCCAGTGTGCTGGTTGTGCCATTTATGTCAACGGCAAGACAGAAGTGAGGTTCATTCTGAAAAAAAAAATAATAGGTGGAAGCTTAGTTTAGGGTGTGTTTTGAGCACGCTCCAAGCTATACCTGTGCCATGTGTTTTACCTTCCCGGTACACAGAGGGCTGGCCCCATTCGTAGGTGATACAAATCCGTACGGATCTGTTGGACTTCAAGGAGGTCTGCAGATTTGCAGGAGATGAGAACATGACCACATGCTTCAGACCACAGAGTTGAAGCTGCTGATGTATGGTATGCTGAGGTGCAATCTCTAACGGCAGGTTTTATTTTAGGTCAGAAGAGGTTTTTGTTTCTAGCATAGGCAACTGAGAAAGGGATTTTTAACGGAAGTGTTGACACGACCTGAAAACACCAACAGGCTTGCTATGAATAAAAGTTTTATCAGCTGCTGTTACAACTTGGCTGTAGCAAACAGCAGTACTGAATTAAAGAGGTTTTAATGATTTATGGTGTTCTGACAAACCAGTCTTTCATCAATCTTGTGATAAAGCATAACTTTTCAGCAGGGAAAAAGTAAAGTTGTAAGGCTCCATGAAAAATATCTTAAGGAGTGAAACATGGCAAGTGTTTGGAACAGAAAACAAAATCAGCTCTTGAAGACATGAGGGCAGATTTGTTGAGCTGGTAACCTCAGCGTGGCTCCTGAGGGTTGCAGTCATTTTCCATTCACCGCAACTTTAAACCTTTTAATTTGCTTTATATCTGGGTAGATAAGTTCTGGTTTTGACCTTTGCATCTGAAGGGGAGACGGTGTTATTAAAATAGTTGCTGTTATTGTTAGAGATGTACCTATAAAGTGGCTGAAACTGTGAATTGCAGAAGCGCTGCTGCAGTACCGGGTGTCCCCGGAGGCCGGGTGCCTGTGCCTGGGTGCAGCCCAGCAGATTGGTGCAGCATGGACCCCTCGGTGGAGGCTGGAGATCGTCCAACGGCCTTGGTGTGCCCGCTGCTGTGTCCGTCAGGGGCCCAGAGGTGGGGGAGTGTTTGCAGAGAAGAGCAGAGTAGCAGCAGGAGGTACCTGGAGAAGAGAAGACCGAGAGGGATCTCATCAATGCTCAGCAAGAGCTAACGGGGGGGGTGCAAGAGGATGGGGCCAGACTCTTCTCAGTGGTGCCCGGGGACAGAACAAGGGGCAACGGGCACAAACTGGAACACGGGAAACTCCATCTCAACAGGAGGAGGAACTTCTTTGCTGTGAGGGCGGCAGAGCCCTGGCACAGGCTGCCCAGAGAGGTGTGGAGTCTCCGTCTCTGGAGACATCCCAAACCCGCCTGGACGCGTTCCTGTGCAACTGCTCGGGGTGACCCTGCTCTGGCAGGGCTTGGACTGGGTGAGCTCCAGAGGGCCCTGCCAGCCCCGGCCAGCCTGGGATTCTGGGATTCTACTGTTCTGTGTACCTGTTTGTGCCATGTGCCCCGTCTGTGAGTGTCAGCACCTCACCTGGAGCGGGTGTGGAAGCAGGCAGGAGCAGCGATGTGATTGTTACACCGGGAAGTGTCCGTTGCTGTGAGGAACACAATTTCCCAGGTGAGCACCCGAACGCAGGGAGGTTCTGCCGTGCAGGCCTGGCCCCGAGCAGTGCCCTTGGCCCGAGCCAGTGCAAAGGCACGGCTGAAAGCTGGAGGAGATGTGGGAAGGTGGAGGAGCGCTGCCGTCACGGCCAGCAGCCGCCTGCCTGTTTGTGCCACCGAGCCCGGTTCGTTAACATGGCATAATACAGAAGATTGCCGTGCAGATTGGCGCGGGGACCAGAGCTGCAGATGTCCCATTCTTTTAAATGGGTCTTTGTGTGCTGGAGATAATAGTTGGGAAAAACACTGCCAGAGACACTGCTGTCAAAACTGTTCCCAGAACAAAGTTCTGGTTAAATAAGCTGCATCATCAAGCAATGGAGGTTTTTGATTGTTTCAAAGTATGTTGTTATTCAGGATCAGACAGTATTATAGTAATGTGTCCCCGCTGAGCGTGGGGTAAGCATCACGGGTAAGTTGTGTGCAACTGCAGTCCTGCTCCCCGGAGTTGTCTCCGCTGGCGGTGGCGCAGCCTCCTGGCGCGTTGGGGCTGCGGGGGTCCCACTGTGGCCGCGGGCTCACAGCAGGGTGCCGTGAGGTCCCTCTGAACTGCGCCAGACCCATCGCCCACTGGGCCACCATCATCGTCAGGGAAGCTCTTCTAGGGACAGGTCTGAAATCTTCCGTCTTGTCCAGAACTCCCTCCGACAGGACCAGCCCTGAAGGGACGGTGAGGGGCTGCACGGGCTCCTGCAGTGCTGGCTGCCCTGAGCGTTTCCAGCCTCCTGCGCCCATTGAGCCAAGCCCTGGGTCAGCAACCGTGGAGAGGGAACACCTTTGAGGGACCAGCATCCTTGAGATGCTGGGTGCCTCCTCTGGGCCTGCTCTTGTAGGGGGGCTGCTCCTGGGTGGGGGTACCTGTGGTCTTCAGCCCCAGCCCTTTCCCCTTAGATCAGCTGATTTTACTGTCCTGGGTATCAGGTAATTATCAGTTTACTTTATGTTCATGATTTATGCTGCCCAAGGCACGCAGCTTCGTGCTGCCCACAGCTGCACATCCAGCTGTGCTTCTCGAGAGCACATCTGTCTGTCTGTCTGTCTGTCCTTCCACATTTGCTCATTTCTGGGTGTTGGGAGAGGAGAACATCTGCAGAGCCAGGCAGTGTTGTCAGATGGACCCAGCTGCCGGGTCATTGCTTTTGTCAGTGTCAACATGACTGTTGCGTTTTTGAGAACGCTTTTGGTAGATAAATCTGATTTGATAAATTTGAGGTGATTTTCGGCAGAGGTTGTCAGCGGCAGAGGTTCACACCTGATACTACCCATAACTCATGTGCTTTTGTGTCTTTGTAGGAGGTGCCTGGGTTGTCACAAGGCAGTAGCTGGGAGCCATCATGGTAATTACAGGGATTAAAGGAGTTTTTGACCAAGGGAGTGTCCCCACGGGAAGGCAGCAGATGGTTTTGGCACAGGTCACTTCCCGTTGCTTGTGGCCCTCAGGGGACCATGCCCCTGGCTGGACAGGGAGGACTTGGGAATGGACCCAAGTCCATGGCAGCAGCGGCTGAGCAGCTGGGGCAGCCCGAGCCGGGGGGTGCGGGGCCGTGCTGGTGATTCAGGGCCATGGCCCTGGCAGAGTCACCATCCCCTTCGTGTCTGCCCACGCCTGGCCTTGTGTGGAGTGCCACGGGGGATGACCTGGCTCCTTCCCAGCCACTGGGCTCCTTCCCAGTCAGACAATAAAGTCATGGACAGGCCTGTGGAAAGGAGGTAGATGCTTCCAGCAGAGCTTCATCCAGCTGCTCACCTTGGTTCATGTCTTAATGAATCCCTGATATTTTAATTAAATCACTGCAAATACACCTAGAAGGCAGCTTTAAGCTTTGCTCTCTTGGCTATTTAAAAAAAAAAAATAAATTGATGAGCTGGTTTTATTCTTGATGTTTGTGAGAACTGTAGAACAAGTTAATATTATCTTTTTAATTGCAAGTGTTACACAGATGTTAATTACCAGCAAAGATTGTATTTGAATTACCATCAGTGCCATCATGCAAAGCGGATAGGAAGATTGCTGTAAATGACGGGGTAGCCGCTACTGCGTCCTGTGCAGGGTGAGACCGTGGCCGTGTCAAATGCCTTTGGTTTCTCTTCAGGGTAGCACGATCCCAGTTTGGTACTTTCCTGAAAGCAGCTGAGAATTTTTTATTTTTTTTTTTTATAAATGGCAAGATTCTGCATGCAGCTCTTGGTACAGAATGCTCTCCAACAGCGAAGCAGGGGGGTCCCGGAGGTGCTGTGCTGGGGGGACCGGAGGGACATAGCTGTGGTGCCTGCAGCCCCATCCTGCCCACCGCCGGCACCGCGGCTCTGCCCGCTCTGCTCCCGCACGGACATCGCTCTGCCCATTATGGCATTAATTGCCAAATAAAGTCCTCTCCGCCTCTTCCTGCGTGGCAGTAACTGCCCTCCAGCTGATGGGACATAGCCGCTGCCTAAAGCACGGAGGCACTCGGAGCAGTGAAGCTGTCCTGGTTCGAGAGGTGAGCTGTTAGAGGAAAGCCCGTCTGGAGGAGATGGGCTTGTTAAAAACCAGTATTGGAGATTATTCTTTCAGCAGCAGAGCAGCAACGCATGACTTACAGTAAACCCTTTCTTACCTGCTTTACTGTCTGTTTGCTCGACCAACTCTGGTTTGCGAGAAACCAGCACTCACGATCTTCCCGCGCTTCTCTGCGAGGAAGAGCTGCCTGTCGCTGGTTTTGCAGTCTGTCTTCAAAGTCTTAAACCCTCACTGGGCGCCTGTGGGTGGTTTCCAGCCGTACTGGAGTGACTGGCATTTCACCCAGACGACGTTCCCCGCGAGCCCAGCAGTCGGGGTGGTCTTAGCAGAGGTGCAGTAAGCACGTGCCTATGTGCCTCTGTCACAAATTACCAGTTCTTTCTGTTTTCTCCACATTTCTGCTGTAACATTTGGTGATCAAAAATGCACTTGGTTCTCCAAAAAAGCTCGAGCTATTTATACATCATGGTTAGTGCTTCTTTATTGCTTCTGGCCCTTCAGAACAAAGAACTTTGCTCTTTCTGCTACAGAGGCTGCAAATCTCCCATTTCCTCGAGATCCTTCCCGAGGCTGCTGCCATGCTGTCCCCTGCAGCAGAGGCTCTTTTCCCCAGGCGGTCCCAAAGCCTACTGATGCTTTTGGGTGCCATGGGCAATTTTATTTTTCTGCTTCACATTTCAAGTTTCAACCTTTGAAGTAAAATGGCAGCTATATAGATATTATGGAAAACAGGGAGGGGTTTGGCCCCGGCAGCCTGAAGGGGAGAATGAGCACTGTCGGTGGTTCAGCCAGGGTCCAGCCTGCATCGCGGTGGGACGCAGCGCTGGGACATCGTGCTGGTGGCCCTGGCAGGTACAGCGACTGCTAGGTCTCGTTGAGCTTGCGCAGCAGAAGCGCTGCAGGCTGGACCGGGTTTTGCCCAGCGCTTCATGTCTTCTGCGCTGCCTTTCTCAGGCGGAGGCAGCGCCTGGCCCCAGGCCACTGGTGCAGGAGGTGGCTGGTGTTGGAGGTGACTGATATTTCCTTTGCTGGGTAAAAGCTTAGGGCCAGATTCTGGTTGTGCTTTTGCTTGTGATAATTCCTCATGACTTCATTGGGGTTGGCTTATTTTTGCGAGCTGAACACTGTTGCTCTTGGTGATTAATGGTTGGGGAGCGTGGCTGGGATCAAATAAGCTCTGCCAGAGGGATCGATGCGTCATCCCAGAGTCACAGCCATTTCCAGAGTGACCACTTAGAACTGCAGTGCTTTTCTTCTCTGGAGAATGGGAAATACGGAGACTTTTTTAACCATTTCAATATCTAACTGGAGTTTTGTAGGTTTTCCACATGGGGAGTCCAGAAATAAATACCCAAGGGAAGTCAGCAGAAGCTAGAGGAGAAATCGATATATGTGGGCAAGGTGCAACCACTCCAAGTAGGCATTTTTATGAGCTAGAGCAATGTTCAGCTGTGGTTTGCTCTTGTGCAGGATTAAGGTGTTTGCCGTTGGTGCGTAACGCTTGCCGATGCTGAGCCTTGACTCTACTCTAAAAACAAAATAAGTGAAATCCAGCTTTGTACACTGAAACTTGCTGATGGCTCTCAGCTGAAGTCAATAAAGTGTGTACGTAAGGATTACAGCGCCTTTGGCTCGTCTTTCACAGGCAGAAGCCACAAAGAGGTTCAAGAAGAAAACCTGCTGCTCACAGTTGGGAAGCAAAAGGAAGATCTTGGGAAGCAAAAGGGAGATCTTGGGAACCAAGCTGTGGGCACCCGCATCCGACGTGACGGTAACGTCCTGCAGAGGAGAGGATCGCGGGTGCCTTGATTGAAGAGGACATCTGCATTTGCAGAGGGAAAAATAATCTTTGTGCTGCCGAGATCAAGCAATCTCAAGTATTTATCAGCTCCGCAGATCCTGCCCAGAATGCAAACTACTTGCTTTTGTTTGAGCCCTGACAAATTGCGCTGCCCCTTTATAATTAGTTTGAGATAACTCAGGACATGCTATTAAATGATTAGATGACCTTTCATCTGAGCAGGGATTTCAGCCCGTTTGATTCCTTCAGAATCAGCAGGAAAAAAGTTCCTGGATTTCTAAAGGAGGAAAGGCAAAGCCTGCCTGAGAGAGAGCAAGTTGGACTGAAAACCGTACAGAGCAGCAAAAATGTGGACGATTGAAGAAAGTATCCTAAATTAACAAGAACAAAAAAAACTTCCAAAAAGGACATAATGTCTGAGCCCCCTGGACACCAGAACACACCCAAATCCCAGCTCTCCGCTTCCACGCCGACTTACACCAGGGTTGGGTGGAAAATAGAAATAACTCCTGCAAGCAGGAGCTGAGTGAGTGATGCAGGGGAATAAGAAGCCAAATAATTCCTGGCAGGTTATGGACTTGGTTTCTGCGTTTGGTGCTTAATCCGCGGTGTGATGGAGAGTGCTTTGATCCTACAGAATAAGGTTTAGGCTGAGGCTTTGTCCTAAAGTCAGCTTTGTGTGAGGGTGTAAATGGTGCGTATGCTTCCTACTGAAAGAGCAAGGTTCATCCCTGCAAATTACAGTCATGGTGGGGGTGGTAGTAGAAGACAAACTGGTCAAAACTCTAAGTCCCTCAGTTATCTTCTGCTTATTTAGTCCTAGTATTATTTTTTTGTTTGTTTATTTTGGTTTCTAAATGTTAAATTATGGTATAAAATTTGAAATTCTTAATGTTTTCCCTGGATCAGCTGGAAGCAAGTGAAAATAAGCGACGACCAAGCTGACTCTGGGACAGCGGTTCAGGGCCCTGCCAGCTCTTCCCGCTCCAGAGGCTGCTGGTCGTTCGTTCTTCTCAAATTAAAGCTGGTCCCTTTGTCCCCCTGCTTTGATTTTCAGATGCTAGGGGAAAATCAGGTGAGCTTTGGGTGCTGTGCCATGTTTCCATGCGGTGTCTGTTTGCCTCCCGGGAGCGTTGCCGGAGCTTGGCACGGCACTGCATGGCACGGCACGGCATGGCGGAGTCCTCCAGGCGCCCGGCGCTGCGCAGAGGAGGAATGCAGCCCTGCCGCAACGCGGGATGCCTGGCTCCTGCCGCGGGGCTTCCTCCTGGCTTCCCATCCCTGGACTTTTCGGCTCTTCTCTTGCCCCTCTCTGTCTCTTACTGGGACAGTTCAAAGGGACGGATTTAGTGTCAGCTCAGCAGAGGGGGAGACGCTCTGGCAATGGGAAGCCACAGGGTCGGCTTTGCAGCGAACGAGGTTGGGGACATTCTCCTGGCGTGACAGCGGGGGTGGCAGGAGCAGCGCTGCGTGTCTGCCCTCGGGAGAGGCACCGGCAGGAATCTCCTGGGTGCTGCACTGATGTCAAACGAAGTCAGGCTAAATGCGTGACTGCTTTCGTGACAAAAACAAACTTTGTGCACAAAGCGGAGAGGCAGCTCTGAACTCTTCTGCTCACGTACTGCGTTTTTTAATGATAACTCCTACCTCAAGGAAAGGTATTTCAAGCCAAGAGTCAGTTTTCCCTGCCCGTTACGTTTTTGATACCACCTAGGTCAGTGGGCCTCATTAGTCCCCTCTAAATTGATGAGATAGCTGGGGCTGTTGAGTGGAGACCGAGATTGTCCCAGATTCAGATGAGAAGACTCTGCCAGCTATGGTGACAATACAGGCGTTGTCATTGTCTGGGGCCCCATAAAGTGAGATCGAACTGGGAGATGTTAAATGCACATCTCATGTCCTGAATCGCAAATGCAAGCTCCAAACCCTTTATGCCTTTAATGCAATAAAAGCAAAGGCAGCTGTATACAAACCATTTGGCAGCAGCTGAATGTTCAGGGTATCTGGGACTCTATTAAATCTTTCATGTGCCATGTCTTGAGCAATATACTACCAGCTGATGCCTGCCTTCTGCTTCGCAAATCTGGCAGCATTACGTACAATTTTTTCTAATGGCTGTATTTAACCACTGAAAATTTCCTTTGTGCGGCGAGGGACCGCATCATGCAGAATGAGGACAAAGTAGTCTCTTCTTTCTGCTTTCTTGCGTTGCTTTGCATTGTAGATCTGCTTGAAGATGGACTGAAATTAATTTAAAAAACCACTCTGACTTGTTACCAAGTAGACGTTTACTCCTTCCCCAGGAACAGATGCATGAGCAGAGAAGCACAAAAAGAAAAGACTGGGGCACTGCTGTCTGGGGGAGGTGAGGACGCGTTTCTGAAACCAGGGGTGTTTTAGGAAGGGTCTGTGGCAGAGGGCCGAGGCAGCCGAGCCTGGCCGGGGCAGCACCGACACCGGTCCTGGCCTTGCTGTGAGTCGCGTTGGATCCCTGCCAGGAGCTGTGTTAACGGGATCATTAGCCATTAATGGCTGTGGTAACTACAGCGGTACAAATAGAGCCTACCGGGGGCAGCGGAGACGTGCCCTCTCGCCCCGGCTGCCCCTCGGCTGCCGGCTGTGCCGCCCGGGAGCTGTGCCGTTGGGAGCACCGCAGCGGGCACCGCAGGCACGCGCCCCACACCACCTCCTGCTCATCCCAGGGGCTGCCCTGTCACTCCGGCGCTCGTGGAGCCTTGGGAGGGACATCTCCATCCACCCCCACGTTGGTGTTCTTCGCCAGAAAACAGAGAACAACAATTTCCAGAGGGCCTGAAACTGGCGTTGCTTTGTATGTAGGTGATGCTGTTCCCTTTCAGAGAACTATTTATTATGATTACAGAGTACAAGAAGTTTTCATCATTTTCTCATTTATTGTACTAAGTTTCCATTTTCCCTGCGGAGAAACAAGACGCAAATGACATAAATATAAAATGCAATGCCTGTTAAGATATTGCAAGTCACAACCTAAAAAAAAAAAAATAAAAAAATTTAGACATTAATGAGCTTCTAGCCAGAATGTGAAATAAACTGACATCAGGAAGGAGTGTTGTTCAGGGCCTGGATGGCTGTTATTCAAAGGTTTGTTTTTAGAGAAGTTAGATGACTATGTTTGAAAGGGATATTGTTAGGTCTTTTCTGCTGAAGGAATTTATGAAATATAAAGTTATTTTTGCCTTGTTTATTAAATGAACAACCAGTTTAGTCTGCTTTAGGCAGGGGTCAGATCCTGCTGGTGCTTTGCATTGGACGAGGTAGTTCATTATTGTGAATTTGCGTGAAGCAGGGTTTTACCATACGTGTCTGTTAGGAGCAGTCCCTGGCAGCGGTAGCTGATGAGCTTTGCTCGCCTGCAGGCGCTGGGGGCGACAGTGCCATGCGGGGGGTCGGGCCAGGGACCCCGGTTCTTGCCGATAGCTTGGAGGCGCGCGGGGCAGGGCAGCCTGGCCATAGCTCGGCGCAGGGCACGGCTCTTGGGAGAGCATGCCATCGGCAACACCGCCACAGGTGAGGGACGGGCAGCCGGCAGCGGGGGTCAGCAGGGGCTGAGCTGGGGTTTGGCCGCCGTGAGCCCCGCTCTGCCGTGGCCGATGCGCTCCCACGTCCCCCACGGGGGGCTCTGCCAGCGGTGCCCGAGTGCCACCAGAGAACATTGCTCCGGTCAAGCCGCCCGAGCAGTGAGCGAGCCTTTAGCATGAGGTCTGAGCTGTGCCTGGAGTTATTTCAATATGTAATTTTCCGTTCTTACGATAATTGCAATGACGATGGCAGAATAATCCCCGTAATTTCTGTGCGCATCACTAATTGGGATGTTTTTATCAGGCTAACGATAACCACCTATTATTTTGTCACCTTCTTGCTTTAATGTGTCCTCGATGACACTATATTATGCGCCATTAGCACTTGCAAATGGTTATTAATGGCAGTATTTTAGAAGTGCGGAAGAGTTCGGTGGCTCCCGTCTGTCTGCGGTGTTTTCTGCCCTCCACAGAAACGCGCTGTACTTGCTCCCGTGCTGCGTCAGTGTGACCCGCTCTCTAACAAGCTGCGTGAAGCCACCCCCAGGTCACCCTCCCTGCACCGCACCAGATGAAGGCGGCATGACCAAAATGCCAAATGACTTATTTTTCAAAGAAAATATAACCAGCGCATTCTAATAATGGGCATGCCTGATAATTAAAAGAGGACAGATGTAATTATACCAGAGGAAGAAATTTCATTAGTTCATTTAAAAATAGTTACCTTGATAACTAATTAGCTCTTTTAAATATAGTTATCTTGGTAATTAAGGTGTCATTAGTATCAGGAGGGGCACACCGATGGCAATGCTGGCTGGAAAGCCGTGCCAGCCCAGCGGGCTTCGTGCCTGTCGGCAGAGCGGGTGCCGAGGCCGGGTGCCGGGTTCCGCTGCTGCCCGAGGCTGCCGGGCTCTGCGTGCCAGGACGGGGACGGCTGCGAGCGGCGCTGGGACGCTGAGGTTTCGCGTGGGGACCCACCATGGCCTCCTGATGGCCCGGCCGGGAGAAGACGCCGTGGGGGCCAGTGCGGTGGGGAGCAGACCGGGCAGGGACTGGCCAGCAGCAGCCAGCTCGGTCCTCAGCCTGGCCCGTGCCCAGGGAAGGACTCATCGCGTTGGCCGTGGCGTGGTCCTGCCGCAGGCTGGGAGCCTGGGCTGGGAGCGCCGGGGGGGTGCTGGGGTACGGGGTCTTGCAAGGAGAGTGCTGCTGCGTTCCTGGGGGCACGGTGTTTCTGGTTGTTTTTAACAAATTTACGTTTTAATCGCTTTCTGCTAAAACAAGTAGGATTATTTTGACCTTTCAGAGCACAGCTACACACGCAATAGATTCAAACCAGTCTGCTGGGGGTTGGCAGCCGGCGGCCGCGAGCAGAATGGAGTCAAGGCTGGGAGAGAAGCCCCGTGATTGCCCAAAGCTGGTCTCCGTGCGGAGGCAACGAGGAGCACAAAGCTCTCCCCCACCGCTCCCAGACACCATTCCCTGATGGAAAGCTCTCCCCGGAGCCGTGCGCCACGTCCTAGGGGAAGCCCGTGTGTGGGTGCGCAGTGACAGGCAGGCGGGTGGGGTGGTGCAGCGCCCGGGGACACTGCGCCTGGAGCAGGGATGCTCGTCTCCCAGATCCCAAGTCACAGCCCAGGGATCAGGAGTATTTGGCAGCAGGGTGGAAGCGCTGAGCGCCGTGGGGCTCAGCCCAGTAGACCAGCGAGTGGGGATATGGAACATTTCACTAAATCTCATTTTTCCCTCCCCTTCTGTGGTACTTTAGGTGTGTATTGTGCAGAAGAGAGACACCGAGAAGATGTATGCCATGAAGTACATGAACAAACAGCAGTGCATCGAAAGAGATGAGGTTCGCAATGTGTTCAGGGAGCTGGAAATCCTGCAGGAGATCGAGCACGTGTTCCTGGTGAATCTCTGGTGAGCGTCTCCTCCCCTCTGCCTCCTGGGGCCGCCTGCCCTCAGCTCCTCACGGCGCCCCGTCCTCCCCATCCCCTGGGGTCAAGGACATCCGTGGGAGCATCCCAGTGAGCTGCTACCGTGGAAGTCCCTGATAATGTGAAATGCGTTCAGGAGACGTGGCACAGACGATACCTGAATGTTATGGCATCAAAGGTTTTAAACGCCTTAGCTTCGATTTTTCCATCAAAACCCCTGGGTGTTTTTCACAGCCTCCTTGCAAACACCACTATCACGTCCCTCCTAAGGGGCCCCCTGCCAATTTAACCGTAAAATATTTCTGTACCGTGGTGTGTTGGGGTGCTGGTGGGCTCAGGTATCTTCAGGCAGTACCGTGCTCCGGTGAGTGCCGGTAGAGAAATAGTCCCTCCCGTGTGCAGGGAGGTACTGAGAACTGGGACACTCTGGTGAATCGCATACTGTTTGGGGCCAAATTTTGTTGCAAGTAACAGCTTGAAACGTCAAAGAAACTAACATTTTTAGAGATGATGATTTATAACTTTTATTAATAGAAAAATGATACAAAATTTATAGTGTTTTACACAGTAAGTATTTGGTCCCTCTGTATTGTGTATAGTTTTTTACTGTAACTGTCCAGACAGGATGCATTTCAAAAGCATTACCCACTAAAGCTATTTGTTAGATTTCAGCCTGATTTGAGGAACTTTTTTTTTAAATTAGACCCTAAAACACTACCCGGTAATGAGGATAGTTTTTGCCAGTGTGCGCACAGTTGAGCTAGTATGGAGCAATTTGAAATGTAACTATTTTTAGTGATCAACTGCTTAAAAAAAGTTATGAGATCTCTTCACATCATCAGATTCATGGCCTTCTGCTGGAGAAAGACTAAGGACAAAAAAGTGCTTTGCAACAGGTTCACTGGCCAAATAAAATATATTCCTGTAGACCTCAGGTATATCACGACCAAATTTTGCACGCCATAAATTAATTTACAAGTTTTAGAAAATGGTGTTCAGAGAGCACAGAGAGTGTCATCGAGGCAGGTAGGTGGTGTTTCCAACCCAGCAGGTTTTGAGATGGCCTAAAAATTTGTGCACCCACAACCACAAGGAGAAAATAGTAAATGTAAAATAAAGGGCATGCTTACTTGGAAAAGAATGGGTAAGCAAAAATGATATATGACATAAAAAATACAAGGAAGTGCGTCTGCAATGCACAGTGCACAGAAATCTCCTTCAGATTGCCAGGGTTTTGTTACTATTGAAATGGGGGTTTAAGGCTGGCGTCGGTGCCTCGTGAACGGCTCCCGGGTTTCACAGAGGCAGAAGAGGGGCACAAGCAGCAGTTTTCCCGGGGGAGGCTGCGCACCTCGGGTGGCCACGGGCCTCCCCTCCTTCTCTGGGCATGTCAGATGCGCGGCAGGCTGGTGGGCAGGAAGATTTTCAAAAATTCAGAAAGTTTTATACCCAAAGTGACGGAAGTTGATAATACATTCTTTTTGTTGGTCCATTACTCCAGAACAGCCAAATAAGTTAATATTTATTTTTTCAGCATTTTAGCAATTGCAAATTAAATGGAGCTCAGTCCAGTTGGTGGCCAGTCACGCGTGGTGTTCCCCAGGGCTCATTATTGGGGCTGGTTCTGTTTCATATCTTTATCAGTGACCTGGATGAGGGGATTGAGGGCACCCTCAGTAAGTTTGCAGATGACACCAAGTTGGGCAGGACGTTGATCTGCTAGAGGGTGGGAAGGCTCTAAGAGGGACCCGGACAGACTGGGTTGAGGGGCTGAGGCCAATGGTGTGAGGTTCAACAAGGCCAAGTGCCGGGTCCTGCCCTTGGGTCACACCAACCCCATGGACGCTCCAGGCTGGGGGCAGAGCGGCTGGAGAGCTGCCCGGCGGAATGGGACCTGGGGGTGTTGGCTGAAGATGAGCCAGCAGTGTGCCCAGGTGGCCAAGGAGGCCACCAGCATCCTGGCCTGTGTCAGGAACAGTGTGGCCATAAGGACTGGGGCAGTGCTGGTCCCCCTGTACTGGGCGCTGGTGAGACCCCACCTCGAGGGCTGTGTCCAGTTTTGGGCCCCTCACCACAAGACAGACCCCGAGGGGCCGGAGCGTGTCCAGAGAAGGGCAACGGAGCTGGTGAGGGGTCTGGAGCACAAGTCTGGTGAGGAGCGGCTGAGGGAGCTGGGGGTGTTCAGCCTGGAGAAGAGGGGGCTGAGGGGAGACCTTCTCGCTCTCTACAGCTCCCTGAAAGGAGGGGGCAGCCAGGGGGGGTCGGGCTCTTCTCCCAAGGAACAGGCCATGGGACAAGGGGAAACGGCCTCCAGTTGTGCCAGGGGAGGTTTAGGATGGATATTGGGAACGATTTCTTCCCTGAAAGGGTTGTCAAGCGTTGGAAGAGGCTGCCCAGGGCAGTGGTGGAGTCGCCATCCCTGGAGGGATTTAACAGCCGGGCAGACGTGGGGCTGAGGGATGTGGGGTAGTGGTAACTTGGCAGTGCTGGGATAACAGTTGGGCTAAATGATCTTAAAGGTCTTTTCCAATCTAAATGATTCTGTGAAATATTTTTTTCCAACCAGGAGTGAAATTCATAAGAAAACTTGCTCTCAGCAAATTTTTCCCTTTCAGCTCATACTTTTAGAATAAGCCTACATTCAAGATGAGAGCAGAAGTGTGTGATTCATAAGTATTATACAATCCCACATACTCTTTCCTCAGAAATACTGTCGCCAAATATAACAATTGAACATTGTTTTGTGGTGTATCCTCACTGCTATCAGTCTCCTGCGTGATCCATTGCAGATTTAGAGAGGCGTTTTACTCTACAGTAAATATAAATCTCTTTTTCTGTTTTTTATGGTTAAATTAGCACTTGTGTTTTCCAATTCTTTTTCAGGATCGGCAGAGATATTTTAGGTATAGGTTTATGAGATTGTTCACAATTGAAAATGGGGAGTTTCTCTGGAGCGTGAAAGCCCCGAGCTCTGCCTGGGCTCTGCGGGAGGTGGCAGTGGCGGGGCGAGGGGGGGTGATGACGATACGTACCTCTTCAGAGGATGTGTCGCTTAGGGTACCAACGGGTTAAAAAGCAAGACGGCTTTTTGAGTTGCACTTGCTTAATTAGAAAGGTGTAAATAGTGAAGGGGGCATCTGCTGGTAGTGGGGGTGTTGGCAGTTTTCGCAGGAGCTGTGTAATTAGGAGCGGGAAAGAGCCTGACTTGGCTCTGTGACTCCCGTGCTCGCTCACGCCGCACCGGTCCCACAGGTACTCCTTCCAGGACGAGGAGGACATGTTCATGGTGGTGGATTTGCTTCTCGGTGGCGACCTGCGCTATCATCTGCAGCAAAACGTTCAGTTTACGGAAGAAACGGTCAAACTCTACATCTGTGAGATGGCACTGGCTCTCGACTACCTACGAAGCCAACATATTATCCACAGGTAACCACGCAGTCTCTGCCTCGCAGTCGGCAGCCGCTCGTGGCTGGTCTGGGGTGGGCGACGCTGTCTGTGCTGCGGGGAGGTCCCTAACGCCATGGGTGTCCCTGTGCTGGGGACCTGCTGGCATTAAACCGCGCCGGCAGCGCCGGGCCTGGGCACCCTCCGGCCACTGGTCCTGCTGCCCGTCACTCAGAGGGAGCCTCACGCTTTGCCAGGGCTGAGCGCCTCTCCCGGGACGGGTTTCCAAACGATCGAGGGCTTCACAGAAATAGGCCCGGTCTTGTGTTGTTAATTTTATGTGGAAAAAATGCCCAAACAAGTCCGATGCTCCCACTTTTTTGCCTGGTTGCCCAGTAAAAGCGTATTTCTAGTTCATCATAAAGAGACTTGTCTCACGTTGGGGTGTTTTTGTTTTATACCTTTCTAATTTTTGGTAAATAAAAAAGTTGCAGGTTTTTTGCTGTAGAGTTGCATCCTTGAGCTGACAGACATTTTATCTTGCTGTAACCTTGCTTCTTTTCCAGGGATGTGAAACCAGACAACATCCTCCTCGATGAGCAAGGTAGGACGTCCCTGCCTTGCTGTGTCTGTCTCCTTCATCTGAGGGACAGAGTCTTTACAGGCCTGAATACTGTGTGTCTTTTTATCTGGAAAAAGTGTGGAAAAGGCACCGCTCCTCCTAACTGATCAGCGTTTGCCCGGACGTACCTGTGCATTGTAATGCCAGGGAAGACCCACCAAGGGCGGCTGCTCTCCTTGTGCCCCCACCTCGCTTCGCCCCCGCTCTGCCGCCTCTCTCGCTGGTGCCTCAGTGCACAGGTCGCCCATGCCAGAGATGCGGTACCTGGCATCGTGGAGGGCACAAAGCACAAGAACTGAGTTTGTTGAGTTTTAGAGCAAGTGATCTGCACATACACTTTTAGGATAGTTTTGATGTCTTCCGGGGGGGATGGATCTGGGCTGAGCCAGGTGGAGCAAGTTCAGGAACTGGCTGAGAGCATCTACGGGAGCATCCACTGTAACACTGTCTCAGTGGCCCACACAGGAGCAATACCACAGGAGATCCTATAATGAACCTCTCTTCCAGCAGTAGATCCTATAAAACGAAGACACAATCTCTCAGGCTCCAAACCACCGAAGTTTTATCATAAAGCCTCATAAAAACCAAAACCTGCACTTGCATGGAAGTTAATTAGGAAATAGCATAGGGTGTAAAGCCCAAACACAAATGGGAACAAGGGGATGTAAGGGAAGCGTCACAGGACGAGGCAGTTCGGGATTTACACACCGCTTCCATAGCTGCCTTGTAGACAGAGAGCAGCAAGTAGCCTCCAGAGGGGCAAGTGGGCGGTTTTCTGTATGCCAGGCTGCCTTGGAAATACTGGCCTTTTCTGAATTTTAACTTTCAGTCCTGATGACAGAGAAAGTAGAAACAAAGACAAGGTGTTCGAGCACTTTTTGAAGTATCTTAATGATTTCTTAGTACTGGCGTAGGGTTTGGGAAGTGTTGTTATGGTTTCGTTCAGCTGTATGTCCAAATTTGCTGTGGTCTATATGGTGGCAGTGGAGTGTTTCAGCGCCGGGACTTTGGGTGGTTGTGGTTCAGTGGCTTTCATCAAAAATGGCTCTAGGGTTTTAATCAATGTGACCAAGGCAACATTTAGTATAGCTCTGTTGTCTTCTTCCCTGGCTGTAGTTCCTGGCTAGAGCAGTTTGACCAGGTGCTGGAGCTGGTGTAGGTTACTGGTTGGCTCCACGTGTGGTTTAAAACCAAGACTCAAAGCCAGCTTGCATTTCATCAGCTGGCCCGCCCGAGGTCCTGGGAAAGCACCAGGGTCTGTGGCCATTCGGTGGGGTCTGTCCCCGACCTGCCTGCGCCCGTGCCACACCGTCCGAGGGCAGGAGCTTATGAAAAGGAATGTGTTCTGACTCTGCATTGCCAATGTTCTGCGCTGCCATTAATTCCTTCTTAAAATGTGTCTTTATTTAAGGTCATGCACATTTAACAGATTTTAATATTGCAACAATAATTAGGGACGGTGAAAGAGCAACTGCATTAGCTGGAACAAAGCCATACATGGGTAAGAACTAATAGCTGTTCCTTACATCTGTATTTTACATTTCGGTGTGCTCACCGCATGCTGCCTGACAGTCCCTGTCCGTCACAAAGGCACCGAATTAATTTAGCACATTAATGCATGTGCCCAACTCATTCAGCGGAGCCTAATCGTTTGAAAAGTGAGACTCCCGGGGTGAACGAACGGCTGTCAGCACACCCTCCCCTTCCCGCCCTGCCCTCCCCACCCCCCGGCTGGGACCTGCTGCGGTTCCTGCCCTCCCTTGCCCGGCTGGGAGGGCTCCCCCCGTCTGCGCCCCAAAACCCAGCTGCCAGCGAGGGCAGGCTGCTGCTGCTCACCCTGCTCCCCCCGGCTCGCAAAGCCTCCCCTCAGCCCTTAGTGCGTAAAAGTAACCCTAAGGTTCACTACTGAAATAGAAACAAACTGAAGTCAGCAAATAACCTGTTGCATTTTGCCCTTTCTCTTCAGCCCCGGAGATTTTCCATTCCTTCATGAACGGCGGGACGGGCTACTCCTTCGAGGTTGATTGGTGGTCGCTGGGAATCATGGCTTACGAGCTGCTGCGGGGCTGGGTAGGGCTCCCGGCCCCTCCGAGGTCGAAGAACGCGCTTTCTGAACAACTGGAGACAGGAAAAGGAATTTCTTCTCATCTGTCCGTTTTTTCCCCCAGAGACCGTACGACATCCACTCCAACAACCCCGTGGAGTCTTTAATTCAGCTCTTCAGTACCGTCAGTGTTCAGTACTCGTCTGTGTGGTCAAAAGAAATGGTTGCTCTATTAAGAAAGGTAAGTCGTCCTGCTGGCATGGCTTACATTGTACATTAGCTGCAGTGTGTGTGGGACTAGCTGGAAAATGTTCAGTGTATTAATAAATAATGTAAAATCGAAATAGGACTAATTTTTATTACTTTGATCAGGCTTAAGCACAGATTAATCTTGTGTTTTGTCTGTTTATTATCCCTGTAATAAGATGCGTTAGTTTGATAGCAAGGGAAGGAAGAAGGCTGGTTGTGGTGTGACAAAGGACTGCGCCCTTCCAGCATCCCCCTCTGTGATCGGCGTAACCCAAAAAGGCAGCGAGACAGTTCTGTGTGACGGAGCAGCGTGTGCTGAAAGAGGGGAGACTGAGATGAGATGTGAGGCAGAAATTGTTTGCTGTGAGGGGGGTGAGCCCCTGGCCCAGGTTGCCCAGAGCAGCTGTGGCTGCCCCATCCCTGGAGGGGTTCAAGGCCAGGTTGGACGGGGCTTGGAGCAACCTGGGCTGGTGGGAGGTGTCCCTGCCCAGGGCAGGGGGTGCCACTGGGTGGCCTTTAAGGTCCCTTCCCACCCAAACCGTTCTGTGATTCTACGCTGCATTAGCTGCTCCTTCTCACCAGTTCTGCCAGGCCGAAGGGTCTGATTTGGTGTGTTTGATTGTGAGAACTGTCTGGGGGGGTTCCATACCTATGGATGACCTGCTGCTTTTCTTGTACCACACACAAAAAGTTGCTGGTTTGGTGTGGAGGCTGTAGGATTAGCTTCTGCTTGCTTGAGAATTCAGAAAAGTAGCTGATGGGTGCGCTATAAAAAAGATGTTCACAGTACTGACAGCAAATAAGTGACTCCAGTCTAAGTTAATGTTGGGTGGACAGTGCACATAATTAGATTTTGTTTTAATGAGAAGCAGCATTGTTAGTTATGACCGCACCGCGGCATTCAGCAGGTTCACATTGCCATCTGCTGGGCTGCAGTCGGGCTTCTGGAGACCGGGCGGGAATTAAACGTCTCACCAGGAAGATGCCAGCAGCCACCTCAGCCTGGCAGGGCCCCCGTGTGCCCCTAAAGCACCGGGGTTTCTGTGCTCGGGGTGCCCCAGCCTGGGGGGCTGTGCTGGTGCCCAGGGTGATGTCGGGCACCGTGTTGCCCACCCCTGCAGAGGGTCTCTGCCAGCCAGGGGCAGCTCCCGCTCCCTGCTGCGGCGCTGCAGCTGTGCTGGCTTCGACGCCCCGTCTCTCCTTCCCGCTGGGCCAGTGCCATTGCAGCAGCCTTACCTGGGAATTGGGAATTCCCCCCTTTTCATTTTCAAGGTGATGATAATTTTATATTGTTAAAAGTGTCTGAAGAGTTCCCCTGGCGGCAGCTGCTGGTCGAGGCGGTCTTTCCCCTGCCCCTTTCACAAGCATCCCTGTGCTCGGGCGCTTGGTGGGCTGTAGGTACAGTGACCATTGCCTGCTTCTTGCACAGCTGCCTCGGTGCTGGAAGAATACTCACTGCTGCCTTTATTTTCTGCAAAAAGGTTGTAACCACCTATAATTAGCTTGCCTAGCATTATGCTATAGCTTTTTAAAGGAAACAGCTCTAGATGGGCATTTTGTAGAGGTGCTGCCGTAGGTGTCCAGCAGTCAGGAGCCCACACACGCTCAATTTGCCGATGCCCAAAACCGAGCTGGCACAGCCAGAAGCCAGCACTCCAACTGTAGGTGCTCTGGAAAAATGGCAAGAGCTGGTCCAGAGGTGGGGTGTGGCTCCGGCACTGGTGGCGGTGGCATGCAGGGGGTCGGCTCCTGGAGAGGGAGAGGGTGGCACAACTCGCCTGCCACGAGCATCCCACACCTGGGAGACGGGGGACACGCACGGGGCGCTGAGGATGCCCTGCAAAGGGGGCATCAACTGAGCTTCGCTGGAGATTGTCACAGGGGGAGACTAGGCAGAGAATTTTCTGGAAGCCCTACCCAGACCCTGTGTTAGATGTACCTCCACGTTAGATGTACCTCCAGCAGCGCTGGAAGTGTAACTCAAGCCAGCTGAGCATACACTGCTCAATTCTTTGAAAAATCAGGTGTGTCCTCAGAGTGGTGTCTCAGCGGATCGAGTGATGGTTTTGCATGTTTTTCTCTGTGTTTGGTAATCCGTGTGTGTGATAAACAGCGTAGTATCCCCTGGTGCCACAGAAGTGGTGTGAAAATAGGACATGTGGAGGTTGAAACTGAAACGATGAGCCTCTGGGGGAGTCAACGTCTGTGCAAAGGAGCAAGGTCTGTCCCTGGCACCGGGGGAGTGCGTGGGGACGGCAGGCCCGGGTGCTGTGGGGAAGGGTCGTGCATCACAGGTGGGCACGGGAGGAGCAACGCCGCACTGGTCCTAGAGTTCACGGAACCGTATTTTCGGCTGTCGGGTTTCACAGTCTCCAGAAGATTTTTCTAGTGTGTTTTTTTCTGTAGTCTGTTACGTATTTCCCGTGACAGAAGGGTCGCTGCATGGCTGAACCCTCTGAGTCGTCCTAAAGGCAGGCTGCTGCTGGGCTCCTTTTCTTTCTCCTCCGATGGAAATGCTTTTCTCTCCCCAGCTGCTGACGGTGAACCCCGAGCATCGCTTTTCCTGCCTGGCCGACATTCAGGCCTCGGCGTACTTGTCCGGCGTGGTCTGGAGCGATGTCAGCGAGAAGCGGGTGGCACCGGGCTTCGTCCCCAATGTAAGTAGGAGTGACCTGCGTCCCGGCCCCGAGCAGGGGCCGCTTCTCATCGTTAGAGGAACCACTGCGTTCAGCAGAGGCTTTCTGACGGAGAAGTAGATTCTGAGCGTATTTGCTGGAAGTGTCTCTTCTGTGCCTGACGCGTGTTGTGTCCCATGTCCCGGCAGAAGGGCCGCCTGCACTGCGACCCCACCTTCGAGCTGGAGGAGATGATTCTGGAGTCGAGGCCCCTGCACAAGAAGAAGAAGAGGCTTGCGAAGAACAAGTCGAGGGATAACAGCAAAGACAGCTCGCAGTCTGTAAGTGGTTTCTGGGGTAACGGCCAGCCAGGAAAAAAGGCTGAGCTGCTGAATTTGGGGGTGTATAGCAGTAGTTACCGTGACAATGCAGATTTATTTTGATAAAAACATTTGCCCGGTGGAGTCTTCTCAACAACCAAATGTTCCTCTTATGTAAGTTTGATAAAACTCTTTCACAGTAATCTGTACTTTGGAAAATGAAATGAGAAACAGAGGTCAGGGCACACCGGTCAAGAGAAAAACTGGAAAAAAAAAATACACATCCTTATGATCTTCACCTTTCTGAGAGGCGCTGCCCCGTGTCTGCGCTGGGGTGGGGTTACTCGGGAGCAGTGTATCCACGCGCTGGTGACAGCCACGCAGGAACATCCAGCCAGTCCGTCCGGTTTTGGGTCACTGTCCCGCGTTTTGCCTGGCCATGCGAGCTGTGCCGGGTGAGCCCTGCGGCTCTGCCGGGCTCCTGTGCCGGCAAGCTGTGGCTGTGCTGCCGGGGAGGCCGGGACGCGAGCGTGGGAGAGGTGTGCCCGCGAGTGCTTTCTGCAGGGGGGGACCCATTAGCCAGGAAACCAAGCTAGAGATGCGATGCATTTGTGTCTTCTTTTCACTGTGGGAGTCACGGTGCTTTTATATCGCGGGGGAGATAAATGCAAAAATCTTGGGTTTACAGAGCGGACACGTCCCAGGAGTAAATCAGCTCCTGAGGCAGCAGAGCCGGTACTCGGTCCTGCAGCACCCGGGGGTCTGTAAGCGGTGTCTGCAGGCAGGGTGCTGTGCCGGGGAGGCCAGAGAGAGCAAACACGCGTCACCCACCGTTCCTGCTTCCCCCGCGCAGTGCCTCTGAGCTGCCCGAATCCCAGACTCAGGGAGCAAACATTGCTCCCCCCGGCGAGGCCAGGACCATCCGCTGTCTGAGGGCAGGAGGGAGCGCCGGGCAGGACTTTGCCTGTCTCATTGTCTCCACCAATTAACTGCAATGGATCCCTTCCCTCTTCAGCGGGAGTTAATGCTGCGATCAATGACACTTACTGTAAATGCTGAAGAATAAATCGGGAAGTGAGGGAGGAAAAAACCAGAATAAGCAAATTTGCAAACACTTCTCAGAGGTTTTGCTGCCAAGAGAGTGCAGGGCACTTTGCCTGCCCCCACCCATGGCCCGTGGCTCTTCATGGTGAAGGACTTCTTCCTAACGCCCAGTCTGAATCGACCCATCTCTGGTTTTAATCCATTCCCTCTAGTCCTACCATTACCCGGCATCCTAAAAAGTCCCTCACCAGCTTTCTTGGAGGCCCCCTTAAGATACTGGTAGGCCACTGTAAGGTCTCCTCGGAGCCTTCTTTTCTCCAGACGGAACAACCCCAACTCTCTCAGTCGGTCCTCATCGGAGAGGTGCTCCAGCCCTCGGATCATCCTTGTGGCCCTTCTCTGGACACGTTCCAGCACGTCCATATCTCTCTTGTAGTAGGGGCTCCAGCACTGGACGCAGTGCTCCAGGTGGGGTCTCAGTGGAGTAGAGGGGGAGAATCACCTCCCTCGACATCCCCGCAGGCGTGCGAGCAGCGTACTGGCCCAGCCCCTGGGGACCGTGCACAGCCAACTGTGGGACAAGGTGCCACTTTGTGTTCTTGCAAGGACTCACAGCCACAGGCTTTGTGCTGGTCTCTCCCCGGTGCTGCCTTTCCTTCCTGTGGGCAGACAGGACTCCCCAGACCAGAATACACAGATAAACGTGTTGTGTTTATCTGGAAAACCGTGTGTGCTGTCTGTATTTTATGGAGAACTCTGCTCACTGCAGATCAAACAAGCTACCGGTGAAAGCCATGAAGGCAATCAGTGGTGCTGCTTCCATCATCTGTTTTGGCTGAAGTTCCTGGTGGCCGGGAGGCTCCGTGCGTACAGCTGGAAGCGCGGCCGTGCTGGAGGTAGCAATGCCATGGAAATGGGGCTGCTTATGCCTGTATTGTTTTTCCTCAACAGGAAAATGACTATCTCCAAGAATGCCTTGAAGCTATCCAGCAAGACTTTGTCATCTTTAACAGAGAGAAGTGAGTGTGCGGGGTGTTGTTTTTTAAGGAAAAAATACTCTTTTTCCTGACTTCCCTTAGGAATCAGAGTGCCGGTGCCTGACATCTCGCTGCCGGCTTAGCCCTGGGTGACTGACATCAGCCGAGGAGCTCAGGCGCTGCCTCTCTATGAAGAGCAGTTCTCACCAAAAAGGGAGACAAGATCAGGGATTATTAATCACTACCATAAAATAAAACATGCTGCAGAGCCACTTCTGGGATTTAACATAAGTATGTGACACTGCTTCAGTTCCCCCGTTGCATCTCCTTGTCCATCCTGCTTTTAGAGGATGAAGTTTTGGAAAATGAAGGCAAGGAACATGCTAAAATCTGTGCAGGTCATGAGTGGGCAGTGAAAGTGCTGGAGTTAAAGCAGCTGCTTTTCCCTGTGCTCGAGCACACTCACATGGGAACGTTTAGTTCCTAAGGGAAGCAGGAGACGGCTCCATGGGGAGGCGGTGGGTGGCCGGGAACCTGGCCACGGCACAGGGCACTCCTGGCCAAGGTCTGGGTGGGCAGCGCTCCCGAAAGCTGAACCCTTGGAGGTCATTGCGGAGTATTTCAGAGTGTTTCAGTGTGTTCTGCTGATACGTTGGTCCCTGTCATGGCATCTTATGTGCTCTGCATGCTCTGGGAAGATTCCTCTCGTTTACCGTGGCTCTGCTGTAGGCAGCCGATGAGGAGCGGTGCCTGGGCGGCCCGGGGCGTGCTGGCTGCTGCAGCCCACCTTCGCAGCACTCCTGCGGGTGGTTGATCTGGGTACGACTGTAACGCCCGGTTCCTCTGCTCTGCGCAGGCTAAAGAAGAGCCAAGAGACGACGAGTGAGTCCATGTTCCCCGCCGAGACCACCGACGAAGCCGAGACGGAGGCCGAGTCTGAGACCTCCAACTTGAACATGTGCAGCTCCGTCTGCTCCTCAGCGGGCAGCAGTTAGGCTGCAGCCGCCGGGCGAGGGCCGCTGGCCCCCGCCGCGCCAAAAACCCGTTCTCAGGTTGCGCTGAGCACCACAGGCTGTCCTCCGATGCCACCGGAGAGCACCGACAATGTCTTGCCAAGCTGTAGCAAAACAGATAGTTCTTACAGAACTGCATTCCTGGATTTAACGGATCGCCAGTTCGGCACGCTGGCTGCCTGTCGTGGGTAAAGATACTTGCTATGCAACTTGTCGAAGGAGGTAGATCAACTTCTTTACTTGTTCTTTTTTAATGTCAGATCGCTGATCTGCACATGTTTTTACTACAGTAAGATGACAAGGAAAGAAGTTACGTCCGTGGGTACAAGGGAAGACACCGAGTGGGTGTGGAGAGGGAGGGAGGCTGAATAAATAGGAGGTTTAAATTTTACTTTGCCACTCCCTGTTCGTAAAGGCTGCCACAGGGACACGCAATCCTCGTGGACATGGGGGCAGCCCCGGGCCCCCCCGGGCTGTGGCAGGCGGCACCAGCTCCTGGGAGCCTCCAGCTGTTGGGTCCTGCAGCACAAGGACATCCCAGGCGCGTCCTTGTCCTCTCGTCACCTGTCACAATTCCTTTCCCAACTCGGGCAAATATACGTGTTTTGTGCACTCCATGGATTCTTCTGGGGCTGGGTAGCGATTAAACATGTAATTGAAATGCAGAATGTATTTAAAATATTTGCTTTCTTCACCCAGCTGCTGCGCGTGGCGAGGAGCTGTGGGAACGGACCGGAGGGCTCGGTGCTGTTTGTCGGGGTTCGGGGGACGCAGCCTGTCACAGGTTCAGGTGTTATTGGAGGCCACGTGGGTGGCCTTGCAGTGCTGCTCGGTTAGGAGAGAGGGGAATAGCTCATTTCGCCCTTCAATTTACTTTATTTTCAGTGTAAAGTAGAAGTACTGTATATAATTTACCAATACCTGTTTTAACTCCTTACTGAGACGGAAGATCTCTTTAACTGTTCCCAGCTGTGGATATTGCCTTTCTTCTTGTTTCAGAAGCCTTCATTATATTAGTTGCTTAACCTGCTGTAGAGTGGCTTTTGGTTACTATTGCTAAAAATGAGCCATGGGTTCTGCTGCAGCGTACGGCTATTGTGGTGCACGGGGTTTCCTTAGAACTGCCTTCACCTTCAAACTCTCGGCATCTGTTTGCTGCCAGACTTTAGGAGAGTGCAGGGTTTGCATCCTTCCTGGATATTCCTAATGCAAACATGGATAGAAAACGTTTTTAACAGATGCAGACTCTTTCAGGACAAGTTTTGCAGTTTTTGGTTTTGGTGAATAAAATAGAAAGGTGTAACTGGTACGAAACAATTTTATACGAAAAATGACGATGATGCATTTATTTTCCACAGTTTTATGTGGAAATTAGTACGTGGCTAAAATTGTGCAGAACCAAATTTTCGTGGAAGTCTCCAAAAGAAGCGTTCAGGTGTGCGGGCACAACTGGTGCGGGGCAGCGGGTGGCCGAGGCTCCGAGCCCAGTTGCTCAGTTACTGCAGGACAGAGCGGGGTATGCGCCCCGGCCGCGGCGGCGCTGGGTGACGGTGAGCACCCGGCCCTCGGCTGCGTCCCCCGGACCACGGACGCTGGCTGGGCACAGGCAGGGCCCACGCCTCGTTAGGGGCTGCGTTAATGGCGGGCTGAAGGGGAGCTGCAGCCGCGCAGGGAGCGAGGTCTGAACTAAACGCTTCCCCCTGCGCCTTTCCCCGGCTGCGGGAGGGCACCTGCTCTCATCCCCTGCCCCCGCCCCACCAAACTCCCAGTCTGATCACTGGTACCCGGGTAACCTCATTACCCTGATCACCTAATTGGCTTCTGATCAGAGCACTCTGATAGCCCTGCTGCCACGAGGGGCAAGAGACCCACCGCCTGGCCTGCCAGGACTCAGGTGGGGCAAGAGAAGCAGAAGAAGGGTCAAAACCAAGTATTTATTCAGGAATTAAAAATTATGGATGAGTTACTCCACCGGTACGGAGAGGTTTTTTTCAGTAAACTCCATCTCACTGTTTATCATCTTTCTGTAAATAATGGCAAAAGTTTGGACTGTCAGAAGGTCAAGGAGCGTAACTTATTTTTGGACCAAAACATCCCATATATGAGATGCAGAGAGATCCTATTCACCCAGAAGCTGTCAGGCCAGGAGAGACGTTGGCACTTTGGTAGGACGTGTCTCATCAGACGTTTTCATCGCTTTCCTTAGGACAAGTGACAAACGGCCCTTGAGGTCGAGGTTGGCGTGTGTAGGGAGGAGCTGGCTCACTTCTGAAATATTTGTTTCTTACCCCAAACCCTGACTGTGTGGGTCATTTCTGTTCTTCCCGGGTAAATTGTGCAAAATACACTCAGCAGCACTCGGCAGAGACCGGGGACGCCTCTGGGGAGACGCCAGGTAGCTGCTCCTTCCCAGGCGAAGTAACTCGGGGCAGACTCTGGCTGCCCGGGAAGCACCACTGAAACCCAGCCCCATGTTCCCAGGGATGCGCCGGGGAATCTCTGCTTCCTGCCTCAGTCTGTTGCTAAACCCTAATCACTGAGAGAAGCGACAGGACACAGAGCTCGGGGCTGGTTGCGCTGAGTGGCAGAGACCCCGCGAGTCCAGCTGGAGTACTCGCTGTCAGTCTGTAGCAGCGCCTGGCTGTGACTTCACCGGCGCCCGCTGGGGACCAGGTTTTAGTGATGCTTATGCCTAGTCCCTGGAGAAGGAATGACAAGAAAAGAGCAACTAGGAAATGAAAAAATGATAAGAAATGGATACGTGTTTGCTTCGCTGTCAAAATGCCCGTGATGGGTTTCAGTACACGGGGCCGCTCAGTCCCCGCGGCGCCGCTGCTCGCTGGGGCCCTTTTGTGTCCCGTCCCCATTCTGGTGTGAAGGGTTGTTCCCTGCGGAAGGGCTGGCTCCTGGGAAAAACACGTGGCGCTGAAATGCTGCGAACCGCTCCTCTCCCGTGAGTCCCTCCGTGGCGTTGGAGCCCAGCGCAGCCCCGGGGGTGAGCAAAACTCGCAGTGAAGTCGTGAAATACTCCTGGTACCAAACCCCCTGGCGCAGAGCCGACAGCTCTCGTTTACATCTCCACTGCAACCAGAATACAATAATTTTCTGTAGATAAATATTTAAATACATGTATTTTTTGTATGACAGATTTATACAGGGCGTGTCATTATTCGCTGTGAAAAGTCTACATCACCTATAAATTATTCTCCTTAAATTCCTTGCCATAAGATTGTTTTCTCTGTTGTATTATGAAGTTGTGCAAAGTTGCATATTTTTAAGTGTTTCCATTGAATTCCACAGACTTCACTGGGAATTTTGCGTAGAAAACAAATGCCAGATCAGGTCCTGATGTTTCTTCTGTTGCCAATTCTTTATTACTGTACGCCTTGCCAAAAAGAGAGTAAGAGTAATAAAATAATAGCAAAAAGGCCAATAATATGACCATTGACATTGGACAGTGCTGAAATCCTGATGCCTTGGTAGGGTATTTTTTAAAACTATTCCAGTGGAAATATATGTAAAGTATATCTTTGT